>NW_027468837.1:20936460-20951460 GCF_046254945.1 Alosa pseudoharengus
ACACACACACACACACACACACAAACTGTATAAATGTAGATAGAACGATAGAGAGAGACAGCGAGAGAGAGAGAGAGAGAAAGAGACAGAAAGATACAGAGAGAGAGAGAGAGAGAGCAGATGGTGAAAGGAAAGGCAAAGAGACCAGAGGGGACTTGGGAATCTTATTTGTCAGCTGGCCCGACTCAGCGGTCCGCTGGCTAATGCTGAATGGATCGGCGGCTCCCCTCGGCCGGCCCCGGGGCCTGGAGGTCAGGCTTCATTTGGCTCCCGCCGATGGGATCCCTGCCTCCCTCCGCTCCACCCTCACATCCACTAACCTGCCTCCACCCCCACCCCAGCCGCCACCGCACCTGATTACTGCTTGTGGGTGGTCAGGGCTGCTGACTTCAGTGGACTTTCTACTGGGTCAGAGTGTAAATAAATAAATAAATCTATAGGAGCAGCAAGGTTCTACTAGATAGTAGATCATGCTGTTTCCTACTCCCAAAGGACAGAGTTGCATACATTGCAGGATAGAGGTGGTTATGCTACCACACCCCCCAACACCACTTTGCAAAGATTGCCAAATTGAGATCTTCATAGGGCCTATTACCTGCTTTAAATAAAGAATAAATGTCCATTAGCTGTTAGCTCTTTTTTTCAATACAGTTTGAACATTTTCAATCTTAATTTCATCAATTAGTTGAATAAGTTGAAGTTAGATATTGATCAGAGCTCTATTTCAACATGGATCAAATCAGCTGGGTTTTTTTTATCGTTCCGTGCACTGCCTCTGTATGTCAGAGGGTTCTGCTGTAGAGTTAAGTAATGGATTCTCCTCCATCAGCAAGATCCTTACCTGGCTTTTTTCTATTCATAGTACAGTGTGTGTGTGTGTGTGTGTGTGTGTGTGTGTGTGTGCCTGCATGTGTGTGAGAGAGACAGAGAGACAGTGAGTGGGTGGTTTTTGTCAGGAGCCCCTGTGCAGTTGGTGCCTGGTGGGAACCCATCTCACTTGGTCTAGTGTTTCCCCATTCAGAGGGATTAGCGCCCCACCAGCCAAATGTGATCACGGCGAGCAGAGAGGAGCGGAGAAGAGAGATGAGGAGCCAGGCTCAGATGACTGCTGGGAATGCCGCCCAGCTGATCTGATCCCCTCTATCCGTTCTCTCTCTCTCTCTCTCTCTCTCTCTCTCTCTCTCTCTCTCTCTCTCTCTCTCTCTCTCTCTCTCTCTCTCTCTCTCTCTCTCTATTTATCTCTCTCGGTCTTTATCTGAGTTTATATCCGTCTCTCTATTCATTTTAAATAGTTGTAGGTTATTGCTGTCCAATGTGGTGTGACAGCACATGGATACACACACATACATACATACATGCACACTCACAAACACATATGGATGCATGCACATGCACACACACTCACACACACGTGCATACATGCAGAGATATGTGAGCACACATTCATATAAGCAGAAACACACATTCCCCTCTTTCTCTTATGTCCAAACAGACACACTAAAAATACACACAGTCATATGAGGAAATACGCACATTACTTAATCTCCCCAGCTGCTTGATAAGTGGTGAATGATGTGGTTGCCTCTCCTAATGACTCTGGAGTCTGAAGGACTCTTTCCCTGTTAGCCTAGCACAGGATGTAAACTAACATGCTGTTCCCCTCCCTAGAGACTACTGCCCAAAAAATGCAACAACGCCTCACTCTGTCCTCCTACCTCTCTTCTCTCATTCACTGCTCCACCCTTCTCTCTCTCTCTCTCTCTCTCTCTCTCTCTCCCTCACAAACACACACACACACACACACACATACACACACACACACACACAGACACACCTACACCCCCTGGGTCTGCGTTTGCATAATTACCCAGGTAATTGCAGAGTAATTGGCTGCGTCACCCACTCCCGAGACGTGCTGGCATTGTTTAATAAACAGCTGGAATTAAACCTGCATAACATTGTACAGATTGTGCAACAGTCATGAAGAGAGAAAGAGAGAGAGGGGGGGGGGGAGAGAGAGAGAGCAGCCTAGGGGACAGTCCCTCCTCGTTTAGAATGGAAATGTATGGAAATGTGGCCTGCCTACAGCATGAAAGAGGGTGAGCAAAAGAGAGGGGGAGAGGAAAGGGAGAGGACGAAAAGAGGGGCAAAGAGAGAGAAAGGAAGGAGGGGGAAGGAGATCAGAGAAAAAGGAATGAAAGAATAAAGCAAATAGAGAGAAAGAGAGAGAGAACGTTGGGGGGGGGACAGAAAAAAAGAGATACTGTATCTGCCTCAGGGGTAGAAAGTGGCATCAACTTTGCTCTCCTCACATTTTTTTGGAGGGGTGAATGGGGACAATAACAAGGACAACGAGAAGAGACAGGAATGAGAGAGGGGGAGAAAGCGTGAAAGGAGAGAGAAGGGGAAATATTTGTGCGATTTTAATTGGCTCAAGGGAAATGTTTTGGTATGTGCCCCTTGCACAACACATGAACTCACAATTAAAAAAAAAAATCCAGCCAATATTATCCTCACCCTCTCTTGTCTCCAAAAAAGCATGGCCTCATGGAAGGTAAACAGAATAAGCCTGGGAATGGTAAAGACAGACCTTGTGGGGGTCTGATAACTAGAACTAACCCCAAAGAAAGTGGCAACATATTTGTGCATTTGGGAATAATTGGCACAGTTTACCCTCTTAGGGGCTCTGCATTTCAATTTCAGAATAGGAGTCAGGAATTGCAAGCTACTGTAAATAGCCCTGATCGCTTCTTAGGGAGTCAAAAGGGAGGTTTTTGGCATAGCACTTGCTTGGATGCTGCTCTGCTAGCGCTACTTGGGAGTGTGATGGAGTTGGGAGGATAATGATGTGGAGGGCAGCTAGGAGAATGACATTTTGAGATGCTTTCAACGGTGACGCAAGTGAGGCTGTGGTTTTTAAATGGCAAGAGGCCAAGGACAGCTAGCACTGAGTTAGCATCTTCATAACAGCATTAGCGTGTCACGCTCTCAGCCAGCAGAATGTGCAGTGCATTCACACGGTCGACATCTCTTTCTGTGTGCTGTGACTAATCTGTCGGGCCACCTCAGAAGCAAACTCTCTCTCTCTCTCTGTCTCTCACGCACACACACACACACACACACACACACAGCACACACACACACATGCACACTTATTCACACACACACACACTTCCACAATCTGCCAATAACACACACTTTATGCTATAAGGTCACTGCTTTATCGTATAGAATAGGAGTGGAAAACAGGGTTTGAAAGATCTTCTCACTGTCCTCTCCATGCAACTCACCTGATTATTCTCACCCTTCACCTGGCTGAAGAGGACTTTTCTGAGATTAACTGGTAGCTAGCTTGCCCCATCCCCCACCTAGCAAACACATACAGTTTAGGAACGCACATACACACTCACAGATAAACACACACACACACACACACACACACACACACACACACACACACACACACACACACACACACACACACACACGCACACACACACACAGGTAGAGGGTGATAGTGTGTTCCACCTGCCTCTTTGGGGGAGGATGAGTGGGTTCTCTGCTTGCCCCACAGCAGCCTCTGCTGGTGGAACCCAGAAGTTCAGCAAAGCACAGCATTTTCTCGTCCTCGCTGGCAAAACGCTTAACAGGGCTCTCTATACAGTATCTGTTTTTGCCCCTGCCAAGTCTTCACTCTTCTGTTTGACCATGAGACAGGAAAGCATTTACCCATGAGTAGATATATGACAAGACAGATAACAAACAAACAAACAAATAAATACCTTTTGAAAAATCCCTCCATCTACTGCTTGCTCTCATAAGTGACTACATATGATTTTGTATGTATTCCTTTAGATTTGGGTTAACCTTGATTTTTGCCCTTTGTTAGCTGCTTGTGATTCCTTGAGTGGATATGTGCTCACTCGCTTGGTATCATCTATGCATCCCATGTTATTTCAGTCCTACGCATCAGTCAAGCTAACTGGCCTTGAGCAGCTGAACGTTGTGATTAAACTCAATCTCCAGTCTCTGCATGACTCTTCTCACTTTCCTTACATCTGTCTCCCTATAGAAACACATGCACGCGCGCACACAGACACACACACACACACACACAGAGAGAGGCATGCACACACACGCACACACACAAACACATACTCCTAGGCTCAGAGACCTTCACATCACATTTCATATGAGTTTATATGCTTCGACATCTTGCTAGACCTGCTCAGCTCCAAGGCAGTTGCCATATGTTGAACCTCTGGTTTCCTCCCCGAGGTCTTTGCATCTGGAGACTTGACTGTCAGCACTGCGGGGTGTGAAGACCAATTTCTCCCCATGGAGCAGGCCAAGGGCTGAGAGGGAGGAATCCTGGTACAACCACTGAGCATGGCGCGTTGCTATAGACCCTTTCAAGAGAGTTCCATTATCAGCATCATAGTTGGCCCCACAAGACTTCCTTTTTAACATTCCATATGTTATCTTAATGCAGAGGAAGTAGATTGGGGCCCAAATAGAACGTTCAAGCATTGTTTTTGTTTTTATTGTTGAAAGGGTCTATAGTGAAGCCACATACACATAAAGTGACAAACATAGGGGGGGGGATTGATAGATTTGGACCAGTCACTTACAGTATAAACAAGGTCAAATGGTTGAAATGAAGTCAAGGTCTAGAAAGGGTCCATTCGCTCCATTTTGCAGCCAATCTGCTGGATTTGTGCTTCTTCAGAGGTTGGGAAGGCGCACACCAGTAGCACACACTAAAGCAGACCAGTTTTGGCATGTCAGACGCTTGTTGTTTGGCAACATCCCACCAATCCTTATATTGTGCTGGGTTTTTTTTTTTTTTTTCGTTTTTTGCGGAGAAAGTTTTTCCTCTCAAAGACCCCTGAGCTCTGAGCGAATTGAAGTCCTAACCTCCATCACTCCTTCTTGCTGGAGCCCGGAGCGCCGTATGCCTCGTGCGTGCTGGAGGGAAATGGTGTCTGTGCCGAGTTCAGCAAGCGGCATCCCTCTTTTCCACTGAAAGCGCCAGAGACTGGGAATCATCATCGGAGCTGTTGACAGACTCGCTTGTTGGCTCTAATTATCTGGGCTCTCCTGAGTGGTCCCCCGGTTTCTGCTCTCAACAAGCCTCGACAGCTGCTTATCTCTACGAGAGGCTTCGTCAGAGTTGTCAGAGTTTGATGTGAAGATTAAGGATGTGTGTGTGTGTGTGTGTGTGTGTACACATTTTGTATGGGAGCTGCCAAACAATGCTGCTAATAGATCTTCCATCACTGGAGTTTGTGTGCATTTGTTATTTGGAGGTGGCAGTAAAAACAAGGACCCAAGATACTCAACAAAGTAAAGTGTGCAGCAGATAGGTGTCTAAGTTTCCTCTTGCGAACAGTGAGAACGGGGTCTGCACCTAGAACTCCTGCGTCTGGGTTTTGCAGCCCTTACGTCTCTACTTCCGCCATGTTTGGCCAAGTTGAAAAGGCCAGCACATTTACCCGGTTAGAGAGACTGACCTTTTGGAAAGATGATACCTGTTTCTCTCTCTTCCTCTCATTTCCTCTTTTTTTGCTTCTGTCTATCTCTTTCCTCCCTCTCTCACTTTCTCTCTCTCAAACCTGGCAGTGGAAGCACTATCGAAATTCAATCCCTTCTGTGCATGTTTTCGATTCAGCAGCCGTTAATATCTCTGGTCCGCGAACAAGAGAAAGTGTCTGGATGTTTGTATGTCATTGTGATTAATTTACTGTGTCACGTTAAGAGCCTCTCTTTATGCTAATGTCCTTGTCAGAATCCATTTTAGCTTCGTCTGCATTTGTTTGCTGGGTCTTATTTTGTGCGTGAGTTTGTCATCCCGTGCCTAAACTGCTTCCTCTTGCAATTTCCGAGTGCGTTTGTGAAAGACATTCTTAAAGGGGACCACAGTATGTAATGTCCTCCATCACTCTATCACTTTCTTTCTCTCTATCTCTCTCTCCCACCGTCACTCTCTCTCTCTCTCTCTCTCTCTCTCTCTCTCTCTCTCTCTCTCTCTCTGTCTCTCCTCTGAAATGGATCCAATTCGCATGGCGGTAATTGAATCTCTCGTGAACTGGCCAAGGGAGAGACCGAGGGAAAGCCACATGCAAGCTGGAGTCTTAATGCCATTGTCCCAATTTGGCTCCGATGCGCTCAGTCGCGCGCTCGCGAGTTTCGCCACACCCGGGCTTCAGAGTACGCCGGAGTGGTGTTGGAAGTGTAGCCTCATGGGAGATGCCCCCCCCCACACGAGCCTCGCCACCTCCCCACTCCCCAGTGGACGCTGCCGTGTCTGTGCCCCTCCGACGGCTGTCTAGTCGAGATTGCATGGTGGCTCCCTGATGAGGCTCCCTGGTGGATGAGCCCGAGTCGCCGCCGTCCCCCCAGAGGACTGCCGAAGGGGAGCACCCTGATCAGTGGACGCCGCGCGGCACAGAACTGTGTCCTACATCAAGAGCCCATCCCAGGAGGACCAGTGTCACAGTTATCACTGGCTACCACCAGGATGGGTGAAACCAAATAAGTAACAAGCAATAGCATCAGATGGATGTTGTTTTGACTCTTGCTATTTGACTAAATGGAGTTTATGACCAAAGGAGGGCCATCACAGTGCTGAAAGCAGGAAGTGTCCAAGTTGGTAATAGTCTTGTACGAACTTCCATCTGGTACCAACTTTAGTCTCTAATTCAGTGGGTTTTTCTTATTTGGGCCTTGGGCTTGAAAACCATCATGACATTGAAGTCCTCACTGATGGCACAATATAGTTAAATCTCAATGCAGCGGTAGAGGGGAGAGCCATTTGGAAGATGTCATTGACTTTGTGTGTGTGTGTGTGTGTGTGTGAGAGAGAGAGTGTGAGTGTGTGTGTGTGTGTGTGTGTGTGTGTGTGTGTGTGTGTGTGTGTGTGTGTATTGTAGAGCCTCCGTGCGCGCGAGAGAGAGTGTGTAAGAGAGAGAGAGAGAGAGAGAGAGAGAGAGAAAGAGGGAGAGAGAAAGAGGAAGAGAGAAAGAGGTGGAATAGATGTAGGGCTTGGCAGTCGGAGAAGTCATTTAAAAGTTTTTCCCGCTAGCGGTGGAGCTCTGACAGGGAGTTGTAGAGGAGTGTGCAGATCTTATTTTCTGATAGTGTTCAAGCAGAGAGCGTCAGGACAGCAGCCACCCCTCTGGCCCTGATGAAAGAGACCAGCAGCTTACAGCTACACCTTTTCACTCCAGGGATGCGGGCAGCTGTGTGTGTGTGTGTGTGTGTGTGTGTGTGTGTTTGTGTGTGTGTGTGTGTGTGTGTGTGTGTGTGTGTGTGTGTGTGTGTGTGTGTGTGTTTGTGTGTTTGTGTGTGTGTGTGTGTGTGTGTGTGCATGCATGAGCGTGTGTCTGTGTGTGTGTGTTTGTGTTGGTGGGTGGTTGGTTGCAGGTTTGTGTGCATTGGAAGGGCCTGTATATATGGAAATAGTACCGTGTGAAAGAGATTGAATGTGTGCATGCAGGCTGTGTACACAGTGTTTGTAGACTGTAATCTGGTGTGTGTATAGGTGTCTTGTGCATCTTACTGTAGATACTTACTGTTTGTATTTCCATTTCCGTGCGTCTCGGTGCCATGTGAAGAGAAATGAGCATGGGGCTATGGGAGGCTTTCTTGATGAGTCAAACAGTGTCATCCACCACTGTAGTTCTCCCCATCACCCCATCTCACAAGTATGAGAGAGAGAGAGAGAGAGAGAGAGAGAGAGAGAGAACTATAAGGGAGGGGGGAGGAGAGGGAGATGTGCTAAGCGGCAGACCAGCCTAATTAAATTAATGAAGACACATGTTGTCCGGTCAGGTCGACTAGTCTACTGCGCTGTCATCTTGGAGCCAGGAGGAGCAGAGGCCTGTTGTAGGGGAGAATCGGCTCCACCGGATTGGCCGATGGCCATGCTCATCCATCCGGGAGGGAGAGGGCGGGTTGCCGCGGGCAGCAGCGAAGCGGAGCTAATTTGCCAAAGCGGCAGCGGCGGGTTCATATCGCGTGTCATTATTAGCAGCGTGACCCAGAAGGTTGAGAAATTCATGCCGTCTTGGGTTTGTCCAGGACACCAGTGATGACAGGCAACAGTTACAACCAGAGCTATACTGCCATACTAGCCACATTTACACTTTTAATCCGATTATAAACGGAATAACACCTCAATCGGAATTAAAATGCCTGATCTGATTAGAATGAAATCGGAATGAAAGAGGTGGTGTATTCCGTCCCCACTGTGAGTCAATCGGATTGCCTGCTGTATCTTATCAAGGAAAAGTAGCCTAGGCAACAACGGCTTCAAAGATTCTGTAGTGTTTTAACTGTAGCTTAGCTCAAAAAGACACAACTAGGAGTAAAAGCACCCAGAAAATGAGAGAGAATGTTAACATGTTGCAGTTTGTTTGATGAAGCCAAAGGAACATCAATAGTTGCAAAATGAAATAGCTAGGCCTATTCATAAACACTGCCATATAACATGCACATACACTCATATTCTCTAGACAGATAGCAAAGCAGCATGCTTTGAACTTTGAATTTGAAAGGTTTTGAGAATTATCAACAGTCATTTGAGCACTAGTGCTCTACACATGACTAGGCAGTGCATCCTTGTTGGATGTGACTCCAAGTCTGCTGAAATGGGAGCCCTAGTGCTTTGTTTAAACCGGCTCAAAGGCTCTCTCTCCCTCACAACAGCCAGAGCCACATGTCATCTCCTGCCCTGCGCTAGTTTGTATTTCATGTCGGAGCTAGAGGACAATCCTTCCCGCGAGGAGCGTGAGCGCACAGAGCCGTGACAATAAACACTAATAACAACTCCCCGTGTTGGTCTCCTTCACCAAATTCCGGACCACAGAAAGGAGGCCACGCGGGAGCTCTTTGAAGACGCTCTCCTCTCCTCTCCTCTCCTCTCCTCGCCAATTGGCTCACAGAGAAATGTATAACCACTCGCCGCCCTCCGGTAGTTTTTGTGGGATTGAAAGGGGGTTTTGCGACTGTTGAGCCTGTTTTAGGCCCGCCGAGGTTTTGCGGTTGGTGGCGAGGGGAAAGAAACTATCCTTCATCATCCCAGTATGGCCCATTGCGAAGTCCTCACCAGACACAATAGAATCCAGTCACCGTTCCAGTTGTAGATACCAGGCATGTGAAATCCCACAGAGATCCCACCTGCACATAAAAGCCTCACTGATGATCAATGAGATCCTCAGGCTGAGCCTATAATGCTGTAACTGCAATGCTTTCTCAAGCGCATCGATCTGCATCTGAGAATCTGAATTGCTAATCAAATTAAAAAAATAATTGATTGTTTTGTGAGAAGACCTCTCCCTTTCAGGGGAGATTCACACCCTTATTGGTTTATCTAACACATCTAACACAATTCATAGTAGATGTGAGGACATGCTGCTAATACACTCACACCTCAGATGGAGTAGGACATTACTGTAAAAACAGGTTTAATAATTGAGTGAAAAGCAAAGGTTTTGTCATATTATTGTCAGAGACAGATATCATAGTATGTTGATAAACATCAAATGCGGTCAGTGAACTTGCCAGTGAGTCAGTATTGCTGCATGTACTTGCTACATGCCTCTGTGGGTCCACACCCCTACAACATTTGTACAAAATGAACAGTGATTTGGATTAATTCAACACCAACATAAGCATCAAAATAGGTTTTGTGGAGAGTTGTAGCTACACAGACACCCGACAGACATTTGCAAGCTAGGGAGCGATTCCTAATGCTGGAATGCTGCTGAGGAGGTGTCACAGTGGAGCATCCTGGAAGGATTAGCAGGCAGGAGGCATCCCTGCTTGGCTGCTCTTTTGTAAAAGTAAGGCAAGGTGATCGGCAAAGTTGGCCAGCTTAGCGTCGTCTTTTTCCGGACCGGCTGTGTGCCTTTGAGCTGTAGTGTGTGTGTGTGTGTTTGTGTGTGTGTGTGTGTGTGTGTGTGTGTGTGTGTGTGTGTGTGTGTGTGTGTGTGTGTGTGTGTGTGTGTGTGTGTGTAAGTGTGTGTATGAGTGTGTGTGTTTGTGTCTGTCTTTGTGTGTGTGTGTCTGTGTGATGAAGTGCCATGCAGTGCCCACTGAATGGCCTCCGATTCTCCTCCCTGTGACTGTGGTGGCAGTGTGAGGAGCGTGTGGCTGGCGGAGGCCCACGCAGAGCTCCATATGCATGTGTCAGCAGGTTCAGAGCAAGAGGCTGAGTGAGGGAGACAGATGTGTGAGCATTCAGCATCATTTATGAGTTCCCTGGAAAAGCTTCTTTTAGGGCATGGCTTTATAAGAGGAAGGCATCATAAATACTGTAGGACATTGCTAGAGAGAGTATGGGTGTGTGTGTGTGTGTGTGTGTGTGTGTGTGTGTGTGTGTGTGTGTGTGTGTGTGTGTGTGTGTGTGTGTGCCTGTCTGTCTGTCTGTCTGCCTGTCTGCCTATCTTTGTCCTCTTGAGGGTTTGTGTTTGTGTTTGTGAGAGAGCGCGAAAGAGAGAGAGAGAGAGAGAGAGAGAGAGAGAGAGAGAGAAAATATGTTTGTAGGTCTATGTGTTTTGTGTGTTAATGTGTGAAAGGATACACATTTTGTCAAAGTTTGTGTGTGTGCGCGCACATGTGTAGCTTTGTGAATGCACTTGTATGTGCACATTGCGTATCTCTGTGTACGTATTAGGGGTGTAACGGTTCATGTATTCGTATTGAACCGAAACGGTATGGGCGTCACGGTTCGGTGCATGAATTTACACGGAGAATACACGGTATAAAAATACATAAAACTCGTGTGCGGATTAATTAATGTCATGCGCAATTACTGTTAAGTAGCCTACCGTACGAGAGTTACGGGAGTCCTTTAGCGACACCTAACGCTAATCTGTAGCCCTTAGTTCTGAAGCTGATTGGCGCCTATGTTTTTTTTTTTGTCAGGTAGTCGGTCGAGTCAGTCAGTCAGAGACACAATAGTTAGAGGATTCGCTGGTCTCTTTAAGATAGCAAGTTTGAGAACTTCAGTTACAGTTACAGGCGAGCGAGAGAGTGGTGGATAAGATGAAACTGTGTGTCGGCGTTGTTTAGCAGTTGTTGGGTATGTGAGTGGAAATATAACATGCTACACATATTCAAAGCCAACACCCAGATGATAGGCTACCAATCACTGAAAAGAGAAAAAAACACTTCCCCTGCGCTTCACAAGCCTTTGGATACACATACAAATAGGGCCAAAACCTATGGCTTAAATTAAATGATTTCGTAATGACAGAAAGCTATGTAAATCGCTTGGTAATTACCTTTATGTTGGGGTAACTTGTAACTTCTCACATGAGGAGCTGGTAGTGTTAAGTGCATGGACAGTAACAGAAAGTGTCAACGCTAACCAGGCTAATAAACAAACCATGCTACGGTGAGTTAACGTCGAAGGGCAAAGTCACGTGACTTCTAGTTGTAGTCTGTTTATGAAATGAAATGAGCAATTTCGTTTTTTACAAGAAGGCAAAATAGTGTGATATTTTCACAGTTAATTAGCTAGATTATTACTGTACACACACTGAAAAATATTGAGGCAAATTGTAGACCCTTCCATATACAACTAAACACGGATGTTTAAGGTCTTGCTTAAGTGGATTTTTAAAAATCATTATTCTATTCTATCTAATTTGCACTTTCAGAAATAATAGATGCTGTATTTTCAGTTTTATAGCTGATTGTCTTATTTTGTTTACAAGTTACACGAGTCTGGGTACTTATTGTACTGTTTAGCCTACATCTTACACACGTCAGGCTGTTGCAGATAGCTCAGGGAAGAGACTGTATGACACTAGGTGGTACAGCCTGAGACATGCACAATAAAAAAAAATTGCTTTCTGCATTTTTGTTTTGCTTTTCCCTCCATTGTACCGAACTCGTACCGAACCGTGATGTCCGAACCGAGGTATGACCCGAACCGTGACTTCTGTGTACCGTTACACCCCTAGTACGTATGTGTGTGTGTGAGCGGCTGTGTGCATGCATGGGATTCCTGAATGCGTAGCTGCAGGCATGTCAAGGGTTGCGAGCATACAGCATGCACCAGACTAGAAACCCATCTAATGGACAGAGGACTGAAGAGAGGAGGAGGGGAGAGGATGAGGATGTGTGTGTGGGGGGGGGGGGGGTTAGGTAGCTGCCGAGCCTCTCCTCTCCTCCCTCTCGGGACACAGGCCTCCTAATCACAAGCAGACCAATGTAGGCCAACCAGACCTGCACTCAAACACGTCCACAAAGCTACACGATTGCTGTTTGACTGGAGCATTCTGGAGGTATATTATCACAACAGTAAAACATTACTCACTGTCCACTGTAGGCTGATGAAACAGTCCTCTCCTAGTCTCTCACTAAAGCATTGACGGATACACTGCATCTTACTATGTTAGCGTTGCGCAGTGTGTCTTGCATTTCAGTAAAACGGCTTTCAAATGTATAGTGATGTGGCAGGGTGGTTGTTCTCTGTTCTTAGGTCATCTCAGGTTTTAGTAGAAGACAAGCTCTTCTGCCAGGTAGCGCAGAGCTGCAGAGGTCATCTATGTTTCATTGGATCCTGAGCCAGCGATGGTGTTTATCATGCCTGTCTTACCAACGACAGGCAGAGCCAATGCAATGCACACACCACCAATAAAGGTTAACCAACCTGAGCATTGCAACCTGATTAAAATGCCATTTGTCAAGCCCACGTGGTCCTGATCCAACTGAATTCCACTAAGGTCAAACAAACAAACACCACAGAAGAATCGCTATCTATGCCCCTTGGTGTGCTGATGAATCAGGAGCGCTGATGAAGATGGTACCCAGTTAGTCCAAAAACCGACTAAAAGGGTCACGCTTCTACCCAATCCACAATGTAGTGCAAGATCAAGCACTGGTCATGTCAGAGACTTGATCCTCCATATTATCAGTCAGTGAAGCATCAGAATGAGTTTGAAGCTGTTATTTTAACAGTAAAAGCACTGCATTGTGTTGCTTTAAGAGACAGATTGTCATGTATGTCTATTGCTATTCACAAGAGGGCACTGAGTCAGCCTGTGTTCTCCCTTCCCCTCTGCCCACCTCACACTCTGGGCCCTATAAAAGGCCATGGGGCCTCTGTGGACAGAGTGGTGGTGGTTGTGTTTGCCAGCACTGTCTCCGTGTGTGCTCCACTGCTCCCCAAACAAAGAGGTGTGTTAGCCTGAAAGCACTGCCTTTTAAAAAACACTTTCGCCTTTTTTCTTTTCTTTTTTTTTTTTTTTTTTCTTTTTGCTTTTTACTGCCCATCAGCGAGCGAGCTCATCACTTTGCCCACAGTGGCTGTCAGCGGAAATAAAGATGGGAAGCGCAGGAGAGGACGTGAGAGAGAGAGAGAGAGAGAGAGAGAAAGAGAGAGAAAGAGAGAGAAAGGAAGGAAGAGAAAGCGGAGGTGGAGAGAAAGGAGGAGAAGGTGGGATGTAAATGAGAGAGATGAGAGAGGGAAACGTCCTTGCGGGATTTTGATCCGTAGATGGACGTGGATTATCAGGGCCCCTGGCAGAGGGGGGCACACGCAGCATGACTTATTCATACAGCTGGCGCGCAGCACAGCACAGCACAGCACAGCGCGGTGCGGCGCGGCGTGGAGCTCACAGCGTGTGCCAGCCTCACACATCTCCGCGCCTAATAGCCTTCACAACCAGAGTGCCAGCGAAAACAAATCAATGGTTCTCTCACCTTGTACACAAAAAAATATGTGTGTGTGTGTGTGTGTGTGAGTGAATGAGAGAGAGAGAGAGAGAATTTACATGTATATACATACTGTATATAATCATACACAGTATGCATATAATGTAGGTATATGTTCACTTAGATGTCTGTAATAATATTAAGAATCAAAGAATTCCTCTGGTCATCCATTTCTCTCTTTTTTTCAGTCTGGGCTTCAGAGATAAATTCATATGCACACTGTACTGCCTGAGAGCTGTGGCCCACTACACACAAATATGCACAAACAAAGACAGGCACGTCATCAACAACAATAGCATCAGCAACAAGAGTGCTGACAAACACGTGAGAGTAGCAGCTGAACATGTATACACAAAGCTTGACTCATCAGATCAGTAAAAAAACAACACAAAACCACAATCACCTGTTTTTAGCCTGCATTACCACGTTACAAATATCCCATTACATGCGTTTGCTTTTACCAACACCAGAAATCGGGCGTGTGGTAGGCACTGATATGGAAACCCCAGAGAGCTGCTGTGTGGTCAGTGTGATACAATGCCTATGGTGCTGGAGATAAGAAATGGATTCAGCGGGCTGGTCCCAGAACAGGGGCTAAACACAAGGGGAGCAGAGGGAGTAAATATCTCACTCTGACCTTCTATTGGGACCTCACAGTGAGTCGGCCCAGTAAAGCGAGTAATTAGTTTAATTAAATGAGGTTGCAGGAAGCAAAAACATCATCTTGCATTCTAATCCTGGCATAGACAGCCAGTCTAATCTCCCCCACCCCACCCCACCCCACCCCACCCCAGCCCCCAGCTGAACTCCGCCTAGAGACAAGGACGAAAGGGTATGAGGCTTTTGAGTAGCCGTAGGAAAAGGGACTTATGGGGAGGCAGTGGGCATCTGACTCTCATGTGACCAAGCATTCACAAAGGGAAAACCCCTGCTATGAAAAGGACTAGAGTAATAATAGATATTTCTGTCGTCATCCTATTAATCATCATCATCATCATCATCATCATCATCATCATCACCTTCATCATTTCCGTCATCACTGCTGTAGTCTTTTTCATCTCTGTCATCTTCATCATATTGTTTTAATCTTTGTTATCACTCTCCATCTTATCTCATAATCTTTACTTCCTCTTTGACAAAATGGTGACAATGAGACATTCCACAAAATTTGGAAATTAAATTTCACCAAATCACCATGTTTATCATCTGAAACACAAACCCATGGCATCAGCTATCTCAACTCTCAACAGCCATAATTATTCCACTCTTGTT
>NW_027468837.1:20956460-20971460 GCF_046254945.1 Alosa pseudoharengus
CCTTATCTGCTAAGAGCACCGTGATTCCCCTGACAAGCGCTGCGCAACACGTAACATTTTAATAAGCACGCTCCACGGGGACCTAATAACCCCGCCGCTCTTGTGATTTGATTCATGCCACAACTGCGTCATGTTAATAATTAATTGAGAGTAAACAACAGTTTATGAAAGGCCAGCCGGGCCACGGGCAGATAATTGGCTCGTTAAGGAGCGCCCCCTAAGAGGGAGAGGGGCCCAGGACCAGCCTCGGCCCTATCCAATTAAAGACCCATAAAAATGGGGGGAGTCTCCCATAACGGCCTGACACACTTTTACTACGCTGCTGTGTGTGGATGCTGGTTTCGAGAGTGGTGGGGGTGACTGAAGAGTGTGTTGGAGTGTGGCACTTGTGTGAGTGTGTTAGTTAGGGAGTATATGTGTGGTCTTGTATGGAGTGTGTTGAAGTGTGGCACTTGTGTGAGTGTGTTAGTTAGGGAGTATATGTGTGGTCTTGTATGGAGTGTGGGCAGGCCCACACTGCACCAAAATATGTGGATTATGGATCGGCCTCTACAGCCATCTGAAGACCCACAAGTAGATGCCTCTACAGAGAGGACAGTCATACTCGTTTCGAGTGACCGATGATGATGATGATTGTATGGAGTGTGTTGGTTTATTCCTGTTGCCGAGGGTACATGGACCAGTAGACTCTGAGCTTATTTGACGTGGGAAGACAGTAAAACACAAATCACTTCTTCTCTAAGCTGTGTAACCTAATAGCCAACATGCATAGTGTTGAATGCTCTATTTTAAAACATGCAGTCTAATTTCCATTTCAGAATCGCAGTCATTCCGACAGGTAGTTGGCTTTTTTATGCATAGGAGGACATTTTATGAATGCAATTTATTTTTGATTCAGTAAGTTCCTTTGGTGGAAATTGTGTCATCACCTCTTGGTCTCCTGCTGGTTTTGTTTGTATGCAACACATGAATATGTATTTATTCACACATGCAAACACTCAAGGAGTTTTCATCGTGTGTGCATTCATGTGGACACCAATTTAAATGCATATAGACACACTCATAAAGACAGATAGGAAGACTTCAAAAGCAATACATAATCCAGACACACTCACGTAGGCACACGCTCACAGGTATACACACATACATTACACAGTCTCTCTTTTCTCTTACACACACACACACAGAGAGAGACACACACACACACACACACACACACACACAGGTGAACAGATCTTTTTTTTTCCCCCTCTGTAGCTCGGTCTCCTTCTAATTGCATCACATTCCACCTGACAAAAGGGATCATCTCCATTAGCATGTTCATTAGTGCTAATTACCCTCTGCTCTCCTTTCATCCATACCTCCCCCCATCTTCATTCGCCATCATTCTCACTCATCCTCCTTTTTTGCTCTCTCCCTCAAGACCTCTCCATTCATTATCCATCCCTTGTTCTGTCAGTTTTCTCCTCTGTCTTTCTTGTCTTGTTTATCGCCACTCGTGTCCCATCAACCCTGTCTCTCTCTCTTTTGCTCTCACTCTCACTTCTGCTCACTCCCTCCTTTTCGGCTAAAAAAAGAAGGCTGGATGTGAAATGTGACCTACATGTAGACAGGGTTTGGCTGGGGTTTTTTTTCACTCTAGCTGCTTTTCCTCTGGGCTAGCTTCTCTCTCTCTCTCTTTCTCTCTCTCTCTCTCTCTCTCTCTCTCTCTCTCTCTCTCTCTCTCTCTCACACACACATACACACACTCCGTGTGTGTGTGCTGTAAATAGGTATGCACAAATCACAAATGAGAACAGGTGGAGACTGAGCTCTATTACTTTATTAGTTGTGTTGGCTTAATGAGCACATTTCATGCAATCATATGATTACTCTTAATCAACCATCATCCGCAACTGACTCTCTTTCTCTTACACACACACAAACACACACGCACACACACAAATACATGCACACACACACACACACACACACACACACACACACACACACACACACACACACAAACAAACATAAATAAACAAACAAACACACACAATGCTCCCAAGAGATACTTTGAGACCTCCACAGGGTTTCTAACCGCTTTACATTGGCATCTCATATTTCACAGTAACGTGGGCACTTTTTGTTTCCGTACCACTTTTTTGTTTATTTATGAAACAAACTGTATAAAACCCCGAACCTGCCAAGCAGCCCATGAGTTGTGCTCATGCGTGGAGCCACAGTGCCGAGACCCGGAGAGCAGGCTTTTGCTGAGAAAGCCTGTTTGGAGGCAGCACCACTGATAACCACGATTCAATGACAGCAAAAACACTGTGCATGAAAAACAGGCCCCACTGAATATAGTACTGTCTGGAGAAATTCAACTGTGTCTGTTTGTTTTTTTCTTTACGCAACATTGTTGTTGTCATTGCATCCCCCCCCCCCCCAACACACACACACACACACCACACACTCTCTCTCTCACACACACACACACACACACACACACACACACACACACACACACACACACACACACACACACACACACCTCCCACTACCAGCACTCTCTTCTCTTTGTCCTGCCTTGATTAGATAGCCAGCACATTGTCATGCAAAGCAGGAGAGAGCACAGGGGGAGCGGGTCTCCATGCCTCATCTGAGAGGGATTGAATGTAATCCTCTGTGTTGCAGAGCGAGGAGTTGGTTCCCTTTTTTTGTGCATGTTTTTCCTCCTCCTTTCTCTTTTTTTCTCACTCTTGTTTTTTTAAGTGCTTTTTCATTTCCCAGTGTCTCTGTTCTGCAGGAGTCTCTTGAGCTGAGCACAAAAATACACGACAGGGAGATCGATGGATTTAATTCATGTGTTTGTTTTTAATTATGCATGTGTCTGGTAAAGGAGAGAGAGAGAGAGAAAGAAAGAAAGAGCGATACAGAGGAGAACTTGGCTGAGTATGTTTGTGCCTGTTTGTGTGTGTGTGTGTGTGTTTGTGTCTGTCCGTGCGTGCGTGTGCGTGTGTGTGTGTGTGTGTGTTTGTGTGTCTGTGTGTGTGTCTGTGTGTGTGTGTGTGTGTGTGTGTGTGTGTTTGTGTGTGTGTGTGTGTTTGTGTCTGTGTGTGTGTGTGTGTGTGTGTGTGTGTGTGTGTGTGTGTGTGTGTGTGTGTGTTAAAGAGAGAGGAGAGTGAGAAAGTAAAGAACCAAGGCAGAGATTTTTCTTTGAATTTTCATGCTTTGATTTCCTTTGCTTTTTCCTCCGCCCCCTGTCTCTTCTCGTCCTTCCTTCCTTCCTTCTCTCTCTCTTTCTTTCTCTCTCTCCCTCTCTCTCTCTCTCTGCCCGTTTCTGTGTTACTGTTCAAGACTTTTTTATATGATCATCCATGAAAGAGCTTTTGCACCTGTAACTCCATCATATCCTCTGGGGGAAACATCCTGTGTTCCTTTAGGGGGTCCCTCTCCTCACACACTGTAGGCATCTCCACCACGCCACTCCGCCACTGCTCTGAGGAATCACTGTGCATTAGCACGTCTTTTCTAGACAGGCTGATTACCTGGAAACACCATAGTGGCTATTCCTGGAAGCCTGCACACGTGGATGGACCCATAGTGAGCATGTGCATCCACTTAATCAGCAAACCCATTCAAATGAGAGGTGACTGACATTAAACAGCAGGCAGCCAAAACTCTGCCAAGCCAGCGTGTTGGTTAGTGTTAGTATGTGTGTGTTTGTGCTCGTCCAGGTTTGTAATAATGTGTGTGTTTGTGTGTGTGTGTGTGTGTGTGTGTGTGTGTGTGTGTGTGTGTGTGTGTGTGTGTGTGTGTGTGTGTATGTGTGTGTGTGTGTGTGTGTGTTTGTGTGTGCACAAATGGTAGGCAGTGGCACAACTGCCCAGTTGAGTCCATGTAGTGGACCACCACCAACAGAGGGGAATCTGTAGAGAGAGAGAGAGAGAGAGAGAGAGAGAGAGAGTGTGTGTGTGTGTGTGTGTGTGTTTACCTCATCAGGTGCGGGTCTCTGGCCTCTGCTTGACGTCGTTGCTGAGGTGTTTTGGCTCTAACCCAGTGTTACACCTGTGTGACTCATAAGAGCGAGGAGACTGGCTGCAATTGCATGGAGACCAGAGTGTTGTATTGACTGTTGAACCACACACGCTGACCCAGCAGTGATGTCATGATATATGACGCCCGTGGTGAGATGGGAGTCACGGCTGCTGGTTATGCTGTGGCAGAGAGAGCTGTGGTCACCATTAGCAACCAACCCGTTCGCTGGAATTGCCCTGCCTGCTGTAAACATGGAGGTGCCTTTTGTCTAAAGCAAACTTTTCACTTTCGCATTGGTTCTTTTATGTAATTTCCTCTGTACCCCCCTCATTCTCCCTCTCTATCTATCTCTCTCTCTCTCTCTTCATTTAACTCTCTCCCTCTCACTGTCTCTCTTTCTCTCTTTATCTCTCTCTCTCTCTCTCTCTCTTTCCACATAGCCTCATTTTTGGGCAGAAGATTAAGTAGGTCTGAAGGACCCCTGTTTACAGAGAGCAGCGCGCAGACACCGAGCACACCCTCCAGAATAACAGTAGCATACAAATGTATTCTCTTTTTTATCAGCCCGAGTCCTAGGCCAGAAGGAATGTGTTTACCATTCTCCTCTCTTACTGCCTGGAAACCTGAAGCTCCTTTCTCTTCTTCCTCCAAGTCTGCCAAGAGGCCCTGCTTTTTTCTAACAATATGCCTCCTCTCCTCTTTCTCTCGTCCCTTCTCTCTCTTCTCTGCTCTGAATCTCTATCTGTCTCTTTACTTTTTCACCACTTTCACTCTTTATCATTCGCTTCTGCCCTCTCTTTGCCTCCCTGCCTCGTTGTAAATTTTCAATGCAAGTCTTTCCTTTTCCATTTCGCTCGAAGTCCTACTTTTTTGTCTTTTATTTCTTTCCTCCTTTTTTCGCTCCTTACTTTTCTCTCTCTCTCTCTCTCTCTCTCCACCTTGCTTTTCACAAAACTCTTTCGCATCTCTGTAGTCCTGTTGCCGGGGGAATATTAGTCTGCAGACGGATCATTTAAGGGTCAGAACCCTGAGAGCTTTAATTGTGATTTATGGCTGAGGGGCACCCGGGCCCTCTATCGCCCCGAGAGTCGCTGTGATGGATACTGAGGAGCTCCACGGAGCCTCCGTCGGGAGTTTCCCCGAGCCCTCACTGTGGCTCCTGAGGGGAGTAGCCCCGTCCGCGAGCCCCAACCCCCCATCCCCCCACCTCATCTCGCCACCCCCCACCCTCTTCCAGCCGCCTCTCCTGGGGCGGGCAAGTGCAGGCCACATCCAGCCTCGTGCATGGAATGACAGAGCACAGAGGAGGAGAGGAGAAAAGGAGGGAAGAGGAAAGGAGAGGTGAGGAGAGGAGAGGACTCCTGCTGTGTTTCTCCTCTGCGGTGAGGTCAGGGGCCGTGAGCAGAAAGTCCGTCCAGGAAGTGGTGGAGGTGTATGTGTGTGTGTGTGTGTGTGTGGGGGGGGTGGGGGGGCAGCAGATTGTGGGGGGTGGATGGAGGAGAACGTCTCCTCACCCCTGCGGGAAGTATGTGTCATTTCCTGTGCTTGTCCCCTCTCGCCCCCTCGCTCCCTCCTTCTAATGGCCCTGGGGTCATCTATAAGTCATGTGACCCAGAGAAGGCATGCTCCTCCCGTGGCGGATGGCCTGCATTATTTATTCTGAGCATTCTGGGAGGGGGTCGTGTGGAGGGGAGGAGGTGGTGGGGGAGGCGGAGGACTAGCTGGATAGGCCAGACTGGATGGATGCACCAGGATGGAGGCGATCAAAGCTGACAGCCACCCATGCAGATTCATGCTGGGGAGAGCATGAATGTCATACATGCTACATCACACAGGCAGACAGAAATGTCATGAGTGATATAACATCCTCTGGATTTTTTAAAAAAAACTGTCTGTTTATTTGTTTTTGTTAGTTGTTTCTTCTCATTTAATTTCAAATGTGCTGACTTTGAAACAAGAAGGTCATAAAAAAGCACTTGCTTTCCCGCCATACTTGCTTCCATTTGAAAGATATGTCTTTACTTACTTAGTGGAGGACACAGATAGCGACAAACCATCCACACTGTTGACATGACCTCTGAGTGCCCTGTCACATGTCCAGCCTTTCCACAGGCTTTCTCCTGCCCACATGATTCTGCCCCAGGCCTGACTGTCCCTTGTGTGGTGGAGGAACTGGAGCTGGCCCATCACCACCCATCACCGTCCATAGTGTGTCCAAACAGCAGAGTTCCTAATAGCCTCCAGAGGGCCCGGCCGCCCGGGCAGGCACTGGAGTTCACCGGTCAGCTAATGGGGCCTGCAAAGGACCCTGTCAGGGCTGAGTCCTAAAGGTCCAGCTTAGGTGGAGGTATAGACAGACATAGATCTTAATCAGTTCTCAATAGGAACAAATGCCCCCCAGGTAAAGTGTAGACGTTAGTATAGAGAGATGTACATGCTGCTTTTTCTTTTTTGTTAAAGTGATGTTCAGTGAGTTGACAGTGTATGGGCAACAGCCAGAAAGAAACACAAACAGAACACTGTGTACTTTTGTTCCCATTGTCTGACATTCTTGTTATGCTGCACGCTTTTGTACACAACAAATGAATGTTTTCAAACATGAAGCCAGTCCCCTGCAACACCATTCCACCTCAGATCAATTCGGCAATGCCAAGAGTGTCAAAGCAACACTGGAGTATTTGCAAATTCAATACCAGTAAAACTAAGCTGCCTGGTTCAATCAGATTTCTTTTTGCAAACCACATTTTAGTTCTATGGCTTTAATTGGTTTGAGAATAGGGGTCCCATTTTGATGGTGAAAACAGCCTATTTTGCACGGGCAGGTTGTCTTAAAGACCGGCAATAATTTAAACTTTTCGCAGAGACATTGATTTTATATTCACATGCACCAATCGCACAAGCCTTCCCTATCAAAGCGAATGAAATACCACATTCCCTTCATTGGAAGAAAGCATATTTCTGCATTAGCACAGAAGCAGGAGCAAACATGTGTTAACCTGGGTTAATCTACCTCAGCTATCACTAGTGCATTTTCTGAAGAAATATATTTTCTTGCCTGCAAAAGGAATGCACTTACCCACTCTAAGTTTTAAAAAACAAAACAAAAAAAAAAAATGTAAAAGTTGAAAATGTAATTAATGCTGGTTAGCATAGTTACCTGAGATGAACCTCATATCCTTGTCTCAGTAAAAGCTTAAGATCTTTCTTTCAAATTGCCACACTTCAAAAGCATTTTAACAGGAGTGTAAAGCGGATCAGAAAAAAATAGAAAGCATACAATACAGGGGAAGCAAGGGACTGAGCCGTGGTGATAATAGCGCATCATTGTATAAGACAACCATTGAAAATACACCTGACATGTCATTGCTCATCTACCCTTTAAGCGTCTGGGGATCAGCTGATGTTGCTAAAGCATTTAGCCCTTCATATGCAAGTCCCTCATTTACATTCATCATAAAGAAGCCTGGCAGTCTCAGAGGTCTATTCAGCGTCCCAGCGTAGCACACAGTTAGTCATACAGCGTGGCGTTGGAATGGGTGTGTAGGGGCATTGAGCAGAATGAATCAGGAGGGTCCCAGGCCTCAAAGTAATCTTCACCTGAGCAGGGCACTGGAGACGAACCGCGCTCCGGCAACTCAAAG
This sequence comes from Alosa pseudoharengus, assembly GCF_046254945.1. Classification (NCBI taxonomy): domain Eukaryota; kingdom Metazoa; phylum Chordata; class Actinopteri; order Clupeiformes; family Clupeidae; genus Alosa; species Alosa pseudoharengus. Next base: position 20,964,122 of record NW_027468837.1, read on the forward strand.
CCACCATATAACCCCTCTGCCTCCGCACTTCAAACTTTCAATCTCTCCCTTCTGCTCCCTCTGTCTGATGTAACCTTGGTGGGGAGGGAGATGGTGGGAGAGGGAGAAAGAGAGAGAGAGAGAGAGAGGGAAAGGGAGAGAGTGAGTGGGGGAGAGAGAGAGGGAGATGAAGAGAGGGCGAGAGTGAGTGAGTGAGTGAGTGAGTGAGAGAGAGGGAGGTAGAGAGAGTAATTCTAACCTTAAAAACCTGCTGATTGAGGCTGCTTTGGAGGAATTGGATTCTGCGTAATGCCTCTGGCTCGGTGCCCAGAGGCAGGCTGCCGAGAGGCGGCAGTTCGGCATCAACATCGACGGACGGGGTGTCTTCAGTCAAGGGGAGAGAGACGTGACCAACCAACCTCCACCCCCCACCCTGCTGCCCCACCCACCCTCTCCATCACCCATCTCTCCTTCCATTCCCTCTCTCCCTCTTTTTCTCTTTCTCTCTCTCTCTCTCTCTCTCTCTCTTTAGCCCAGCCCATCACCGCTGCATCTGTCTCTTTTTCTCAGTGTCACATCACCATCCTGTCGTTCTTTCATTTTACTCTTTTTTTTATTCGTTCCCTTAGCTTCCATCTCACCTCTCAGTCTTTAAAACATTTGCTGAAGCAGCACTCTCTCTCTCCCTCCCTCCCTCTCTCTCTTTCACCCTCTCTCTCCCTCTTTCTCTCTCTCTCTCTCTCTCTCTCTCTCTCTACCATCTCCTGTCCTGAGATGTGTAGAGGTGACAGCCAAACTGAGGCTCCCCGCTTGACTCACCAAAAGCTAGCCCAGCTAAACACCATTACCGTCAACAAAACACTACATTCCCCCCCAAATCCATTACACCACTATTATTATCATTACCATCAGTACACTCATAATTCTGCACAGCCACGGCGTACGTCACCGTCCACCCCATTTTGAACATAACTGGCAGAGCACAGCAGCAGATAACGGCACACGGATCAGCCTAGAGTGGAGTGGGGGGGGGGGGGGGTTAGCCTGCATGTGTTGTGTTGGAATGTAGTTTGTCTCTGCACGCCTCACCAGCTGCAAGCTCTGCTGGCATGTGTGTGTGTGTGTGTGTGTGTGTGTGTGTGTGTGTGTGTGTGTGTGTGTGTGTGTGTGTGTGTGTCTGCATGCATATGTGTGTTTGTCTGTGTGTGTGCACATGTGTGTATGTGTGTGTGTGTGTGTGTGTGTGTGTGTGTGTGTGTGTGTGTGTGTGTGTGTTGGCATGCTAGGGGGCTCCTGAAAGGCACCTTGGTTTGGGCGAGCGCGGCGGTGCATCCGGCGTGATTACTGTGCGTGGGAGCGCTTCTCAGACACCGCACAGGCGCTGATCTAATCGTGTGAATGTAATTACACTTTAATAGCCCAGCGTGCGCGGCGCCGGCATCTGTTTCAGCCCCAGACGGGCGAATAATGGCCTCTGACGCTGTCATTTCTTAATCACGCTGTTACAAAACATCCCCAACATCCCACCAACTCGCTCGCCCGACGCCGCGGCTGCGGGTGCTGGGCGCCGCGTGGCCCGGTGTCGCGGCCGCTTCAGCCGCTGAAGAGTCATTACACAGATTGGTCCTCTTCTGTGTACTAAATGTGTGCTGGCATTTAGTCTGAGGTGAAAATTGCAGCTCGCTGTGTGTGTGTTTGTGTGTGTGTGTGTGTGTGTGTGTGGGGAGAGACAGACAGACAGAGACCGCCTGTGTGTGCGAAAAACACCAATGTGGTCTCTAAGCTAATGCGATCTGCATCATTTACACTCGTGTTGTTCAGTTTGTGTGTAGTAGTTATTTTATGCCCTGTCTGTGTGTGCTTGCATGCGTGTGTGTGTGTCTGGGTGTAAGCATTTATATGTGTTTGTTTGCATATTTAAATGTGTGGGTGTGTGTCTGCTCTTATATATTGTATATATGTTTGCATCAGAGCCTGTATGTGTGTGTGTGTGTGTGTGTGTGTGTGTGTGTGTGTGTGTGTGTGTGTGTGTGTGTTTGTGTTTGTGTACATAAGTGCGTAGGGGATGTGTATGTATGTATGTTTATGTGTATGTTTGTGCGTTGGGTAGGTACTACGCGGAGTGTGTGATCCACATTATGGGATAAACAGAGGCAGCACACCATGAAAGCATGTTTATATTTCACGCTCTGTGCAGCTGGAGAGGCTTACTCTGTCAGCTGGAACACCAACACCTGTCCACTAGCCTGACATGGCAGCTTATGGCACCTGTGTGTGTGTGTGGGGGGGGGGGGGGCATGTGTGTGTGTTTTATTTGTGTGTCTGTGTGTGTGTGTGAGAGAGAGTTTTATCTGTGTAAGTGTTTACTCGTGTGATTGTTGTTGTCCTTGTGTACTATGCATGAATGCACACAGCTGCACTGTGTGTGTAATTTAGTTGAGTGCATGTTTGCAAGGACACTTGCATGATCTTGGCCACAAGATCACAGTGTGTGTGTGTGTTGTAAGCATATGAATCCTCTCCAAGACCTGAGGGGCTCATTCCATCTGGCTGAAGTTCATATTATAGCACATCCAACTGAAGAAAACATGGTTACCAATTGCTTCACTGACGGAGTTCTAACAGAGTTATCCAGCTGATTGTAATTTGACGCTTATAGAATCATCCTCCCCTGCATTAACTCTAATTTCCATTCAGGATTCCGAAGAGAGGGGCACTTGCTTTACAGAAGAATTATCAGCCACAGCAGCTAAGTAATTATCAGTAGCACGAATGGCATCTTCTTTGTCAGATCCTCAAAATCCTAAGAAAATACACAACAGGTGTTGCGCAGTATACTGGACTAGCTTTGGATTTTGGTCTGAATCCTTTGCCAACAAAAACATTTAGTTGTTTAGGTTTACTCAGGCAATTGTTTTTCATTTATATGTTTGTTGACATTTATACCTACAAAATGTGTGACTACTGGTGTGTGTGTGCGTATGTGCTTGTGAATGTTTGTGTGCTTGTGTATGTTTTTGTGTGTGTATGTGTGTGTGTGCTCTGCATCCAGTCACATTGGGTTTTGTGTGTCGTCTCTCTCCCCTGCCAAATCATCAGATATGAGGCAGGCAGCCTGAAACAGTACACCCCTGCGGATTGCATGAATTCCTGAAAGATGGAGATTTCTGGCTTCCACTTTCACAGTCCAATTTCCAGTTTCCCATATAGTCTATTCCCATAAGTAATATTTGTTTCAACCTGTTTTTCATTGACTATGCATGGCGGAGAGAGCAGGCTGGGAAGGGAAGGGGCGGAAACTGGGAGTGAGCGACTGTCTCGGGGGGAGAGGAGTCAGACCTGGCGCCACGCAGAGCTCTCTGCTAGAGCTGGGTGCCGGTCTGGACGTGGGCAGGGAGTTCCGCATGGGTCGCAAACGCTTGACCTCAAGCAGCAGCACAACTATCCACTGCAGGAAAAAGCCTGCATTTCAGTCTCTGGGCAATGTGAAAATGAAGGATCTGACTTGGCCGTTAACGAGAAGCTACTGGTTGTCACACACAAGAATTGTGATGAAACTTTGTGTTTGTGCTTGTGATTAAGCAAACGTGCAATGTTAATGTGTGTTTATAATGTGTGGGTGGGTAAATAACACTAATCTGTGTAAATAGAGTATGAGTAACAGCATACAAGGCTGCATGTAATTTATGCAAACACTTCCAACAGCAATTTTACATACGATCTACAGTAATGTATGTCTGTAATATAAGTGTAGTGTATTTGTGTGAACGTGTGTTTCAATTGGCTCATCATCTCGCTGTGTCTGTGTCTTGTGTCTCCTCCAGTGCCTGTACGGATGCTATGTCCACTCCTCCATCATCCCCACCTTCCACCGTCGGTGCTACTGGCTGCTGCAGGTGAGTCTCCTCCGAGTGCCTCCGTTATCACAGCTCTGTCTCTCCCTCTCTCTCTCTCTCTCTCTCTCTCTCTCTCTCTCTCGCTTTCTCCCTCTCTCTCTCTCTCTCTCTATGAGCTCCCCCTCTGTGGTCCATTCTCCACAGGGGCTGTGCAGAAGGAGGGATGTGTGATATTGTGTGTTTTTTCCCTTTCTTTTGACGCTCGATAAAGAAAGCGACATGACAGCCCGGAAAAAGGCTGATTCTTCGCACCAGCTGAGTGGGGCTGACAGAGTCATGTCATGCCGTGCGTGTGCCATAGGATCAGATGCTGTCTGTGAGGCTCAGAGCAAAACAAAAAAAAAGCACACACAAAAAAATCATAACAATGTCGTGTGTTGAAATGGGCGCTCAACTGTCTGTGGTTGTGTGTTGACCCCTGTCGACTGTCCACCTTCGCCCAACGACGTCTCTCTCTCTCTCTCTCTCTCTCTCTCTCTCTTGCTCTTTCAAAGAGAGATGGTGCTTTTTTCAGCATCGCAACCCTGATGCAATCAGCCACATGCATTCTGACGCGTAAACGCATGTTTTCTTGTGAAGAAAACACACGGCTGCTCGCGTGTGTTTTACCTCCTTGAGTTCTGTCCGTCCGCTGCCCCCTCTCTCTTCATCGCCCCTCTCATCCGGAGCGGCCACTCACCCAGGGCTGTCCGTCCTCCCCTCCCTTCCCTTCCCTCGCTCCGCGTCTGGCGCCGGCATGGAGAAACGGTTGAGACGGGAAGAGAGTAAACATGTTTGCCAGAGTAAATTGCCAGTCAAGTGCACAAGTCACTCAGAGCAACAGCAGATGAAAGACTCCTCATCTCATCTCAGGGCCCAGATGAGAGATGTCTAATCAACAGAGGTGTAAAGGAGGAAGGAGAGAGGGGACGGGGACGAGACAGCAAGAGAAGAGGGGGGTCAGAGAGAGAATAGAGAGAGAGAGAGAGAGAAAGAAAGAGAGAGAAAGAAAAGGGTGGAAGAGAGACGAAGGAAGAGTGTCTGTGGATTTAGGCCATAGGCTGCATAAGCAGCGTCTTTATCCGGTTAACCGGGAAAATTCCCAATGATGATGGAGCGTGATGGGAAAGGAGGGATTCTGAGTAATGAAGGAATTGAGGGGGTGGGGGGGGGGGGAGAGGGAAATCTCTCATTCAGCCAGACGTCTCCCGTTTCCCTGCTGTTCTCTGCGCTCACGCGACGTGTGCAGATTCCCTCTCCGCCTCAGTGTTAAGGGAAGTTGGAGAGACGCAGAGGAAACAGCAACGGAAAAATAAAGGCTGACAGTGCCGGCACCATCAAACAGCTGGCGCCGTTTCTTTCATTCACAGTTGGTAGACTGAGCCCAGGGGAGCGGCAACATGTTTATGTGCACACCGAATCTAAATATATTCCGAAAAGCGCTAAATGTATTCGTGGAGGTCCTTCCTCGAAGCTTTGTGTATTGTTTGAGGTTTACCGCAAACAGTCTAGTTGCAGTTGTCAGGTTTTTGTCATCTCGCTAACCACCAAGATGGGAAACACAAAACCAAAGGTTAATAACAAACGCTCGGAAAGAGCGATAGACTTTGGCTTTCATCACAGCGGCACCACGGGCTTGGCTGCTGTAACGTAATGAAGCACGGTGACTAGAGGAAAAGTGCTCGTCTATCTCGGCGCCCCGCTACATAGTTAACGACTCTGGTGACAGGAATGACAGTAATTAGGTTCTTTTTCACATTGTTGCACCGTGGTCCCATTTTGCGTTTGCCCACGGAGTCCGTTGATGTAATAAACACGCAATAACAATAAGTCACAATAAGAGGCACCTCCGGAGAGAGGCCAACCGAGGGGAGAAAACAGAAACGAAGAAAAGAGAAGAAAAAGTGCAATAAAGAGAGGATACAGAAAGAAGGAGGGGTTGGATGGATCCTCCAGAAGGAGGTGAAAAAAATGAATCCCTGAGAGTCCGGTGCGTTCACTGATTAATCACTTTTCGGTTGCGCGGCGGAGGCTTTCCCCGCTCTGGACACGTTGGCTGAAATGATGGATTGTGGCGGAGAGTTCTCCCACATCCCAATGAGAGGCCAGCACTGAAAAACTTTCTCTCGCTGTCACGACCCCGAAAACTTTCTACCTCTCAACGCACACGCCCCAATGAATTTTCCCCCATAGCGCGTCCACATCACGCCACTGCAAGTGGACAGCAGCATCAAACTCCTGGAAACCTTTCTGCCCTGGAACACACACTTGAAGGGGCGCTTCAGCCTCAGGCAGCACAAATGATCTCCAATCTGCAGGATTGCAGCAGCCTAGAATGTATAGAAAATGGTAAATCAATTCCATAGCCACAGCCTTACACAACAAGTAAACAAACATGGCAGACCTTGAGAAACACACAGAAAAAGCAGGATAACGGGGTCAGATTCCAAAGAAAAGAAAGGTTGAATAAATGTTCACACTCACTTATTTGCAACTTGATATAGGCCTAGCATTTTTGTATATCAATATTTGTATGCTCTAACCAGAATTTAAACACTCACTAATATGTATGTGACATTGGCTTCCCAACATATTTGTCCATCTTCCTGTTCCTGACAGTTGGCTGATCTTGCGCGTGAGCTTTGTATCCTATGTCATTAGCTTCGCCCAGACAGTATCCTGTGTGTGAGTGTTTTTCTCGTCGTTACTGAAACTGGATCCGGCTGCTTGGCATACGTGTAATTCTTTTTCATTGTTGCCTCTGGCCTTCCAGGAGCACCCTGAGGCTACTCACATAGAGCCTCAGCCACATACACGCAGGCCGAGTTGTTTATTTGTTGTAGGCTATCGGCTCCTCCTAGACAGCAGGGCTCAGTGCTCTCGGATGAATTCTGAAGACACCGTGACAGCAAACATGATTGCTGTTTACCAAAAGGCTGGGCAATATAGCCTACTTTCAGTTATTCTTTAAAAACATGAGCACTTATTTCACTTAACCACACTGCACAAACTGTAGGATACTTTTTTATACCATGAGTGGTTTCTTTCCTACTGGTCAATGGGTCATGCAGTGACTCATATCAACTATGGCTTATGTCCAGCTACCTTTCCCCTGCCAGACAAGGGGAAGTCAGGCTCAGAGTGATGCCGAGTTGCCGACTCTCCAAACCTTTCTCCTCTCTAACAATAGAATTGTTCAAAGAGCTCTCGTTGCTAATTTTGTGGCTAATTACAGCTAATGTTTAATTGCGACTCAAATAGAAGACCTAGCTTCAAACACCAGTCCTGCAAGGGATGTTGGAGTTAGCTGCTGAGTGCTGGCTCCGGTCTAGTTTGTTCTGGTTCTGTGGGCTGTCGGCTGGAACAGCTTCGGTCTCTGGAGGGGACAGAGAGAGAGAGAGAGAGGAAGAGGGCCGCCGACTGCTGCAGCTGTGTGCCGCCGAACTAAAAAGAAACAGATGAAAAACATCACAGTTGCCTCTGCT
>NW_027468837.1:21716460-21722975 GCF_046254945.1 Alosa pseudoharengus
CATGCAAAAGAGGAAGAGGTTTTAATTTGCATGTTCATAGTAATCCACGAGGGTGTTAAAATGCTGACTTTATCATCAATATCTGTCTCTATAAACTACAGCGGTAGATAACACAGTCTAGCCTACACTTACTGCATATGCATCTGATGAATACTTGATATTTATCCTGATTTCCACACAGAGCACATCACATGAATCACTCAGGAGCTGCTTCATATGGAAAAACATTAATTCAATTTCTCCTAAAACTGCTATCATGTGGTAGCCTAGGTCCAAGTCCAAATTGACTTAACATTTCTTAGGAAATCAAAGGTTTCTGTTTTGTGGTGATTATGTGTGTTTTGATTCTTTAGGGCACACAAAATCCTGAAAATGTTCTTCCATCTTAATTTTGTCTGTGCAGCAGTCTGTGGTATGCAGTTTTTCACTTTGGAAGCGTACCCCTTCATTTCCTCTTAATCCGTTGGTATGGGAAAGCCAACCCCATTATCATTGCTGAATCCACACACATTTCTGCTTAATATTCTCTTGAAATGAACTAAAATGTTATGTGTGTCCACGTTGTTGTTGTTTTTTTTCATATCAGTGTGATTAAAGCCACCTGTTAAATTAGTTGTGCAGGTACTTTTTGATCATGACAAAATCCTATAATTATTCAACTAACACCTTTAAACACATTGAAATTGACCTTGTCAGCCCTTACTCAGTCTTGAGATAGGCCCCAGACCACCATCTTGGCACGTCGCCATCAGCCACACCCCTGGGGTTCACTGTCCTTCTAGTCTACCTCCGCTGCTATACATTTATACCACTGGTTGACGAGAAAGGCATGTCGAGTTGTGTTTAAAGTGGAGCAGCATGCTGTTTCTGTATTGACAAAGCAACTGATGAAGAGAAAAGAAAAACAAAACAAACTGAGCGCTTTCGTCAGAAGACAAACTCTGCCTGGCAGAGTTAACAGGCAGTGTGCAGGTTGTTGTCGGTCCAGATGCAACTTGCAAGGCTGAGATAAGACTACATGTTGGGCCGGTGGAGGTGCAGAGGCAAAATAAGCCTGTGGACTGAGATGACCCCTTGACTGTATGTCTCCATGGAGAGTCTTTGCACTTTGTCGCACAGACACAACACATGTGGATACAAGACTAATGTGAATGCAAGAGCCTCGTGGATAAACAGGCTTTAACACGGCTTTACTTTCACTTTTACACATACAGTACATACTGCCATTTCAATTGAAATTCAAACAATCTTATAAACTCTAACTGTTAATAAACTTCCTTTCTGCCCCAGAGGTGCTTACTGTAATGAAATGAACCAATGCATGTTGGTGTTTTCAGTAGTTTTTAAGTCAATATTTTAACTTCAGGACTATACTGTATGATTATAGGGCAGATTCTGAACTTAAGAAATAAGTATTTACACTGGCATATCAACTCATAAGTAAACTGTATTCACAAAAGGAACAGCAAGATGCATATTAAAGTCGACAGAAAAAACAAAAACACATGAATGTTGCTCAACTTCCTTATTGCAACAGTGGTCCAGGAACAAGAGCACAAGCACATGGGCCTCTGACAAAGTGTCTCTAATTGTTGACTGACATGTTGGAGAAAGCAATGTTTGCTTTTGCTATCACACATTATGTTCGGTCTGTAACCTTACACACCTGTTGTCTTAGCATATGGTCTCCATCTCCAAATAACAGTAAAACTTGCCATCGGTGAGGCGGGGTTCCTCCAGTGTTGTACTTCCTGTTTGTTTTTTTGTTTGAATAAACTTATAATCTGTGACACTGTGGTTGAATGCAATGGTAACCCTGCCAAAACACTCTCTGTGAGGCATCTAGTCAGTATCTCTGCTCGGGTAGTGGTGTGTTTTTGGGGTTCATAGTGGATGTGTGTGTGTGTACATGTTGTGCTCTTTCTGCGATGCCCACTGTAACACCTCTATATGTGATGTTATGTGTGAAGTCTTAAGCTAGCAGTCTTTACAACATAGTGGTCATTACTAAAATAGATGCTCTGGGAAAGAAAGAAATACACCACAGTCTCTTATGGGATGCACAGTCAGAGACTGGACATTTCAGCATGGTTCAGCTGTACTGACCAATCATTAGCTTTTAGAAGGAGACAGGCACCCTACCCATTACATTGCTTGTGGTAGGGAAAGGAGGGCAATTATGTTATAGCTAACTGAAGTTAACAATACACACCCATATTGCTTATACCAGAAAAGGCTCTTATAGTTCACCAAAACATGATCTTTATCAGTAACGATTTTCCGCCTGGATTTGGACAGACACAACACATTCCCATTGACTTCAAAGGTTAATTCACATAATCACCCAGTTATGTGAGGTTCTGATTCAACTTCACAGCCCCTCACAATTATCCACGCTCCGTTCACCCTGCTAAATGACTGTCATTGCCAATAAATAGCACAGAGGAACAAACACAAATCTCTAAGTACTTCCAGATAATTATGCACAACTATGAAACGATTACTTTATTAGAGGATTTATCAATCTCTATACCATCACAGATTAGACACAATTGAATGAGTCTGGGATTGAATATCAGTATATGAATAAATCAAACCTAATAAAGTGTCTGCCGACTAGATTTGTTAACGCATTTTGTACATTTGTGTGTGTTCGTTGCGAGAGCATCTCAAAACAACTCGTTTCCACAGAGCACTGTGCTGAAATGACTCATTTTATCGTCTTGAAATAAGAAAAACTGGATGCATTTCAAGCTTTGGAGACTGTGAAGTACTTTTCCATGACCTCTTGGTGAGTTTCTCATGTATGCGTGCTTGCTCACATGCGCTAAAGGGGAACGCAGGGAGATGCGCGTGTGGCCGAGCGAAGAGGAACCTGTCTCTTTAAGAAGACGCTCTCCTGTTGCACGGGGAGGCAGGCCGGTGTTTTTCCACTCGTGGTGATGTCTAGCGCTCACCCATTCTAAGAGACAAAGGTCAGAAAGAAAAGATTATAAATTAAATTTACTGCTGTAATTCCCTTATTCAACACCGAGCCACCGCACAATAGGGACAACTTGCTTGCTACGGAATAAAAGGAAACCAAATAAGGTAATGAGGCACAGTTCAAGTTTGCATTTAAACTGTATGTATTAGGATAATTATGTGTATTTAGAGTACATTTAGAAAAGTATTTTATGTGTTTTAAAATATTTTTTCAAAAGTTTACATACAATGATCTGCTCTGTAGGCTATAGCCTATATTACCTGTGTAAAACTCTCGGGAGAATTCAAGTTAATTTTATTTCATCTGGAACTACCGTTACTATTAATTTCTGCCATTTGTCCATGATTATAAAACATCATATGTATAAACTATATGAGGGGTGGTGCATACAATATACATCCTATGGTGTTTGAACGCACGTTTCAGCTTGTTTGCTTGGTATGGGAACTACGGCCAAGGATGCTGAGATGATATTCGCGTTCAATGGGCAATGACAGCCAATGCTTCGCAGAAGCTGTGCGCTAACTTCGCTCGCTTTGGTCATGGCTTACTAACACCATTTCCATGTCTCTCCAATACTGAGACATGGGAAAATGTGAGGATTCGAACAACACATAAACTCAAATTGAGTGTCCAAGGTCTTGCTTCTCAGTCCGCTCTACTCTCCATGCACATTTACGTGCATTTAGCACTCCATGCCATACGTGGGAAACAACGCCCGCTATTGTTTGCCCTATTCCACGCACCTGGACCTGGTGCGCAGTACTTAACTCAAAATGGAAGCAAATACTGTTTAACATCGTGTCTTAGTAAACTTCTCTGCCTGTTTGAAATCGGCAGCGCACATTCGAGTTTCTCTAACGTAGTGCTTCAAATCTATGGAGTCTATATTGGATTGCCCTCTCGTTGAGCTTCCCTTAAAAATGCTTTGTCGATCCTCTGGTAACTACTTGAAAACAATCAACTTAATCCGCGGCTATGTTGGTTAGTGTCTGTTTTTCTTTACCCTTGATTTGACTTCTGGTCCCTATTAACTGCAGTCATGGACGTAATGGTGTAGAGACACTTTTTATGGAGCTGTCAAAATTATGTTATACACGTGCTTGGCGCTGTTGTAAAGCAAGGTTATGGGAAGGTTTCTGGGAAGCAGGAAGCATCAGCTGTATACTCCTAGAAAAAGGCTATCAATCTGTGGAAATAGCCATGCAGCGTGCGTGCCTCAAAATGGTGACAGCCTTTGCGTATCGGCGACGTTTCAATTTGTCTCTTGTGCGATTGAGGAAGTAGCTTAGGGAAGGGCTGAAGCATATGTCGGGTAACCTGCGTTTGCGCTCTACGCATTGTCAAAATGTAATTTTCTGTCCAATAAGAAAACATGGTCGTGGGAAGAAAAAACGGATTAAACCTAATTTATAGGAATGAATTGAATTAAAGTGTCAGGTCGCCGCTGGAATCCCCTCCTAGAGCAGCTGAGATGAACACAGAAGTGGCCTGAAAAGGGGACATGGACATGCTTAGGTTGCTAATGGCTGGATTAAAAGGCAAAACAAGTATGCTGTGCTGTTCCTCAGCCACCCCTACCCTTCACTTTGCCACATACAATAATGCACAAAGGCTTTTGCAGTTGTTTAGATACTCAAGGAGATTTGAAAGGATGTGCAGATTGTGATCTCTGATGTGTTCATCCAAGTGGTGTGTGTGTGTGTGTGTGTGAGAGAGAGTCATTTAAAGTGTGATAGCCACATACTAGGAAATGAGATGAGAACTAAAGCTATGCAAGGGCTGGGAAACTGACAGACACCCATAGTGAGATGTCTAAGTTTAGCCAGATGTGATCCTGTAGCATAGACTTGAGTATATTATATCCACAGTGCTCAGGGTTGAAGCCTACAGGAGGAGGAAATTGGTGGCAGATTCAGTGTGAAGTCTGTCCTGTTTTGTGTTGAGACTCGGGTGCAGTGCCAGCAATATTGGTTGAATCAACATTATAGATGTTGGACTGTCCAGAATCAAATCCACGTTAAGGTCTTATATGGGACTTGTATTCGTTGCTAGGATTCTGAATTTGATTACATATAACCGTACCACACGTCAAATATCAAGTATCCCTTCAAAATGGGACGCTGACATTACAATGCTTCGGCAGACAGCCTTTGAAAGTCACTGTCGGACTCTGGCAATTACGGTAGCTCCGCAGGCAAACAGACAGAGTGCCGGCCAGCCTCCCTTTCATTCCATTGTGTGGAAGTCTTCCTGAAGGATGCTCACGTTATTGTGTGGAGAAGATAAATGGCCAGAGAGCATCAGTTATCCAGCACCACTCCCAGTAACATCTCCCTCCTCCTGCCCTCCTCCACCAACAAGCCTTCTGGGTGGCACCCCTTCTCCTTTTTATACCACTGTGAAGTTGGGGCCCTAGGTTTGTCGCCTTGGCATGGCAGTGGTGGAATTTCCTACCCAGTTACCTAGCAATATCCATTGAAGTCAGACAAGCTGGACCTCTCTGGAAAGGAAGTTTTCTCCTCTTCCCCTTTCTCGATGAAAGGGTCAGACAACGACAGGTAATGAGAGAAAAGCCAAATGACGTTGGCAATCTTGCATTGCGTTTCACTTCCTTTATCTGTTTTATTTGACGTCTTAGATTTTTTTTGTATACTGAGTAAATTGTGTCTTAATAGGGGAAGTATCTTTGGTGATTTACCAGTTGCCTTCAAGCCTGTGGAAGTGGCATTGATATCAAGAAGAGTTTTACTTGAGCTATATGATTCAAGACTGTTAATAAATCACATATCCAAGTTACTGAAATTCATTATAACTTAACTACCGGAGCCGCTTGATGAGTTGATGTTGGATTTTCAGTGATTCGCTTAGCTTTTTCTTTGTGGCTTGGCATCATATGTGCTGAAGGATCTGAACAAACGAGTACATTTGAAATAGTTTTGGATAGGCAGTGGCCTTCACAAATGTGGCAAAAAAAAGATTTATCATGAAAGCGAAACACCACTAAAAATTCACTTGTTATATCTTTTGAGGCCATTGAGGACCATAGTAAAATTGGAAGCTAGCATCACACTGGTTTTAAGTCCCCATCAGCAGCTACCTCTGGACTTTGTGTCATCCTAATTTGGATCAGACCAGTTAGACCTGTGCCTTATTAGGAACAGAACGGTGGCGGACTCAGAAGGTAACTGAGATATCAGAGCATAAATCACTTACAGTATCTTTCCTTTATAACCCATATCTTGGCTTTTCTTTTTATGACTTGGCTTGTCATATTTTATGACACTGCTCCTCGACTGCTACTTCTGCGTAAGCTTAACCACAAGCTACGCCTCCCTAGCACGTCTTGTTGGACGCTCACGGTCATGTACAAAGAAGAATAGAATTAGTTTTTTTGTGATTGTGGTCCTTCCAGTGACCAGACCAGTTGTTTAGTTCTTGTCATGTTATGAAAGCAAAGGTTCACATTCCCATGTAGGACTACAAGCCACAAAATCCCCTATGTATCGCCCAGGCTATACAGTGGAAT
>NW_027468837.1:21723174-21773174 GCF_046254945.1 Alosa pseudoharengus
GAAAAAAAGAAAAAGAAAGAATTTGTGTGTTAGTGGCCTGACTGTCTTCAGTGGGTCATGTTAACTAGCAGCCCCTGGGCAACGAGGCCGGTTTGTTGTGACTTCAGTATCAGTAAAATCAGTGGGCTTACTGTAGCTGTAAGTCTCTGTAGGGGACAGGGAAGCATGCCTGGGTTGCATTAGGAAGGAAGCTGCTGGTTTCTATTGAGCCTCACGAAATGGACAGCATTTTCAGTAATTGCAGTAGGACTTCAAATGTCTTATTAGGGGATTCCTTTGTCACTTTGTCACACAGCTCAGGCGCCTTTTCGCTGTCCTTGTTAAAGCCTTGCTGATGCGGCTATTTTCAGTCACATACACTGAGAATGTGAATCTCTATGCTTTTGCCCCCTACAAAAATGCTGTCAAAAGAAAATTTGGACACATTCTTTCCCTTCTGGACGAGAAGGTCACTTAGCACCGTATGATCAGTTGTCCCTATTTCTCACCCTGATAAAAAAAAAGGAACCAAAAAAAAGAAACGTCCATGCCAGCACAACACCTCATTGTTCCTTTATCAGTACTCGCACTCTCTGCCAAAGGCAGTAGGCTAAAGGAAATGCTGGTGACTTGCTCACAAAGGGCTTTTTGTGGCATGGGGGACATTTGGGCCTATGCAAATCCAGCAGACCTTGTCTCTGCCTGGCTACAGACTTGGAGACAGCTTTTAAACTCCCACCAGTTACATAGCAGTTTGTTTTCACTTGTGCTTGGACTCTCCTTCTGCCCCGTCAATATTTAATATGTTCTCCAGATGTGAAACGTGCAGTGTGAAGGGGAGTGACTAGATATCGGGGATATATGGATATTCATAGTTGTGTGAGTTTCATTTTTGACTTAGAAACCTCTGGTGGTTAAAATTACCCAGTCAGTGAAAGTCTCTCAGTGTCGGCGGCAGCGTGACAGAAAACCGTTGCTATCTGACAGTGGGCTGACCTGCCAGGGAACAACAATACAGTTAAAATAGACTAGCAGCTATCAACAGCCACAGCTGACAAGGAAAGACAGTGGTGCGCTCTGCTGTGGACTGGCTCACACTCACACCGTTGTTTTGGGAATGTGTGTGTATGTGTGCATATATGTGTGTGTGTGTGTGTGTGTGTGTCTGTCTTGGGTTACAAGCGACAGAGTCTGCGTGGCACATGTGATACATGCAAGGTGAGCGATTCTGTCGTCTGCGGTGGCCGGGGCATCGTCTCTCATCTCATCCTCACCTTTACCGCACGCCCGCGCCGTGCCTCGCCGTGCCTCGCCACGGCAACAGTGGAAATTTCCTGTCCGCTGGCCCAGCCTCCCTCCGTCACCTGTGTCATCCCCGGCTCGCCTCGCCTTCGGCTCAGCACGGAGCTCAGAGCCTGTGCCCAATCTGCTGATTGCGTTTAATTGTCTTAGGCTGGGGAGAGAGAGGGGGGTTGGTAGGTGTTTGTGTGTGTGTGTGTGTGTGTGTGTGTGTGTGGGGAGGGAGGGGGGGCTGTCCGGGGCGGGGCGGTACAGGACACTCTCTGTCAGGCTGAGTGAGAGTGACACCGGGTTTGCCTACACAGAGGCATGGTGACATCTGAGAGAGACACAGCACACTGAACTGAAGCGTGGCCATGAAGGAAATGTAAGTGCCACGGCCGGGATCTGTGGGAGAGAGAAAGAAAGATAGAGAATATAGGAGAATGAGTGATATGGGAATGAACGAGAAACGAGAGAGAAACAGAGAGAGAGAAAAAAAATACAGAGGAAAGGAGCGATGTTTTCTTTTGACTTAGCGATGATAACTCGATGCTGTGGTTATTCTTGAGAGTTGGGAATTCTTCCACTGTTGAAATTCCTGTGCCCCTGTTGAGCGGCGTTTGTTATTGCCAGCAGTAATCAGTAAAATATGTGCTATTTTAAGTACTTTTTCCCCTTATGCTCTCCTTCGCTGTCTCTCTCAGAAAAATTCTCTAGATATTTTTGGTGTTTTTGGTTCAATTTTGTGTGGCAAATGAGCAGTCTGCACACTTCCGTTATTGTCTGGCGCTTGATGGCAAGAGTGATTGAAACTCTGCCAGCTTATGTAATGTGTTTGAACATAGAAAGCTGCTAAGCCTCTGAAAGACCTGAATATGTGATACTTTGAGTCTGTACTTTTCCACTGCAGAAGTTTTTCAAGGTTGAACTTGTTGTGTGTGTGTGTTTCTAAGAAATGATGTGTCAAAATGACACATTGCTGTGTGTGCTCAGGGACAACACATTTTGTGTCAATTTCAACACCGCAATTATGTGGAGATAGACGAATTGTGTGGCTGGCTGGGTGGGTTAAAAAGTTAAAATTATAGCTGAAATAGCTGAAATTTGTCTTTAACCTATCACCCAGCCACACAATTGCTGTGTTGAAATTGACACAAAAATGTGTCATCCTGAGCACCCACAGCAATGTGTCATTTTAACACATCATACTGTAGAGTCAAACCAACCTCTCTTGTGGTCACGCACACGTGGGATAAGGTAGCCAGCCTTAACGTCTTTTCATCAAACTTCTGCTTTGCTCTCCATCCCTGTGTCCATTAGGAGATAACCCATCCCTCCCCTTGACTTCATTAAACCTTAAAACTATGTTTTTTTGATAAAGACAGTGGTGAACATGCAAACCTAATTGCGGCGTCTTCTAAACATACCAAGGGCATTGGGATCCGGTGTTTTCCTGGTGGATCGGATTCGAGTGGCTGGCCCGGGGCCATTGTGATTCCACTCGGCTGCCTCGTAAATGTTAATGGTATGAGTATTAAGTGTACTGTGAGGCTGGCCCGTGCAGACCGGCGGGTGGAGGAGTGGAGGAAGAGGAAGGGAGCATAAGAGAGGACGGGAGAGGAAGGCTTTGATGTGCCGGACGCCCCCCATTGGTCTCTGTTCTGTTCAATGCCCCCCCCCAAACCAACTGTCACCACTAGTATCCCTAAAAGGAGAGGAAGTTAAACACAATTGTGCCACTAAATTGTGAGCTAAACACAATTGTGGTGTTTTGTATTCAATGGCCTTTTTTATTTTGTGTTGCTACAGAGAGAGAATGAGAGAGAGGGAGAGGGAGAGAGAGAGGAAGAGAAAGAAAGACGATGAGGGAGAGGGAGAGAGAGAGGGAGAAAGAGAAAGTGTTGGACATTGCACCCCCCCCCCCCCCCCCCTGTAGGCAGCAGTTTGTCCAAACTGTGCCAGATTGAAAAACAGTCGGTGGTTCAGGGTGCCAAAGCATGTCTTTGGAGGACGTTGCCATCACTGGGAAACTTGGAGACAGGGAGTGAGCGTCACCAGCTTTGGCTGCGTCTCAGAAACGTTGCTTTCGTCCTGTGACAACAAGCCTGCCCTGGAATGGTGATGTGATAGCGTAAACATTAATGAAATAAAAACAAACAACCATTCATAGTTGATGTTGGAAGTGGCCAACGTTAATGATGACCTCACTCAGTAATACTTTATGTTTTTGCCAAGTCAGTAGATTTGAGGTTTTGGGTCCATTTATTTATTTATTTATTTATTTATTTATTTAATTATTTTCAGAATTCCTTTCAAACAGTTTTCAGTGGACTTTGTTGACATGATGGCCAGAGGAAGTTAGTTGTTGATTCAGTTACATTATTAGAAGCGTTAAGTTCCTTTATTTAAAATCACACATGCACAGAAGCCTTTTTACTGTGTGTGTGTGTGTGTGTGTTTGAATGTGTTCCTCCTATTGATGCAAAACAAATGCATTATTCATGTCAATGTAACCCATATAAACATCAAGGGTGTCTTTAATCTTTTACCAAGGCCTATTTTCCTCTTTGATGTACGCAGATGGACTTGGGTCTCGCCTTGTCCTGACCTCCATTTTGCTCCCAGACAGACACCTACCCCTTCCCCGTCTTTATTTACCTCTCTTCCTCACTCTCAGTTCAGGGAGAAATGGGGCAAAGGACTAGGAATAGGTACCATTATTGTCTTTGGGAGACTTGTTTCCAACTGGCGAAATAGTGATAATTTGCTGTGTTATGTCATTTTCAAAACGTTCTCTCTTTCTCTCTCTCTCTCTGTTTCTCTCCCCATAGCATGGCACAAAAAGAGAAGCTCCAATGTCTGAAGGACTTCCACAAGGACACTTTGAAGCCCTCGCCTGGGAAGAGCCCAGGCACTCGGCCGGAGGACGAGGCAGAGGGGAAGCACCCTCAGAGGGAGAAGTGGGCTAGCAAGCTTGACTTTCTTCTGTCAGTCGCCGGGGGCTTTGTCGGTTTAGGCAATGTCTGGCGCTTCCCCTACCTCTGCTACAAGAATGGCGGAGGTGAGCCTGTTTCTTTGTTTATTTGTTTGTTTATGGGAAATAAACTGAAATGACCAAAGGGAGGTTAACTTTCCCTACCTGGACAGCCACTGATACAAAATCAAATTCACTAAGCTATCAGGTGACCACATGACAACGTGACCGCCTATGTGTAATGTGTATTTACTTACCCTGTTTTTTTCTCCACATGTCAAGTGAAAAGGGAGAATAGCAAAGTCGAAACCAAACAGAATTCTTGCTGTTTGTTGCCCCAGTTCCCAGCATTACTGTAATTACAGCAGTGTCAGATTAATTCTCTTTAGGGCCAGCGATATGCGAGTATCTAGTTTCATTCAAGCATGACACCAACTGACCTCCTCAGTTAGCACTGTTGCAACTGTTCGCGGGAATCTTCATGAAATCAGCATGCAAACGTGTGGCTTGAAATAGCCACACTCCTGGCTGGCTATGTCATGGCTTCTTGGCTTGGCCACTCGTGCTTGGGCTTGATATCATGTTTCTCTTGGAGCTTACTCATCAGGCCATTCTCCACCCCTCCCACACAGGTGCATTTCTCATCCCGTATACCATCTTCCTGTTTGGAGGAGGCCTGCCTGTCTTCTTTCTGGAGGTAGCTCTGGGCCAGTACACCTCTGAGGGTGGCATCACCTGCTGGGAAAAACTCTGCCCAATCTTCACTGGTAAGCACTGAGCGCCCACACCACACCCACTCCACTAGCACACCCTCTCTCTCTCCCTCTTTTTCTCTCTCTCTCTGTAAATGAGATGAAGTGAGACAGCATCCCTAATTCTTTACATAAATAATTTACACGTTCAAGCATCAGGTCAAGCATATATATATATTTCCTTATACAAACTAAGCCACACTATAAGTTTGTGTTATAATACAAATACACACACATACACATACAGTACACATACACACATGCACACTTAGAGGACATTACTGTGGACCAGATAGCTAACGCCATTGTGTAGCAAAATGTTATTAGGTCGAGGGTCAGCATGGAAACAGACCTCTATACAAACAAAACAACAATAAAATACACTGCTCCTAGCTTCATGTTGCCATGGCCTCCAAACAGCAAAACAGCTCAGAGGTGGAAGGCAGAGGGTGATTTGACCCAAGAAGAAGACACAGCACAAAACAAGAAATCTAAATAAGCATGAGGCCTGAGTGCTAAGGAAGAGCATGTTCCTTTTTTTGTGCACACACACACACAGACACACACACACACACACACACACACACACACACAGTCATCCCCTATTTCTAAATTAAAATCTTCTCAAACTGGTTCTCAGCAGGCTGTTAAACCCCAAGCTGACTAGGGCGGGTGGTTCCCTAGCAGCTAGTTTAATTTTCATTCAGGCGAGTGCCATGGGCAGTCCTTGGGACCTGTTTGTTTATACAAAGGGTTTGTGTAGGGCAGTGGTGGGGAGTGGAGTGGAAATAGCCAGGCAGTGGGAGTGCGGGCAAGGGGCAGCTGTTAATTAGTTTGTCGGGCCGGGCTGAAACGGCTGCTTGTCAGCATAGTGAAGGCACCGCTGATGGATACAAACACAGACAGCTGCAAGATCCCGCACGCCATGATTAATTAGATCTCACCACTGTGTCGGCCCAGTGCAGTACAGCTAGATTCATACACCGCCTTATCAAACTGTAGCTGAACTGCAACTTCCTGAAAATAAGTTTTATGGACAGTGGCTGTGCTTGTGATTAAAAGGCCAGTGGTCTGATGCGAAAGAACAGAACACAGCTGACCCCATGAACTAACTTTTGATTATTAAAACCTAAACATGTTCATATTTTGATATACCTTTCAACCTTTGTAGTGGATGTCGTAGTGAAGCAGACTAGAAATCTATTTGTTTAATATGCTATGCCTTACACCCTGATAGAAGCCTTGCATCAACTCTATGGGCCTTCCAATAGGACGCTGGCTCTACATGTTTATTAATGACATCCTTTGAGAATTACCTGCTTTAATGGAGTCACAATCAACAAGCTCCTCAACAGCATGATGCACAGGTTTATAATTGACTTTTGTAATTAGAAGAAGAGAAGTTATCAGTCCATTAGGTTCAAATCTAATCTAACAATCAAAAGTCATAATAATTGGTTGCTGTAAAGTCAGTGGTTGTGTTTATGGGGATAATACACTTGTTGAGTTGTAAACATGATAATATGCTCGCTTAGAATGTGTACTGTATGTCAGATTTAACCTTAAAGAGCAATGAAAAACGGTGGAAGTTATGGAACATGCAAACAGCAGGACCTTCATTTTGGTTTTTATAGTGACAAACACATTCACGCCTTTCAGATGTAACTTGTATTGACAGTGGAGTCACGTCCCTTCCAGATACACAACAAATAGTCACAAAGTGTCACTGCTTCACAACACAAGCTCAATTTGCTACTCCGACTGCCATAGCAGTCAGTGCTAAGAGCCTTACTGGGGAAAGAGCTTGATTAATTTGTCAACAGTGGTTACTAATCCTTATCTGCCTGCTTTTAATTCAAGAAAATTCAATGACCTTCATGTCGAAATTTCTGTGATATTCTGAGTATTCTCATTAGCTTAAGCTTTGAAAATAACTGCTTTGCAGTTCCACAATGCAGGTTGCGTAAGAGAAATAATTATGTTCATGCCATTGGGGCTAGCTACAGTATGACATAGCTAGTTTACAGTAATTTACTTTACTTAACTACTTCAACTTGTTAACGTGGTTTCCCTACAACATTGTTAACTCCAGGCTACATAGTTAAGGTTGATGTCAGGTAGAATCAGCATTGATTAAATGAAACACTCCAATAAATAGAAATGTAGCAGTGTACAGCAGTGTAGCTAGCAAAAGTTACGGAACAGTGTTGCTAACTAGGTGACATCCGCTTTACACAAATTGCACAAAACTGATAATGAACACAATATCTATATATTATGGGGATTCATTTTGTACTGATCAGAACCAGGTCCACTCTAGCTAGCCATCACAACTAGGGTCTCTGCATCACACTAACACACACTGTAGATACCAGTACTAAGAATTTGAAAGAAATATGCCGGATGAACACTGACCAGTTGAGTCATCTGCTCAAATCTGCTCTATTTTCTTCTCTACACAGGTATTGGTTATGCCTCAATTGTGATCGTCTCCCTGCTCAACATCTACTACATTGTAATTCTGGCCTGGGGGCTCTACTACTTGTTCCAGTGTTTCCAGCCTGAGCTACCCTGGGCCAAGTGCAACCAACCATGGAACACCGAGAACTGCGTGGAGGACACCATGCGCAGGAACAAGACACTTTGGGCGAGTGCCAACGCCACCAACTTCACTTCCCCGGTCACAGAGTTCTGGGAGTGAGTGGCAAACATTTTTTGTTATCCCTCCTTCCCCGTCCCAGAATGCATTGCTTGCCTTCTTGCCTTCGTTGCTTGGTTCACTGGCAAAGTTGGGATAAGTGGCCCAATGCTGGGTCTTGCTGGTAGTGTTTACCTGGCTCTTTAGACGGAGGTAGTGGCAGACCAGCCGGAGAAGGAACACTCTGGCTGGCTCCGGCCAGAGCAGGAGCTAGATTGTAAACATCCACGCTATTCCTTCCTCTCACTCTCGCTCGTTTTCCCCTCTTCCTGTCTGCCTCCTTCTTTGCTCAATCATGTCAAAGTGTTTGTATTCGTTTGTGTCCTCTCAAGCATCCACTCAAGTGCGACTTGGACGTTAGATAAACTCAGGGTGCACTTCTCCTTCTCTCTTTTCCTCCCTCCCTTACTCCATCCCTCTCTCTATCTCTCCTTGAAGAGAGACAGAGCACCTAGTACAACGTCCTTCTGAAAAAAAGACATATCTGCCTACCTCATTAGTTTTAACTACTCTCTCTCTTTCTCTCTCTCTCTCCCTCCCTCTCTTTGTTCTGATAACAGGCGTAATGTCCTGAACATCTCTTCAGGTATTGATGACATTGGACCCGTTAAGTGGGACCTGGCCTTGTGTCTTCTGGCCGTCTGGATCATCTGCTTCTTTTGCATCTGGAAGGGCGTGAAGTCTACTGGGAAGGTGAGTCTCGTGAAATCAATGTTTTGTCAGGTAAACACTCCAAAGAAAAGCTATGTTCCACTTAATGAGCTTGAACACCCTGTGCGAACCAAGGTTTGCCTAAACACTGTTGCACAGTGTACAGTCTGTGAGAATGGATTTGTTGTGTTGAACAGCATTGACATTGCCATCTTTCTTTTGCCAAGTTCTTGGGGCACGAGATTCTAGTAGTCTTGTGAGATCCAAGGACAATTTGGAAGGATTTTGGCTTAGTGGGTGCCATGCTACTTTTTTCTCATTAGGAGTAGAGTTTATAAGAAAATCCTGTGGGCATGGCCTGCTGCTGATTTAATTTCTGTCTACAAGTAATATTTTGGCAAGCGGTTTATTTAACTCAAACGAGTATAACATGTTCAAATCAATAATTAGCGTTCTATATTAATTCTACTAACAGAAGTTCAACCATTGTTGACTGACTCTCAGGCGACATCTATCTGAGGCATCTCTGAAGCATCTTAGGATTTAGGTATAGTGCGTTGACTCAAAGAAGCTTGTCCATTCATAGACAGCTGTCATTAGCCTGTACAACAGCTGAGTAGCGTTGGATCTGTGAAGAAGCCCACTTTTCGTCTAGGCTCCTAGCACAGACAACAGCCATTGTGGTCACAACTCAATCAACTTAACATGCTATATCACCGTCGGACATAGTACACACCTAAGTACTTCTGCCCTCGATGCAAATGTCCCTTTAGCTGCGGTGTTCAACCGTGGCCACTGTCATAGATCATGCTTACAGCATAGGCTATTGATTGTTTGGCTCCGGTACGGCTTTCCCCAGACGGTCCGTCTAGTGAGTGATCTGGCGGGGCTTTGGCCAGACGACTGTCGCGGCCACATGAGTTAGGAGCGCGAACAGAGGCACAGTGTAGGGTGTCTTCTCGCTCGCTCGCCTTCTCATTCAGGCTTTGAGTTGGGTTTATGTGGCCCAGATTTGAACTCGTGTTGAATTATGTAATGTAGTGGGGCTCCGGGACGGGAGGCCTCTCACCATGATTTGTAGCTGTGGCTGGAGAGCAAATAAAGCGAAGCGTGGCGCTTATTTGTGGCAAGACACAATAACGAAGTGGCCTTTCATGAAATGATTGCACCAGTACCGACCCTGTTATTGTGGCTCTTGAGGGTGAAGGCTTTAGGACTCAAGCCTGTTCCGTTGCATCCTAACGGTCACGTGGCTTTGCAGCGTAAACAGACAATGGCAGACTGTCAGCCAGCCAGTCTGCAGAGGAAGGTTTCAAGCTGTGGGATGTTGGGTCAAAACAAGGTTTCCACTGACTGGAACCTATTCATTAGGGCATTAGTCGCTACATTCAGATTCAATGAAAAGCAGCCTTTATGGTTTACATGGCTTCATGTAATCTCTCTCTCTCTCTCTCTCTCTCTCTCTCATTCAATGAAAAGCAGCCTTTATGGTTTACATGGCTTCATGTAATCTCTCTCTCTCTCTCTCTCTCTCTCTCTCTCTCTCTCGTTCCCCAGGTGGTCTACATCACCGCCACCTTCCCATTTTTCATGCTTATTGTGCTCCTGGTCCGTGGCGTCACTCTACCTGGAGCGTCCAAAGGCATCACGTTCTATCTGTACCCCAACTTGACCCGTCTGGAGGACCCAGAGGTAAGGGATCACCCCATCACCCCCCCCCCCCCCCCCAAAACTGCCCACACTAGCTACTCCACAGTATCTTATTACCCCTCCAAACTCACACCGTGTCACACCGACCCCTTGGCCCTCTTCACATACTTCTCCCCTATATCATTTTATACAGACACTTCAGCCCATCAGTCATCCCGGGCATCCAAGTGTCACACTCCAAAGTGGAGCTGTGCAGTGATAGGTTAATCTCAAATCATCGCCCAGTGGCAACCCGGCTACATGTGACAAAAAAAGACCCAGTTATGCATCTTAAGACCTTACACAAGCAGTTGATTTTGAGAAAGAGCAAGAATTTGCTCTCAAGATGTTAGTGTCAGCGCTACCTCAGCCATGTATACTTTATACTTTTTTGCTATCATAGGTTTGGATTGACGCAGGCACACAGATTTTCTTCTCGTACGCTATTTGCCTGGGGGCAATGACATCACTGGGAAGCTACAACAAGTATAAATACAACTGCTACAGGTGAGTGTCTGGTCCAAGGGGCCTCTGAGGGACTAGTCCAGTGAAAAAAAAGAAAAAAAGTGGGAACCTAGGTTCCATGTGTGTAAATTAACAACCTCCATGACATATGTGTGACTCAGGGACTGTTTGCTGCTGGGAGGCCTGAACAGCGGAACCAGCTTTGTGTCTGGCTTCGCAATATTTTCCGTCCTGGGCTTCATGGCACAAGAGCAAGGGGTGGACATTGCCGATGTGGCAGAGTCAGGTACGAGGGTTAAAGTAGCAGTGATGGTGGGCGCTGTTACTTCAAACAAACAACAAAAAAAGTAGATTTTGGTGAAATAGATTCAAAAATGACAAATTGGAACTGCAGATTCTTAGATTATTACTAAACGAACAAAAAACATAGTGTAGAAATGCTCAGAATTCGACTTTGAAATGTGGAACGTTTAGCAGTTGAACGCTCGTTGATTTAGAACGAAAAAAGTAGGAAAACTCAGTGAAAGCAAATGTAGGCACTGTCTACGGGAGAAAGGGAAAGTGAAATTCATTCAGTGGGATTCAAAAAGCCAATCTGTGGAACTCTGTGGAGACAACGTACTTGACAACGCTGCGAAAAAGAGCACTGGTTATTGGATCTCGCCCTGACCGGTTATCGCCGAAGAGCTAACAGTTAGCAATGTGCCGGGATGTAGTTTTCCTCTGACACTCTGGGACGAAAGAGGGCTGCTTAAATCCACGTTTCCACGTGTAGAGTAAAGTTAAAATGGGGGTATAAAAATTGGAGCATCTTGTGCCAACTTTTTAACTCTAAACCAAGGAATAGACCAAAATTAAGAAACTGCTCATCATTGAAGTTCTCTGCTGAATCCACGACTGTGCTCATGATGATTATTTTGGAGTCCATGTTGTAATAGCACAATAGCTAGCAGTAACCTCTGGCTAATGCCCTTGGAGAACTCGATTGGATTTGTTTTTGTTTTTTTGCTTTTGTCTTAGACTCTAATTGGAAAGGTCTCAAGATGTCTCGCCTTCACTCAACCATTCAGCATGCTCTCTCTCTTTAGTTTATGGCATAAAAATCATTTGGTTTGTGTCTGGCTTTGGTCCGCTCTCCACTGGAGACGTGATTTTGCTGAAAGACGGGCTTCAGTTGCTCTCTATGGCTCACAGCTTTGTCTGAGTTCCAGATTTACTGGCTCTTCTCCTGTTTCTCCTGATGTCTAAATGAAGAGAGAGTAGTGCAGAGCAACACCACTGCACAGGAATTAGTTTGCTGTTTGCTGTTTGGCTTGCTTAAAAATGTCTTGTTTACGGGGGCATAAGCCTCCTCAGAAACTATTTGCACAGTGCATAGCTGTGTTGATAACATTATCAAACTAAAGTGTATAAAGGTAAGCCATGAGTATTTGTTTCTAGTTTGGAGGGGAAATTACTGGCTCCTAGTTTGGAGGCCAAGTTATGTTTGGCTTGTATCTTGAACCTGACAAGAGACTATGTCTAGCCTCAACAGTCTACAGTTTATTGTATTTTTGTCACGCTATGTCAAATGCTCCTGTGCTGTCCATTTGTTTCTCTGTTTTGTGTCTTTTAAAAACTTTTGTCAAGCAGGTTCTTCCATGTCACACTTGCAATGTTGGCAAGAAGAGGTGATTAGTATGTTGCCTTCTGTTTCCCGATACTGTTATGCTGCATACAGCTCTAGTCATATAATTATTGTAGAAAGAACACTGAAAGTTCCTGCCTGCTCAGATCTATTGGGTCATTCTGGCATTAACCAAACACCAATACATTGATGGAAAAAATTAATAATAATAGAAAAAAAAGTAAACAGAAAAAAAATCCCACATTATTAGTTTGTAGCCAACATCTTACCAGTACCTATGCCATACGGCATACCCTTGGCCATCGATTTTTTTGAAGTGCTCTCAGCTTGAGCAATCGCTTCGAAAAACACAGCTCTTACCAAGGTGAACATGTGTTGGCTGGGCTGTCCTATTCTAACCACATGCTCTCCCCCTCTTCTCCCCCTCCTCTACCCCTGTAGGTCCTGGCTTGGCTTTCATCGCCTATCCAAAGGCTGTGTCCATGATGCCCCTGCCCACCTTCTGGGCTGTCCTATTCTTTATCATGCTTCTGCTTTTGGGGCTCGACAGTCAGGTCAGTTGCTGTTAAACCACATCAAATAAAAAAAAAGGTTAGGGATATACATGGATGCAAAGTTAGTATTGGACATACACTGCACGCGTGGAACTATGCGTACTGCACCAAACCACACCGGGTAGTGACCAACCTTAAAAAAGTAAGATGAGAAGTGCAACACGCACGCATGTTATGTAAAGTGTGGCTAAACGCTCCATGCCTACTATGTAAAATGAGAGGTACAGTATATGCAAACTACTGTATACTTATTAATATGCCAAACCACACCTAATACTGCTCAACACTTAAAAGGAGTACATGTTCACCATACATTTAAAATCAAACCACATATACTGTAGGACCTATATTAACACAGGCCTGCAGATAGCCCTGCAGTTTGTATAATGGAAACCTGGTCTGTGTTCACATTCCTAAATAGAGTTTATGTACCTCAAGTTAATGCAACTTAAAAATTAGCTTAGATAGTTTCCTATTATACCACAAGCGCAAGCCGTGGAAGCTGTGTTGAAAACTGCGCTACACCAACAGCTTTTACGGTATCAAGATAGAGCAGAGTAACATCATCTCTTACGGCAGCCGGGAATCTGCACAGACAGACCATTACTGTAGCTCATGTGGCAGAATGGCCAACAGTGCCAGCAGAGGCAAGGTTCGGGTTACCCGGGGCAACAAACAATCACCAAACATGTCCTGTCCTTCCCAGCCATTTCAGCAAAGTGTCACTGGCCTGCTTCTCCCCGAAAAGGCACGTGGAGACATGGCCGACACTATGAGGTGTTGATAACGAACGTGTTGGTGGGTGTCCAGATTAGGGCTGGGTAGAGCAGAGGAATGCCAATTTGGACGGTTTCTGCAGGGGAAAGAATGTCTGTCAGTATTGCACAACTAACCCCAATCTTCCTGTGTATTAAGAGTCTGTTTAGTCTGTCCATGACAAAACAGGTCGTAAAACCAAAATATATGAGTAAATTTAGCAATTAGGTGTTTATTATATTAAACGACCAGAACCTAGCATACGGAGTTAGATTTGAGTATCATATTGAATACCAAGATTTAATGCTAAGAAATGTTTATTTGCCATTACCCTGTTTTGGGCAAACACATTACGGCCAAACACATTACGTTGCCATAGCTATCTACTTTCAGTCATGATAAGGCTGCTTCAATAACCCCCCCCCCCTTCCCTAATGGATGATGTAGAAAAGGAAGGAGTGTGAGGAAAAAAAAAACTTTGTTGGGTATCTTTCAGGCTGGCGTCAGGTGGTGTCTCAGATTTCTCAGCCACAGTGAAATTATACACTGCGCTAAGCCAGTGTCCTTACTACGCCATATGTATCTGTGTAATTAGTCATCAAAGTGGTTCACCTATGCTGTATAAAGGTTGCAACAGTCCTTATCAGTTCATTTTGTCAGAATCACAAAGAATGATTTACTTGGGAGAAAATTATGCAATGCCAGTAAAGCAGAACCTGCAGTTTACAAGGATTTTGCAAGGAAATGCTATGTATATTTGGGCTGGGATGATGAAGGGGTGATTAAGTGGTTGGCTACCCGCTTACCAACAGATTAAATGGGAATTTAAGAAAGTGCGTTTCCAAACTCTGGTTTGCATTTAAAGCTTTTGCATGGCCACAGAAAAAAATAGTGAATATGTATTTATATTAGTTGAATGTATATGACTTTGTACTACTACATTATGTGCTTGGCATGTTGCAAATGTTTAGCAAGTCTGTCTTTCTATTCTCCCACAGTTTGTCGAAGTGGAAGGACAGATCACTTCTCTTGTTGATCTCTATCCATCCTTCCTAAGGAAGGGTTACCGGCGGGAAATCTTCATAGCTATAGTGTGTTTCCTGAGCTATCTTCTGGGACTAACCATGGTTACCAAAGTAAGTATACCAACGATGCTCCTTTTAACGCATCATTAGTACCGCACACACGTTTCATGTTTTGAATTTCTCAACACACAGCCCCCCCCCCAACACCCCCACCTTCCTCCTCCCTTCTCCTCTCAACCGTGTCCATTTTTAGCGCTAGTCTGTGATGCCAGCTCGGACGTACAGGCCGCCCGCTATATTGAGTCGGGCTATTCCTGCACCCTCTGAAAGGCAGCCAGAGCATCAGTCAACAGCCAAGGTCCAGAATAGCCCCCGAGCTTGAGCGCTTCCTGCTTTGTGCCATTACAGTACATAGAGGTAGAGGGAGGGAGAGAGAGAGAGAGACAGAATAAGAGAGAAAGAGGGATATTCCCAGGCAGAGTAAAAAGGTCCAGCTTGATGTTTTCGAGGAGCTTAATGAGTAATGTTTTCAAGAAGCCATACTAGGAGATTGCTGGGTCTATTTTTCGCAAGATGTCCCCCATCTGCAGGCTGTCCTTTGCCCTGTACCCTGCCCTCCCATGGACATCCCATGCCCTCTGACTCCCATCGGAGTCCTTTTTGGCCACTGTGGTTCTGCGTCA
Source organism: Alosa pseudoharengus (assembly GCF_046254945.1). Classification (NCBI taxonomy): domain Eukaryota; kingdom Metazoa; phylum Chordata; class Actinopteri; order Clupeiformes; family Clupeidae; genus Alosa; species Alosa pseudoharengus. The sequence continues at coordinate 21,738,309 of NW_027468837.1, forward strand.
TGGGGGAGTCCCCCCCCCCCCCCCCCCATCCTTTCGCTCTCGTTTTTTTTCCATACCCTCTTCTTTTTCCGTGACATCATTTCTCCAGTTGCCCCCACTTCATATACCCTCCTGCCCCCCTCCCCTCAGTCTTTCTCCCACTCACGCGCTCTCCATCTATCTCGCTGTGGTAGGATAGCTTGAGGACAAATGCAGGAACTGTCCAGTCAGCCTCTGTCTGAGACTCAGTGGCCCACACACTCTCAGATAAATGCAGTTTCTCACAGATGCTCACTGTCCATCGTCCTCATCTGACAAAGGCTCTGCCATAATGGAATTTTAACAACACCCCCCCCCCTTTTCTCTCTCTCTTTTTCTATCTGTTCTATAGGGTGGCATGTATGTGTTCCAACTGTTTGACTACTATGCAGCCAGTGGTGTGTGCCTTTTGTGGGTGGCATTCTTTGAATGTATTGCTGTAGCCTGGGTTTATGGTAAGTGCTTTTTATATATATATATATATATATATATATATATCTATCACAGACACATGATAAGAATATGTTGTGTATGTGTATGTATAGTTATGTCAGAGTAGCTTTTCTTTCCTAACCTGTTTTTGAACCTGGTGTTATAACAAGAGAGAAACCTGTGCAGCTTCATATTTACTGCAGTGACTATAGTATCTTACAGCCTGAATTAGAACTTACGTTTTGTAGATATCAGACCCACAAACAGACGTTTGGTAGCCACCTCTTAAACTATGAAAGGAAGGCAGTTACGCCTACCAGCCTGTTTGTGTTTTGGAATCTGGCGTTGAGGTTTTAGGTTAAACTCCACGCAGCTGCAGGTGCTACCTGCGTGCCATTGTCATCTAAATTGTCCAGGCTAAATACGGGCTACTCATAACACTTCCCATTCCAGTTTAGGGGTGGCCACGGAGACAGATCAGGCATACATAAACATACTCTTTTAAAATTCACTGTTAAGTCCATTGTGACAAGTTTAACTTGTTGTTGAATGTGTAATGAAGAGATGTGTAACTAGGAGAAGTATCTAGGATCTTTAGAAATGTTACAAAGCTACTTTGGTCACCAGAAGATATCACAGCTCAAAAGCTGTCCTGGTCATGCCCAGAAAGTTGTTTCTCATGAAACATTTGGTCATGAGTCTTATAAAACTATTGATTAAGTGATTAAGTATAAAATAAAGTCCTCATAATAGTCCTTGACCTTATAATATCTCTCAGGTCATGCAGTTCAATATCATTGCTGGGTGGTGGCTGTTGCATAAGAACATATGTACAACAAATAATCCAATACAACTTCACTGATAAATGTTAAATTTTTCATGTAACATCATTTAGTTTTATATTAAATTGCTGTCAGTACAGTTATGTAAGGCGATAACATGCATCCCTCTCTTGTTTTGCTAGGCGCTGATAATTTCTATGATGCGATTGAGGATATGATTGGCTATCGACCAAATCCCTGGATGAAGTGGAGCTGGACTGTGATCACCCCCGTTCTATGTGTGGTAAGTGTTGTTGAAATAAAAATGTCCCCAGATGACTTGTGAGTCCCCACAATGTCTTACATACACAGGTAGTTAGTTACTGAGTCACATTGCAATGACCATTGTACCTTCTACATTACATGGGCCAAAAGTAGGACCAAAATCCGATCTTTCTACCTGAGTGATTGAAGTTTTATTATCCCAGGATCACAGGGAAAATGATGATGAATAATATTATTGAATTAATACAGGAAAAAAAAAACAATCATGGCTTGACACACCTAGTTCTCCATGGCTTAGGTAAATCCCTTTGATATAATTTATTGACTTTTTTCAGTCATGTGACAGATAAAGGTATACAGATTAGTACTGTCAGTGCTCTAGGTCTAGGCCTGTACACACTGCAATAGTCTCTGTGACAATTTTTTTTTCCGCTTTGACCCCATCCCCCCTGACCGTTGGCGTTAAAAAAATGCTATGCAACTGCCCTCTTCCATGCCGGATTTGCAGAGAAAATCCAACACTTTGCTCGGTGCCCTCCAGATGGATGGACCATCTGCCTGCTGTGGCCAGATCTGAGCATTATAGCTGCAGGATTACGTAGATACTGCTCCTCGTGCAGTCATGAGAGTGGGTGGGGGCAGTGGTGGGGGTTGGGTGGTGGTCGCCCAAAAAGTGTGCCTAACGTTGCCGGTGAAACTATCTCTCTGTGAGAACCAAAAAGCTCAGAGGAGTTCCTCTCGACTCCTTCAGAAAAGACACTCTGATCCCTGCGCACTGTTTAATCTGTAATGGTATTTTGTACATTCTGCAGCTACACTTCCCAGACTAATCTCCTTTTATTCTCTTATCTTAAAGGGAAAGGGAAAAAACTGCTTATCATGCACTTTTTCCTGTCTGTGATGGGCGGAAAACACTATAACTAAGCCATTTTGTGAAAGATTTTTTGTCCTTAGTTGTTTTATCTAAGTTGTCAGTTGACTGATAACCTCAGTGATGGCGCTGTGTAGTTCAGTTGGTTACTTTTTAAGCCCGGTGTTTGCTTGGTCCACTTGTCCAGCTGCTCTGTTCTGTCAGGGGATTTGTGTTTGCTGTGAAAATGAAGAACTAGACACTGAATAACTTCCCACATTCCTGCATGTGCTGTTCCGTGCAGGCGATGAGTCATGTATTAACTTAATCTTATTTACTCTCTTTCTCTCTCTCTCTCTCTCTCTTTTCTCACTATCAGGGCTGTTTTATATTCTCCTTGGTCAAGTACAAGCCTTTGAAATACAACAAAGTCTACGAGTACCCAGACTGGTCCATCGGTATTGGCTGGACGTTGGCTCTCACTTCCATGATCTGCATCCCCATGGTGGTCGTGATTAAGATCATTCAGTCAGAAGGGCCCCTGATCGAGGTACTTATAAATACACACACACACGTACAGGCGTTAGCATAAAAAAGCTCATCACATCCAGCTGTAATGCATATTTGCATTCACAAATACCCACCTGTGTGGGAATGGAAAAATCTTTGCTATATTCCATGCAAATGCCATGTGGTGTTGAGCCCATCATTTACATTTATATTTACATATAGTCATTTCAGAGACACTTTTACCTAAAGTGATTCCCATGTAAAGGTCATCACAGTCCAATATTTTTTTGCCCTCAGGACAGTAGGACTGACAGTCCTTGTATTCAACTGTAAGAACAAATACCTTATAGTTAAGATCATAATCTCTCTTTCTCCCCCTCCTTTCTCTCTCTCTCTCTCTCTCTCTCTCTCTCCTTCTCTCTCTCCCTCACAGCGGATAAAGGCGGTGGCTGCCCCATCCAGAGCCGCGAGTTCTTGTCCAGCTAAGTACCGCACCAAGGTACCTGAGCTAGCCAACCCTCTGGACCCCAATGGGAACAACGGTTTAATGATGCCCACCCATACCATTGTAGAAACCATGATGTGAGCGCTCTCTGTGAGAGGATTCAAAAAAAAATGACCCACTTTCCATGTTATATATATATATATATATAAATATGAATATATATAACAGTATATATATTTGCTAACTCTGAAATAGTCGTAGGACCAGGTTTACATTGCTACGTATCTGCACTAGGAGTTTCTTTTTTTATGGAGGAAGTTATATGTAGTTTTTTTTCTGTCCATGTTTTTAATATTTTTATCATAATGTTATTATTATATTTGTATGATAATAATAATCATTGCTATTAGTTTTGTGACTGTCGTCAGCTTAAGGCACAGCCTCAGTCACAAACAGTACTTTGGACATAGAGTGGTAAATGTTTCTTTGTTTTCTTTCTGTACATAATGGGTTATATGTAGTCTGGTTTTCTTTAAGGGTGGACAGATTAATAAGTAAACATACTAAAGGACTATATAAATATATTTTGGGTATTAGGATTCAACTAAGTATATGTTGTTTAAGAGTAACACTGGTGTAGCTGTTAAACAGACTATTATCTCCCTCCAGACAGTTACATAGTATATCTTTTATGTTGTGGAGTTGTCCTTGTATGGTAAGGTTAGATTTACATCTCGCTATCCATGATGTTTGTCACATCCGAAGGCTCATCCAGCTTGCGGACAGGCAACCATCAGAGTCTGCCACACTGCCCCATCGTCCTGTACGCGCGTGTGTGTATACTAATCTCACAATGACGAAGGACGGTAGCCAAGCAAGGACACTACTGCGAAACACCTACGCTGTGCATGTGTGCTTGCCACCCACACACCAAAGTCCTAGACTCTCTTCTCTTCTCTCCTCATAGTGTTTACACCTCGCGCACGGTGCACGCAAGATCAGGCAGGTTACATCACACTAACTCTTAATAGCAACATATCTCTCAGCTCTGCTCTGTTCTCCCGTACTGTGGGGGGACAGATCCATCATTCAGACAGAGCAGCTTCACTGCCCAACATCTGAACATGTCAATGAGAGCCTTAATCAAATGCATCATTAAAATACACACACACACAGACGCGCACACACGCGCAAACACACAAACACCCAGACCCAGACCCATTTTTACATGTCTATTCACACTCCCTAAGACCACCATATCTCAGCTTGTGTCTGCTTCAGGCCATTCTTATGAACATAGCACATCATATCAGCACGTTCTCTTTTTTTGTTTTTAAATACAAAACGATCATTAATACGTAAACAGTTGTAAAAACAGCACGTGTAGACATGAAACACATTCTTACCTGGGAATGTTGTCATTGTGTCTGTCAAAGTAGCAGTCTTTATTATTATATTGGGAGGTAGTCTTTTTTATTTTAAGGTATTAAAATTCAGATGTATTTTATGTTTATTCTATTTTGTTTAAAATCACATTTGCCTTTTGTATTGAAGATGTAAAATGTGTTTGACCACTCTGTTAACAATTACCAATATTTCTCAGAGGGAGGGGTTTCACATACAATAATTAATCAACAAAAAGCTTGCTGCAATTTCTAATGTGCAATATTTTGTAGGGAAATAAGCATATTTTTTTGTTTTTCTCAAAAGTTGGTACTTTATCAGAATATACTGAGCAGAACTTGGAAGAAATTAATAGGGGCCAATTTAAGCTACCATTAAAAAATGCTTTGCCACAGTAACAACGAAAACTGTATCTGACCAAGACAGCTTTTCTCTGTGCAGTGTTACCTGTTGTCAGTCTATCTGCAAATGTGCTCATTTTTCTTAAACCTGATATGAAAACCTTTGAAACCAACAAAAATCATGTTCTCAACTGATTGATTTTTTTTTGGGTAGACTGAATTGGCTTCACAAGTAAAAGGACAATAGCCGTCAAAGGCAGCTCACTTCAGAGTCAATCGGACCCTAAGTTCAGACTGGAGTCTCTTGCCCACTGGTAATGACATCAGCCCAAAAGGCAGCGTGTCTCTCGGCTGCCGGCCACTTTAAAGGAAAACAGCTTGTGTGGAGGCACCCATGTGGTGCTTTTGCCTTCCGTGGAGTTTGTTTGTTTGAGATGAAGACTTGAAATGATCCTGTTAGAGGCTGACTGCGTGGAGGAGAGCCCACAAGGTCCGCTGGGGCGCTCACCCCCTGTCCAGCTCCCCCCAAACCCCTCAACCCCTCGACCCTTCCCCCCACACCCCCCGAGGCCTCTCCCCTTCAGGGATCTTACCTACCTGTCTTTTTTTTATTAGGAAAAAAGTATGGTGTATGGTAAATGTTTTTGAAGTCTATGATGCGAGATTTTAATCAAAAATTTGGGGGGAAAATAAATGTTTCGTTTTTATTTTTTAAATGAATCTGTGAGAAAAAATGAAATGTATTAGACCAGGTTTTACAGTACCTAAAACCTTTTTTTATTTCATAATAAACATTATTCTTTGAAAAAGCCTTTTGCTTTATGTCAGTGATACGAACATTGCTAGCTATTCCAAGTCAAAGGAACGCAGCAATACAGTACCATACCACACTAAAGAGGTGGTTTTGCTCACTGTTGTTGTGCTACCTGTGGAAATTTACCAGCCTGATCCTAGTCCTAAAGCTCCATGGCATCCCCACCACTCTTGTCTGTCCGAGCCATCTCCAGGCGGCTCCATTGTAATACCTGTGATGAATCAATCAACCCAGGCTGACCCCTACTGCTGTCCCCACAGCAATGTCAGGCTATTTAAACTCACCCATTACGTGCTTCACATGTCAAGCCAGGACACCAGATGATGCTTGGGGGAAGGTACAAAAGTCAGGATTGAGCAAAACGCGGTGTTATGTATAGTGAGACTTGACATAAATCAGATGTGGTGCGCTTCACTTGTGTTTGGGCTGGCGACAGAAAAAAAAAAAGAAATAAATCCAGATTGCAGCTGCCATAAATCTACACAAAGAGAAGGGCAGGCATTACGTCAAGGACTGGTGGCTTGGCAGACCTTGGGTGACAGAACCAAGAGGAGGTTGTTCTTGGGCACTGAGGCACTCGGTTGGATGTTTGTGGTGAAATTAAAATAGGGCTTCTAGAGCCTGTGAAATGTCGGTAATCAATCTACCCAATCACCCCAACTGTCCACAGGCATAGGGCAATCACAGACTCTTAGTCAAACATACAGGATCTGACCCTTTGGCTAGACTGTGTGCCAAACCTTTAAATCAAGTACTTTTCTTTTTTTAAAAATGAGTGAATACAGTGCAACACTTCTGTCATAATTGAAGCAATCACAATTACAAAGGTGTCTTGAGAAATAGACCAATACCTTAACTTATTAACCAATAAACAGGCCAGTCAATTACTGTAGATGACTGGCACAATTCAGTGGAATAGTTCTTACTGAAAGTACAGTGCCATTAAACAAATAATGTGTAATAAGCAACGGCATGAATGAAATGGCATTGCTATGGGGACAACATTTCAGATGGGGAGAAAGACAATAATGCCCCATACAGAACTTCAATACAAACATCACATCTCCACGATACCCTCACACTTTCTCCTTTAGCTTCAACTGTATACAGACAAAGCTATGTTCGCCACCTTCTTGTAGTGATGGGTGTACAGTTTTTGCCATGTGTGCTGTATCTGGGCTGGGATAATATGTTTCCACTCTTAGTTTTCCATATTACCTTCAGACTTGGTTAGTCGCTTTCCTCTTCTGAAGTTGTTCCTTTCCTCAACGCTTTGTGCAGTAAATTGTTAGTACAATTTCTAATGAAAACAAAGCCGTTTTAGTAAGTGCTCTTTGCTATTGCAATTAAGACATTTGTTATTTGACAACTTTGTTCTGGGAAAAAAAACATAATAAACATTTGAAAATAATCATGTTGTGCTCTGACTGTGTTATAGTAAAAACCTTGCATGCATCAGTTACAGTACTGCTTTTTGAGCAGCTCTGCAGAGGTTAACAACTCATCTTGTGTAGCTGAAATTGACAGATTGTACACCTCCATGTATATTTGATGGATGTATTTTCACAACATAATGAATAGCAATCTAGCAGGTCTGTTTAATTTGGCTTCAGACTCATTACTGTGCAATTGTGGTTTGGCTTCTTGTATTTGAGCCAATTTAGTCTTATAACCTTGGCAGAGCCATACCCATGGCCCTCAAACCCGTAGAACATGTGAGGACAGTTGTCTTTGGCACAGAGGGAAGGACGCTTAATTCCATTGGGCTTTTCCTTTAAGAAAAGATGACCTTCCTACAATGCTCAGTCTGTAGTCTTTATTCTAAGCCTGTGGACATTCTCACCACATCTCCGGACCAGTGTTTGTACTGTTGAATCATGGGGAGCATAGTCTGTATATGGTTCAATCAATGGGCCCATAAAGTCCTTAAGCTGTTAAATAGCAAGCCTGCCTGTCGTCTAACCACGGTAACAGCACACAAACCTTCAGACTCTAAGAGACCACAGGAGCTTGTAGTCTTCAGGGCTGGATGTGAAGTTGGCCAAAACTTGATCACAGGTGGGTGGTAAAAACACATTAGGCTACTGTGTGATTGAGTTTCTAATGTATTGGTGTGATTACCAATATATCTTAGATCAATTATGGTGATGAACACAATCATGCAATTAATTATTAACAAGGGTTTTGCGGGTTTCAAGATAACATTTAACACTTTCTAAGACCTTTTAAGACCCTGTATTGAACACTGCTTTGTAAAGCCAGCTTCACCCTATCTGGTTTTGGCTCAGTCCACTGTTTATTCTCATTCATGTTAGCATTATGAACTCATACTGAGGGGGAGGGAAATGCTTGGGTAGTGCCTATGTTTTTCTTATTCTAGTTCTTAACCTTTACCAGTCACTAGTCAATCAGCTCCCCCGCCCCCATTAAGTGAAGAGCATGCAGTAGCATCTTTACCTCGGCCGCTGTGTGAGCGACAGAGCGTGTGTGTGAGTGTGAGAGAGATAGTCTTCTTTCTTGGCCAGTGTGCCACCTCACGCAGGGTGAACAGCGGTGCAAGAGCGGCTGGTCCACGGGCGCATATAAATAGCGCCGTAGTTTTTCCGAGCAGGTGCGGAGAAGAATCCAGTCGGCCGAACGGGAGAGGACAGAGGCATCAGCTGTATAGTTTCCACGCCGACTTATCACAAGCGATACCTTAGCCAGCTCTGCTTAACAACACGGCCCATTTGAGGCGATTAAACGCTCTTGAAGAAGACGTTACGTAAGCCGGCGGGGGCGTGGAGAGGAATGGAGAAAGCGAAGAACGGGGAGGGGGGGTGATATAAATTCAAACCTGTTTTACCTCTATGCCATTTGGCAAGGTTTCAAGATCTCACAGAACAACTGCCAATTTACTTTTTTTTTCATTGCAGGCACATGTCGAGGCCCTAATGAGTGTTGTCTGACCAAAGAGCAAACAGTGTTTACACAGTGATTATACAGTATTTAACAATACTACTACTGACTACTTAAATTAATTCCATATAGAACAACTTTCCATACATTAATTACTATAGGCTTTGCCAGTGTACTGAAAAAAGCCTTTTGATCTTTTGAACACAGGGAGGATTTTTGTTGATACATTTTAAATTGTTTACATGAAGTCACCAGATAATGTTAAAAAATAGTGTATAAATAATTAAGAGGAAATGGCTGAAAAAAAATGAATATACAAGCAGAGATAATTTTGCTTGCATTAGTTGGAGTTTAAGTTTGTTTACTAATATACATTCTCCTTTTGAGTTTCCATTCACCTCGACACCTGTCAGATGTCACTGATAAACTACTGCAGGTTTCAGCAATATGCATGCATAGAAAAGGAACTGCTTTATGTTCACCTTTATTTTTTCTCTTCATTCTTTTTTTAAGGAGTTCATTGGCACAGTAAGTCCCATACACATCACACATCACCAAGTACATCCAGCCAGGTCACTACACAGAGTCGGAGGCTTTCTGGCTGTTTCAGATAGGCTCTGGAGTCTGGGTGTGGGGTCTTAGAAAAATACTATACAGAGAATAAACTTTGATATTACACATTTAAAAATACACATCAATATCAATGCATACATTAATTTCTCCTTTAAAATGCATAGGGATGGACATATGTACTGTATGTAGCTCCTTTTATAAAGCTCATGTAAAATCATCATAGGGGCCTTGTCAGGCAGAAGTCTTGCATATAAAAAAAAACACTTGTCCTTTTTTAGAACTCTTGTTCATATGCACAATAAAACACTACATATAACACAGAAATAGCAATGACACTTCAAATGGTACAAATTCAAATCCCCTTTACATTTCAGACACAACACTGCAAACAAACAAGCCCATTCATCGAATGGCAACACTTAGAAAAGGTCCTTAGAAAACATAACACAACAAAGAATAAAAAAAACAGACTGTTCTGTTCAATGCCAAATTTTGCATCACACAAAATCCATGTACTTTGACCCGTGAATCCCATTTTCACACACTTCGGCTGGTCAGCTTTCCTTGTTGTTGACCTCAGCTCTGAGGAGCAGCTTGAACGGCAACCGTCACCGTGCAAATACATTTCTCAGAAGCCCACCGACGTTGTCGAGGTAAAAGTCAATTTCTTTCGCTCTCTGAAAGTCTTAAATAAACAACAACGGTGCTGTACTTTTCCCCTCCGTCTTCGTGGGGACAGATTTTTTTTTCTCGCAGTCATTTAGTGGTGTTACATAAGTGCCTCAAAGGAAGAAAAAAAAACGAAAAGAAGAAAGAATGAAAGAGAGAAACTGAAGGAAAGAGAAACAGAGACTGAAAAGAGAGAGAGAGAAAAAGAGTCAGAAAGTGAGGGAGAGAGAGAGCAGGAGAAATAGTGAGAGAGCGAGAGAGAGAGAGCAGCAGGCAGGCAGTGTGGCGTGGCCAGTCTAATAATATGTGTACAGGGTACAGAGCTCCTGATTGTTCCTGCAAGAGTTCTCCAGCAATGGCCAGAACAATGAGTGCTTTCTGCTTTATTGCAAATTGATCTTACTTGTGCTTTCCAACATGGGAGCCAGAGGCTCCGGGGTAAGGAAATAATTCCCAACTAATTCAGCCACAATTACCAGCAGCAGTGTTTTGGCAAAAGGGGTGGGCGGACTTTGTGACCCAGGAGGATCGACCTCAAAAATAGCATTTATGTGTGGGCTGAAAGAAACCGACCACATGAGAAATCCAGTCCTAAAAATACACATAAATAGACAATGGCGTTTCTGGAGAGGCAAAAAAGAAAGAAAGGGGAAAAACATGCCTGTGCCCAGTCTTTGAAAAAAAAGAAAAAAAAAGAAAAAAAAAGAAAACCCTTACCCAAGTCTCTAACCTTTTCCAAAACATGTACTCTATTGTGCAAGACTCTTCTCCTGTAAACATTTACTATTGGGGTTCTAGGTATTGGAGTGACTTGGAGGTTGCGTGTGTAACTGACAGGAGACAGACGCAGTAAAGCAGTCGTCCTGTAGGCCTGGAGAGATTCACGGTATTAGCAAAAAAAGTTAGGACAGAGGAGGTGAGTATTGGGGAACAGAAATGGCTTGGACCTTGACGGGACCCACAGCTTTGGAATAAAGACTGATTTAAAAAAAAAACTGGTGGCAGACTTCTAATATTTATTTTAGAAATACTGGCAAAGGTCAGCGAATTGGTAGGAAGAATTGTACTTTTGATATTTAGTTGTCCTTGGGTGTGGTGTTATTTCATGGATTTTGTTTTTTAAAAAGTTAAGTATGTGGATTTGGATCAAGCATGGATGTGTCCAGCAGAGCAGTCTCTTTCTTAGCTTAGAGGACTGGCTTCCAAAACAAGTCCTTTCAGCAGTAGCCTCATGGGCGTCAGATAAAGTTTGAGCAAATGCTGTGAAGCTTCTCAGCACGAGCATGTGGGATAAAGCCGACTACGCAGACACAGGACTGCAGGCTGCATCATGTGGACCAAATGTTAAGTTGCAGAGGGTGTCGTGTTCCCACAGCAGCACATGGGCTTTTCAGGCCTGGCCTCAGGACCAAATGGGCAGCAGTGAGGACCCTAATGGCGTCCGTTACCATGCCTGCCTTTTTCCCCAAGCACTTAAGGGCCAGTGTTTTGGAAATAGTACAAGTGGGTAGCAGTGCTGGAAAAAAAAACAGGTGTGTGTGTGTGTGTGTGGTTTGTGGGGTGGGGGGTTGTTGTTTTGGGTCGCATAGTGGGTGATAGCTTGGCTACATGTCCATCGTTAGAGGGGAGAAAATGTGACCTTGAGGCTTCTAGGCCGAGCTGCCTCATGGCATGGATGCTACATTATGCAACGTGTGAATGGCAGAGGCTGTCATTATGTGTTTATGTATGTCTGTGTGTGGGTCTGTGCATGCATGTCGGTATGCAGGTACGTATCTGTACATGAGCATGTTGGCAACTCTCTGTGTGTGTGTGTGTGTGTTTGCCTGTCTCTCTGTTACTGGTTTTGAATGTGAATGGAAGGCTGTGGTTGACTATGAACGTGTCTGCAGCTAGTGTGGGACTGCAAAGATCCCAGGAACATGCTAGTAAGCATATAAGGGATATGGAACCCACCCAGATATACATTAAAACCAGACTGCAGAACCTCATTACTCATCCTTATGGTGACATCAGAAGAGGTCTAAAGTTCAAAAAAGAACAGGCAGACACACCATGAAACTGGAGATCTCCCTCTTTCTCTCTCTCTCTCTCTCTCTCTATCTATCTCTCTCTCTCTCACACACACACACACACAAATTATGTTAAGTCAGTATTTATTGTTGATCTTATGTCTATTGGACTGTAGCTTGAATGTTATATCTCATTTGTAAGTTGCTTTGGATACCCCCCCCCCACACACACACACACACACACACACACAGCAACAGTGCACAGAGTCCTGGGGAGAGAGGTTTAGTCTCGGCTGAAAAATCAAAGGGACATTTTGTTACGTTGGGCCTGGTCCCTCTGTGAAACAGCAGGCCGTCCGCGTCTGCTTTTGTTCTCCACTGGTCTCTGTCCATTTCTCTCTCTCTCTCTCTCTCTCTGTGTGTGTGTGTGTGTGTGTGTGTGTGTGTGTGTGTGTGTGTGTGTGTGTGTGTGTGCGTAAAATGACTCTGTGGGCCATGACTACAGAACATTCTCTTCTTTTAAACAGCCCAGATTAAAACTCAAATAAAATATTTCGGCTTGTGTCCTTTAAGCAAGTTTTAACGTTAAACGTCAACGTTAACACTGATGACACAAAAACAGAAGCCCTCCTTCCTGCATTCACCTTCCAAGTATGGCCGCTCTTATCTCTGGCCCTTTTGCACTATTTTCAGATGGAATAATAAGAGGGGCACATTTTGGATGTTTGGATCTATAAATAAAAAGTCCTAAATACCTGCATTTCATCATGACAACATCATTGGACCGTGTGCAGCTACTTGTGTGCAGGTTCACACAGCCTCACGACACTGGCACTTCACTCAAACTGCAGCTACAGGTATGCCTTGCTTTGAAACTCTTGTTTCAAAGCAAGGCATAGGGTTGAATCTGGATGAGTGCCAATCCAATTCTAGATGAATTGGCACTCACAGTTCTGGAAATATTCAAACAGTGAAATAAGGTTCAATTTATTTCCTGTCAAGCAGATTAGTAAAACTTTTTTTTAGGAACTTTAGAACATTTGAGTTGTCATGGAAACTAGAGACTTCAGAACACTGGCGATTTCCTGGACACAACTACTAAGATGGGGCCTGACTGGTGCAGATTTGGCCCAGCTCTGGGGTGGATCTGGCTCAGGTCTGGCATGCATCTGGGCCAGGTCTGTTCCAGTGTAAACCATTACTAGAATACTGAAGGCATTGGTGATCCTCCATTGACAGCCAAGTGTGGTTTAAGGTGTGGTCCTTGATTGTAATCCTTATAATCCACTTTTCTTTGTCAAATTCCACTAAAGTCTACTTGTGTTTCTCTAGCAGTTCAGGCTCGGTGAATGGGAAACAAACAAAGTGCCAAGGAGCATCCGACCACACAGGGAGTTTTGTTAACTGATGAACATTGAAGAGAGGGGCATGTTTGATTGGCTGATGAGTTCAAACATCATTTGAACAATTTCACCAGAATCATGGATTACGCCTTTAAGGATATTCTAGGCAAAGTTTTTCCCAGTGAGAGTGCTCCTCTAGCCAGGGGCTCAGTCAACAGTGGACCAATGGCATCCCTCCCCTCACGAGAATCTGAAATGTCCTGGGTTGCCTGTTCTCAGGGAGAAGTGCCATATTTGTCATGCGAGCGTGACACAGGGGCTGTAGTTCTCATCTTCGCTGTCACAGGTCCATGGTGTTTGTGTGGTGCAGATGCTCTCGGCTGAGGGGCACCATGTTGGTGGGTAGCTCGTGGCACTCGTGCGGCAGCGTGGGCGGCGGCGTGGGTGAGCTCTGTGCCAGCGGATTGCGGCTGATCACCAGCTCCAGCTTGTCGCCTGCCTCAGTGATGAGGGGCACTGCCAGGCAGCAGTCGAAGTCCCGGGTGCGCACGTGGTTCACCTGCACAGACAAGGACAGACGCCATGAGTATTCTCACCCAGACACTACTACTGCTACTAGATTGCCACCATACAATGCTATAGGTTCCCTTACAAAAATGAAATGTTTGCGGCAGATTTGCAGCAAACTTGTGGGTGATTTGTGGGAAACAAATGAGTTCACTTGAAAATATTGCCAGAACTTCACCAATGTTAGCCGCTAGAGGCAAACTTCCAGCAAAGTTCTGGCAAAAATGAGAAGTTTGCCACTAGTGGCAAATGTGTTCGCCAGTTTCACTATGGGAATCGCTTCGGTCGTGACCATCTACGGAAGCTCCAATGACATCACGTCTGTTAGTGACAGACAGGTCGACCTAAAACTGGGCTTCGCCCCTCTGCCCTTAAATACTGGCCGGCCTCCCTACTCAGGCGTTCAGAACGGTTTCTTCCTGTCCTTCTGCAAGGAGGGGAGTGTTGGTGAAACACCTCACTCTGTTATCAAAGAACCAGGATTACGTTAAGTAACCTAACGTTCTTTTTCTAACTTCGTTTCGGTGTTTCACTATGGGAGATATAGCCAACTCCCGGATTGCACAGTCACCTACCAATGACTTAGGCCCAGGCCCCTACATCGAGACCGAGTCTCCTGTCCCCAGCACAGAGTGAGCTAGGGATGGACCCGTCACATCTAGCCTGTAGAACCGCACAAAAGTGTTCCCTGAGGCCCAACTGGCCGCTGCACAGACACCTCTAAACAGGGCCCAGGATGTAGCCATGCCTCTAGTAGAGTGAGCTCTCAAGCCCTCCGGTGGCTGCGAGCCCTTGCTCCTGTAAGCCACCACAATAGCTTCTATAATCCAGTGAGAAAGCCTCTGTCGAGACAAAGATTTCCCTCTGTGAGAGGTAGCCCATGACATAAAAAGTTGGTCATGTCTCCTAAACTCTGCAGTCCTCTATATATAGTGACGAAGTGCTCCGACAGGGCACAAACAGTTCAACCTTTGGTCCTCCACTGAGGAAAAAGGTGGGGGGTGGAAGGCCGTCAGTTCTACAGTTTGACACCTATAGGCCGCGTCCACCACCTTAGGTACAAACGCCGGGTTGGGGCGTAGGCGCACCCTGGTGTAGTCTTGATCTGTAAACATGCAGGGCGGATGGAGAGAACCTGCAAATCACTCACTCTCTTTGCTGTGGTCAGAGCTAAGAGCAAAGCTGTCTTCAAAGACAGGAACTTTAACCCTATTCCCTCTAATGGTTCAAATGGATGATGACAGAGAGAGTCTAAAACCAGGGCTAAGTCCCAGCGAGGGACCAGAGGCCTGGAGACCGGGCGTAGGCGACAAACCCCCTTCATGAACCGACAGACTAGGGGGTGCTGACCTGCAGGTTTGTTCCCAAAACCCACATGACAAGCTGAGATGGCCGCTAAATAGACCTTGATAGTTGAAAACGCCTTGCCTCTATCGAACAGGTCTTGTAGAAAGCAGAGGAGTTCCATCACTGAGCATTGAAAATAAATGATGTTCTTTCCAGCACACCACTCTTCAAAAATGCGCCATTTATGACCATATAATACACGCGTAGAGCCGGCTCGGGCACTCTGAATCGTGTCAATGTATGGGGATGGGCCACGGCTGGCCCTTCAGCAGCTGCACTATTTCTGCCACCCAATGTTTGGATGGCCAAAGTGGAGCAATTAGGATCAGTGACAGGCCCTGTTCCCTCACCCTGGCTAGAGTGGGGGAGATTAAGCTCAGGGGTGGGAATGCGTATAGTAGGGCGCTTGGCCACGGGTGGGCTAATGCATCCACACCCAGCGGTGCATTTACGTCTGTTAGGGAGAAGTAAAGAGGACACTGAGCGTTTTCCTGCGAGGCGAAGAGATCTACGGTGGCTCTCCCATACCTCCGGCACAACTGAGCCACTACTTGTGGATGGAGTTTCCAATCCCCGTATAGGGGATTTCCCCGTGACATGAGATCTGCCCCCCTGTTCAAGACCCCCGGTACGTGTGTCGCGCGGACTGAGAGAAACTGGGGGCTGCACTACAGGAGTAGTCTCCTTGCCAGCCTGTGTAGTTTCAAGGAGCGGGTGCCGCCTTGGCGATTAATATAGGCTACGACTGTGGAGTTGTCTGTTTTCACTAACACATGCTGGCCCTTTAGAATTCCGTTGAAGTGTCTCAGAGCTAAGAACACTGCAAGGAGTTCTAAATAATTTATGTGTTGGTGTTATTAGCTGGGGGGACCAAACGCCATTCACAGCTCTGCTCCCCAGCGTCGCACCCCAGCCCAGTAGAGAGGCGTCTGTCGTTAACGTCATTCTCGTGGACACGCCCCCCAGAGGAATCCCCGTCCTCAAAACTGAGGGATTTCTCCAGTAGCGGAGGGCCATCATGCACGCCGCTGGCACTTTC
Organism: Alosa pseudoharengus; assembly: GCF_046254945.1. Classification (NCBI taxonomy): domain Eukaryota; kingdom Metazoa; phylum Chordata; class Actinopteri; order Clupeiformes; family Clupeidae; genus Alosa; species Alosa pseudoharengus. The sequence goes on from NW_027468837.1 coordinate 21,754,617, forward strand.
ACCAAACGTCTGAGGTGCCGGCGCGAGCATAAGCGTCGCCCATCGTTGAAAGTCCCTCATCATTAAAAGTCCCCATTTCACTACTGAGATTGCAGACGCCATGAGGCCTAGCAAACTCAGGCACAGTCTGAATGAGACCGTCCGCTGCGGTTTGAAGTGGTTCAAACACTGGGTGATTCGATAGTATAGGGAGTCTATGTGTAGCCCCAGGTAATCTGTGCATTGTGAGGGCTCTAATCGACTCTTTTTCCAGTTGATATTGAGACCTAAATTCCTTAGGTAATCTAACACTATTTTGGAATCTATGAGGGTTTGGTCTCTCGAGTGGGCGCAAAGCAGAAAATCGTCTAAATAAGAGAGAATTCTGATGCCCTTGTTCCTTAACGGGGCTAGCGCAGCTTCCATACATTTGCTGAAAAAGCGGGGCGCTAATGCTAACCCAAATGGGATAATTAGGAACTCGTAGGCTTTGCCCTCGAAGGCGAACCTCAGAAATGTTCTGTGTGCGGGGAACACATCGATATGATAGAATGCGTCCGGCGCGTCTATCGTCACAAACCAATCGTGGGGGCGGATTGATTGACATAACACTTTGTGTGATAGCATCCTGAACGTGTATTTTCGTAGGTGCTTGTTTAACACACGGAGGTCCAAGATGGGCCGGAGAGCCAAGCTCCCTTTTTTTGGAATGACGAAGTACCGGGAGTAAAAACCCTGCTTGCTCTCCTCCTCCGGTACAGCTCTGATTGCTCGTTTGTTTAAAAGAGATACGATCTCTTCCCTTAAAACACGTGCTGAATCCCCTTTGGCTACTGAAACTAGTACTCCGTGGAACCTGGGAGGTCTCATGGCAAATTGTAGCCTGTAACCTCGAGTTATCATGGCTAAAACCCACGGGCCTGTTGTGTTGTTGTGCCACTGTCCTCTCGTGACGCATATTGATGACGTCACGTCCACCGCGTGAAATTCTACGTGAAGGGGGTTCACAGCGGTGTTCATTGCCTGAGAGGGAGTGTGAGCTCCCTCTGGTGGCTGAGGGCAGGGAAAACACTGGTTTGAGTGTGTTTTGAGACAAACAGAGAAAATCGCCCTCCGTCTCCTGCTCCTCCGGTTCCTCCACCATCGGTGCGGGGAGATACTCGAACAGCGGAGGCAGGACCTGGGAGTCCTCGTCTATCATGTATCAATGCTCTTTGAAGCTCGCGGTTGCATGGTGACCGGATTAGCGGTAGCCTCGGAGATGCAGGGGTCCTGCTCGTTGGCTACCGCCACTCTCATCCTCCTTTCCCTTATCTTCTGCGGGATCGTGGCGCAGTGGGCACAGGTCTGTGGGTCCACCAGGGCCGCTTGTGCATGTTTGACACCCATAAACATGATGCACAGAGGATGGGGGTCCCTCCCCGACACCGTAGCCCCGCATGACGCTGGGCATGGGCGGGAAGAGGTCTCCCCGGAGTCTGGGTCCTTTCCTTTTGGTGGGGGTAGTCGCCGAAGACATCGTAACTGGGAGGAGAGGGGAGAGAACAGAGTTACTAACTTGAAGTTTAGGCTCGTCACAACCCGTTAGCCTTAGATACAAAGTTAGTGTAGTAGCCTAGCTAAACTTTTAGCCGTGGCTAAACCGCCGTGTGGCTACTGCGGCTGTAGGTGGGCTGAAGCACCTCAGGTGCTCAAAATACCCGTCTCCAGAGCGAGAACAACACGCCTCAACACGAACGATGTCCTCGTAATATCAGTTGACTAAACAACCGGTGTGCTACAAGCCTAGCAACTGAAAGCTAGGTAGAAGCACACTGTAGTGAAAAAACGCTAGTTTAAGCAACCGAATGCTAAAACTAACGCTAGAACTACACGGGTCGCTACTTGCTAATGACTAGCAAGTTTGTCAGAGAAAAGTTCGCCTTGACGCGGACACTCTCCTTGACAGCTATAATAACTGGATTAACAGTAAAATAAGCACTTCTTGACGAAGACTTGTTTAGCACTGTGTGGATATTACTGTAGTCGCGTTCAGCGGCGGGTTCCTTGACAGTCCACCTATGAACAGTTAAGCGAGCACAGCCTTACCTGTAGTGCTGAAGGAGCTTGTCGTTTTCACGGGAAGAAGGCGTGAATGCCTGAGCAGGGAGGCCGACCAGTATTTAAGGGCAGATGGGCGGAGCCCAGTTTTGGGTCGACCTGTCTGTCACTGACAGACGTGATGTCATTGGAGCTTCCGTAGATGGTCACGACCGAAGCGATTCCCATAGTGAAACACCGAAACGAAGTTAGAAAAAGAACCTGAAATTTCTGTAAGGGTTACCTTAACTAACACTAAAGCTGCTTGTACACTGCCCCAACAAATGCAAACTCTAACATTCTAAAGTTGGCATTTATTGGTTGCAGTCTTTAGAAGGTTAAGCAAACCAACCTCCCGCTCTCCACTGTTCAGACAGTAATTGAAAAGAATGACTTTTGGACATGTCAAATTCAAACTTCCTCCAACAAAGCGCAACAAACACAGACAGCTTTGGATGGTGCACACAGACACAACCTTTGGTGTTTGTCAAAGTTTGTTGGGGCAGTGTGCAAGCACCTTAAAGAAGAATTCATGTTCATGAACCCCCATGGTTATGCCTCCAGAGTGTAGCACTGTAGCTGCCCGGTAGCTCTAGCTGCTGGCTGCAGCAACTCAAGCTAGGTAGAGCCGATTGTTTTCTGTTTTACTTTTGTACCGACAGTACTCAGTGACCTCGAGAAATCAGCGGAATTATCCTTTAACCATCAACTCCTTTGATCATATCAACCTTGGTACTTATATATATATATATATATATATATATATATATATATATCTGCTAGCAGCTCACACAAAAAGATCAGGTTGTGAGAAGAAAGAGGGGGAAAGAGGAGGAAAAAAACAATGATGGATTAGACCAATGCAAATACTCAGGAGAAAGTGTGTCCAAACAAAATCTTGAATATAAATATCCTAAGGGCAAACTGCCTTGAGGAATATCATTACAGACATCCTGCTTTCCAAACTGCCATCATTATGGCATTATTACTCAAACCTCGTTATATCCACAAAGAAAAAACTGTCAGTTGGGTTTGGGCTGGGGCCACGGCCATATCCCTCGGAGAACAAATGCGTTGCATAACAGCCTCCTCAGGTTGCGGCCACAGCTCTCCTGGAGGTAATCCTTCACAGCAAATCAGCCTGAACTCAGGCTCTACAGGTTAGCGTTCCCATAAACCAAACAGGGATAAATGAACTATCAAATCGAAACAGCTTTTTATTGACTTTGGCATGTGGTGTAGGCGTGTTCCAAATCCAGGTTAACAACTGGGGGCCCGGGATGTAGAAAATAGAGAGAAATCTGGCACCGAATTTTCACCCACCCCCGACCTAAAATAGACCTGTTTTGTCTGGCCAACGTGTTGTTGATGAAGTGAACAAGACAAGGCCTCTGGAGCAAAAAGGATACATGCTGGGCCTCTTTTCTTTCTTCGCTGGCAGACTCTGAAAAGAACCGAGTCCATGTAATTTTTACTGCAAATATTTATGAGTCCTTAGCAAGCTCAAACAGCAGACTTTATTAATAGCTCTTTGAGTTTAATCCAAACCAGATCCATTGTGTCTACTTCACATTTACACTATAATAACTTTTATAGAGTCTGAAGAAAAAACAAATACCATGGCTGGTTTGTTTGTGTGTGTGTGTGTGTGTGTGTGAGAGAGAGAGTGTTTTGCCAGTGCAAAATTCCAAATATGCAATTTAATTCCCATAGGCCGCAAAGCAATCTATTGACACTCTAGGACAAACGCCAGTGAAGCATTCACAAACCCCCACACCCACAGACACAGACATACACACACACACACACACACACACACACACACACACACACACACACACACACACACACAGACACAGATACACAGACACCCAGACATAGATACACACACACACACACACACACACACACACACACACACACACACACACACACATACAGTGTATTTGAAAGCAATACCATCAGTGTATACCGCAATGTATAGCATATCTCTCTGCATTCTGCATTGGCTTCCTAGCTTCCTATAACAGCCAGAGTTAAATTCAAATCCCTCACTCTGGCCTATAGGGCACTTTCTGGATCTGCACTTTGCTATCTTAATCCGGTTTGGTTTCTAAGATCCAGCTGTACGTCTGTAGAACCTGATAATGTAATCATTTCCTGATAATGTAATAACTCCCAATAATGTAATTAAAATCCCCTCATAACTGTAATGTGTAATAAAACCTGATAATGTAATAACTCCCCGATAATGTAATATAGTGCATTTCCCAATAACGTTATAATCTCTGTATCGATAATGTAACAAATTATTACATTAACAGGAGGTTATTACATTATTGGGTTAACCTTATTTTTGCAGAACCGTATAATGTGATAATTTCCCAATAATGAAATAACTTTGTCCAATGCTGTAGTAGTAGGCCACCACTTATTGGGGGACAAGTGGTGAAGCTCTGTAGACAACCACTCACTATTTTCCTGCCTAATATTAGGAGTCCAAGCAGCGAATCTGTGGGAACCCTATTGTTTTAGTAAGGATTATTCTTGTTTCCCAGTTCGGCCCTAAAAGTAGTAGGGCAGCAAAATCTGTAAGTCCCCCAGGCATCAAATTGGGTAGGTAGCTTCCTAGTCATGCAGGGATCTTCCAGAACCTATTAATGTAATAATATCCCAATATTGTAATAACTTGTAGACGCTGTGGAAACAGGACACCAGTTATTGGAGGCCAAGTGGTGACGCTGTGTAGGCGACCATCTCCTACTCTACCCCCTACGCTTGCAACTTTTGTGTATGTAAATGAGTGTGTGCATGTGTGTGTTTGCTTTTGTGTATGTGCTTCTGTGTGTGTATGTGTGTGTGCCCCCCCCCCCCCCTTTTGAACAATTTTTGTCTTTGTAGTAGTTTCTATGTAACATTATGAATGAGCCTGTGGAGTTTCATGAAGATTTGTACTGGCATATTGACTGATGAAATTTGATTGGCTGTTGGCGGCCATTACTAAGAGCAAGCCAATTGACACTTTTGGAAAAGAGACCAAATAAGGCTAGCTGGCCAGGTATATGTGGACCAGATTTGGCTTTTTTACATACGGTTCTTGTGACATTGACATGTTGCAGTTGTAGCACCCCTTATGGACGGAATTTCTCAATTTTGGTGTGCATCCACAGATTATCACGGTGAGTATATATACCTGGTTAAGATCAGACCTACATCAGAAGATATTAGCAATATAATCAGAAGATATTACTAGCGATAGGATCATTCCGTACCATGCCTTGACATTTGATTGATGTGTCAATTTGAATATGAGCATCGAATCAAAGATGTGGAAAAGCCCATTTGTTCAGTTTGGTCTGTAGATGATCTGTACCAACTTCAGAGAGAGGGATGGTCAGATGGATGGTCTCTGAGGAGATAGATTAGTTTCACTTTAGGTTATTTTTAGAATTGCTGACGGAAATGGGTGGAATGAGTGTGTTTGATTTAGGAGCTTCTAAGGAATCCGATTCTTTTTTTTTTTTTTATTCCATATGGAGCCTGAGATGACATAAAATGGCTATGTGTTTTTATTGTAGCGCCCCCTAGAGTCATGGTGAGGTAATTACAATTGTGCAAGATACCTGCATGGCTAGGAATTAAGTTTGGTGCCTCTGGAACGTACAGATTTTGGGAATTCAGATTCTGGGAAACAAGAATAATCTTATAAACAATAGGGTTCTTGCAGTTTTGATACTTGGACCCTAATAATAGGCAGAAAAATAGTGAGTGGTTGTCTACAGAGCTTCACCACTTGTCCCCCAATAACTGGTGGTCTGCCACTATAGCATTGGGCAAAGTTATTACAATATTGGGAAATTATTAGGTTCTGCAAAAATAAGGTTAACCCGATAATGTAATAACCTCCTGTTAATGTAATCTTACTTGTGGTCTGCATATGTTTATGGTTATATGTTTTATTCTGTTACATTTAATTTAGTCTATTACTAAAAATTGGTATTATACTAGGATTATAATTATTATTATTTTTATTATTGTTATATAGGCTTTATGACTACTTTAAACTGTGAATTCTAAAGTATATATGTTTTGGGCTTTTTGCCTTTATTTTTGATAGGACAGTGAAGAGTGACAGGAAGCAAGTGGGAGGGAGAGAGATGGAGAGGGATCAGGAAATGACCACAGGTCAAATTCAAACCTGGGTCCTCGTGGGCACCTGGACCAATACATGGTATGGACGCTGTAGTCTGTTGTGCCACAGCACCCCCTAAACTGTGAAATTTAATGTTTATTGTTGTATTACGAAATGTTTATTGATGCCATTGTAAGTCGCTTTGGACAAAAGTGTCTGCTAAGACACATAAACATAAACATAATTATATACATGCTGTGTAGATGGGAAGTTATGTCCTCTTTATCCTTTGCACTATGCACTATGCACTATGCATGAGTGTGTGTGTGTGTGTGTGTGTGTGTGTCTGTGTGTGTGTGTCTGTGTGTGTGTCAATACTTGCCTGGAGAATGCGATCGAACGGTTTGAGTCCTGAGCGGTCAGCAGGGCCATCGGGTCGGATCATGTTGACGTAAACGCCTTTCTCCAGGAAGCCGTCTGACACACTGAAGCCAAAGTCATCTCGCTCAGGATCCTTCATCACGGTAACCTGAGCCAGTCAAGGACATTACCTCACAATAAGCACCTACACCACACCACGCCTTGAAACCCATGACACCAATTACGCTATGTCATTCATACCCATCACATTACCATACAAACTACCACACACACACCCACAGAATCTACGAGGCTGTATTTCAGGACTGGAAATGAGGATCCATTGCTATCGGTGGTCCACTGAGAGTTGCTGATCTGCGAGTTGGATTTCCAGCGTCTACTCCAGGCTACTCTAATTCTGACTGCTCAGGACTTCATCCGTGTTTCCAGAGCTTTACAGACGGGCCAAGGGCTTGGTTGGACTGTTCAAGAACACCATGCTCTATGTTGCTTAGCCTAACATTAAGTTACGCCAAAAGAGAGTCACCATCGTGAATTTGACTTGACTTGTTTGTTGTGTTTGTCTACGTCTTTGTGTAAAGCGCTTATGAATGGCCTTTTGTATTTGTTTATGTCTTGACGTCTGAGCTTACGGGAACGCTGGCGAGTAAGCCGTTCCGTCTGGCATCTTGTTTTGTTTGATTTCATTCAATCCCATGACTTATTATTTTTGTGTTTGTAGTTTGTCTGTATTTAAATTCCTTTTGGCTTTATAAATAAAATGTATTATTATTAGTAGTATTATTATTCATACCATGCAATGTAAGCTATACCATCTATCACATTATGTTACCCATAGAATCTACAGTATAGGTACCACCTACTGCTCCATGTTATATTCTACATAAGCTGTGGCTATATTTATTGTACTACTACAACTAACAATCAGATAATTCATATACTATATGATGGTAATACTGTGTCTTTCAAAGCAGCAGATATTGTAAATGTCTGAGTTGATGCAGAGAAGATGTAGGTAAACCAGCCTGGACTACACAGGGATAGAGCTCTGATACCTTACAAAGCCTAGTGCTGCCCCAAAGGCCTCAAGGAAGGCCCTTAAGCCCTCAGAATGCTCTAGAAGCTTTACCCTTCAACGGTTGTACCTCTCCATGCTGATCCCTCTGATCTGTCTTTTGGAACAACGCTTAAAACTGAATCTGGATCTCAACTGACACACACACACACACACACACACACACACACACACACACACACACACACACACACACACACACAATCTCTCTCTATCTGACACACAGAGCTGCTGAAGAACTTGTATAGATGTTGCAACTTGTATAGATGCAAACGCATCTGCCACCCAAACATCTCCATTGTTAGCATTCTTTTAAATTTGGCATCTGTCTAAATGGCTCTGAGCTCTGAGTGTCTGTGTGGCCTCATCAGAAGATGCTGCTTTCCTGAGTTTTGTAAATATACTGTACATCTACTCGTGTTACTGAGGCCTTTCCATTTGAACAAAACCCCAGATCTCTAAAAGCTCAGAGATTTTATTTAATCTGTCATGTGTCTCTATGGTTCAAATGACAAATATCTCAATAACTCAAATTTGTCTCACATGTCTCCCATATGACAAACATTTCCCATAGCTGTGTAGTTTGGACTATTGGATACTGCAGTCAGTCAAACAGACACCTGAGACGGGCACCTTGAGGAGCTCCAGCGGTGTGGGCGACAGGATCTCCTGCATCTCCTCCTTGATGCGTCGCGACTCCCACGTCTTGTCTGATACGCGCAGCGTGTTCTTGTTCTTGCCCTCGTGCAGTACCGGGCCCTTCTGGAGAGGGTTCAGACCCACAGGGCCCAGAGGGTCACCATGGGGGAGCTTGTGCCCGTCCACGCCCAGGCTCAGGGCACTGCCCGTCATTATGGAGGCCTGTGGGGGTCAGAGGTCATTGCCATGTGAACACTGCAAAGTAGGGTGACCAGATGAGATTGGCTGAAATTCGGGCCTACAGCGAATTTTCAAACCTGTACCAAAACACATTTTTATTCAAACATCAAGTCTTCCTCAAAATACAACAGAGAAATCATGAACTCAAAATGTCATTGTGGGGAAAAAAAAAAAAACAATGACTGCGTAGCGTAACAGTGCAAATCAGACCTTTCAGAATAAGGATAATAGCCTAACGCTAATAACAATCCTTGCCAAAATGATGGGTCATTAAGTAAGAATACAAAATAATTGTTAGATTAAGTAGATTATGTTAAAACGACATGGACATTAGGCCGAACTTCCAACGTATTTTTTTTTGCACACACGCTGGCTCTGCCTGCTGCGCTGCCTGCACATTCAATGTCCTCGGCTTCGCGAAATCAGTGCGTATTCGCGCCTAATTATAGAACGTCAAAAAGAAACAAAGTAGCCGGGCTGCATCCAGACACTTAGCTGCCGTCGGGGGCTGCATGCAGTCGAACCTCTCTACAGACAGTTTTTAATGTTTATCAGAAAATAACTACTCTACTCTATTCTGATTGAGTATCATTTTCGGGACAATTAGGGCAGGATTCGGGATTCGGGACAACTGCTTGGATATCGGGACTGTCCCGAATTTTTCGGGACGTCTGGTCACCCTACTGCAAAGTTTCATTTTGGAAAACAGCTAAGCACTCAAGCTTTTGCCATAGGCTCTGTTTGTGAACTCAATCTGAACTCTGAGATCTAAAATGGAGTGTTCCATTTCTTCACAAATAAATTCATACTTATTCATAATGTATCCTCTGAAACGAGTTACCATTCCAGACAGCATGGCCATATACAACCCGAATTCTGAAAAAAGTTGGGACACTTTGTAAAATGTGAATAAAAAAAAACGCTTGAATGCTAGAATTCGGGTTGTACCAGTGATGTATCCTTGCTTTGCCTTTCCTTTTTGACTCAGCAGCGCATTGCAAATTGTACTAACTTGTAAAACTGGAATCCACCTGCTCCTTGGTATCACCTTACTGTTTTATCACTTCAACAATATTGTTTGAGGCAAATGATTTGGGTACATTTAGCATTTTGCTAATCTGAAGTCCTGTCCTTCTATGACTTCACAGACTTACTGTACACCCTTACATTGATTTGCTTGTTAGCTACACAGGTCTCTAAGAAGCTAATGATAATCATCTGGATTAAGATAACTGACAATTAAATTGGAAAATCTGTGGACTTTCTCCAAACTGAAATTACACACACACACAGAAAAGAGCCTTCATTTAGTGTTCATCAGCTCTTTGTCTCCCAGGCTCATAAGTGCTTGGGAATCGATTTTACACAGCCGTAAAATGCATAGTTCTGTGGAACAGGCCCTTGAAAGTTAAACAGTTGTTGCTAAATATAACTAGCACTCCCAGTGCGACCATCAAGACCTGAACCCTGAGTTGGGAATCAACAGCAGTAAATGGCAGTCTTAGGAAAGCGAGCTGTCGCCTATGACAGGGGGAGTAGAGATATCCATATGGTTTTCTCATCCGGTCTCTCAGCTTCTCAGCTCGTGGCATCTGTCAGAACTGATGAGAGACTGACGGAGAGTGTGTGTGTGTGTGTGTGGAGGAGCTGCCCCAGGGATTTAGCGCAGCCTGTGGGTTGCCACACGTTCACTCTTATGTGGTTGTATTTTAAAACTCACCAGAGGTTGTTTGAAACGGTGAAAGATCCTTTCCCTTTTTTTTAATTTTTTTTATATATAAACAAATACAAATACTTTCCACTTCTTGACAGGACCAACTCAAACTGCTTATGTTCACGGTTGTGGTATAACAAATGCTGTAAAAGTATGCCAACAAGGCACAACCACCCCTCCAGAGGCTTCTGTGAATCCGGGGTCATATGTACACAATCAGCAGTTCTTGCCCACATCATTTGACCGTATTTACGGTGATATCACACTGGTCATCACTAATCTCTGCTTACACCCTCATCCGAGGGCACTGAGTTTAGACCTAAACAGCAGATGAGTCAGATCTGGCTCTGTCCCGGAGGCATGCCAGGCCTGAACCAGATCTGTCCCAGATCTAGCCATGGGCCAGCAGAGCCCGATGTTTTTTCCATCAACATGAGGACTAAAAGTCAAGCTGAGCGTTGAATCTCCGTTGAATGTTCTTTATGTGTCAACATTTATACCCGGTGAATGTGCTGGGGGAGACTGTTTTGGATGTGAGCAAATCCACACGGTTTAAGTCACATGATGTGGCTATTTTTGTCCCAGTTTTGCAATATGCCCCACACACACACACACACACACACAATCACAACCACTTTGGCCAGTATGTTCTTTGATCTGCCTTATTTTACCATGAATTGTGTGTGTATCTCTTTGTGTGATAGAGAGTGAAGCTCAGCAATGAGGAGTGCCGTACTTCTCACACACTAGACATGTTCCCCAACCAGAAGTGGCACAACTTAGAGACTTTTTTTTTGGGGGGGGGGAGCTTTTCGCATGGAGCGTAAACTGGGTGTATGACCTGCTGCTGTTGGCCAGCTAGTTAGCATGTCATAAGCCTGTGTGCTTCGGTCAGGGGCAGGACTGGGTGTGGAGAAGTCTGTATCTGGAATCCGTTGTTTCCTGATGTATGCTTGTGACTGGGTAATCAATGGAAGTGTAGAGTGCTTCACATGGAAGTATTGCTTACTGATGACCTCACTGTCAGGTTGCATGATTTGGGGAGGTTATTTTGACGGTTTCCACTTTCCATTAGGAATCAGCGAATGCCTACAGGTCCCAGTCGGCTCCAGTCACTAGGCAGTCGGTCTTAGGATCAACCACTCTCTCCACACCCCCCCCCCTCCCCCCTTTTAACAGTTTTCTTCCAATCCAGGTCGAATTGTTGCTTAAGGCTGCCGCAGATAGGATGCACTGAGCTTGGACTCATGCAACAACGGCTCCGCTGAGCCCCGAGACCCATGCAACAACGGCTCCGCTGAGCCCCGAGACCCATGCAACAACGGCTCTGCCGAGCCCGTTCCAGGCTCACTATTTCAGCCTCGCACCCATGCTGGCATTTGGGCCGTTGAGATGTAGTGAGGTAATATGGCATAGTGAGGTCAATCCGGCACAGATCTGCATCCACGTGTCCTTATCTACAAGCGATGGATCATAGTAGCCTATAGGTTCTTATCAAACAGAGCATATTGATCCAATCAGTTATGCTGACTTGAATTACGCTTAATTGGGCCGCTCCTTCACTCTTCTAAATGACCTTCCCTGTCGATTTATCCACGTTCTGGAACATACTTACCATACCGTTTTCTTCATTCACTCTTTTCTACTTCTATTCTAACGGTTGCAAGGGATCCCCTTACCTTGCTGCAGCCATTGCTGTTCTAAATTCTCAATCACTGCCACCAATCTGGTCAACAGAAGACGCTTACCCTTAATCACTACATCTCATCATTACACAGTCCTCCCTATCCAACTCACTCTCCATCAAAGATCGACTTTACATAAAACTGGTGTTTTGTCCCCAAGTTACCATTAGCTCAATGCTGTTTTTTGTGCCCCTGGAAATGCCTTAGGAAGGCACATGTTTGTTTCTGCAGTCGAAAGGGTCTATAGGCCTATAAATACAGGCTACACGCCCAACTGCCCCTCCCCCCCAAACACACACACACACACACACACGCACAAACTAATATATTTTCTTTGTAAAAAAAAAAGCAAAGTAATTAGATAATAGTCAGTAATTTCTTTCTTTGGAAATACTATATGTGTGTATGAATGTGTGTGTGACTGTTTTGGTGTGTGAATATGTGGGTGTGTGCGTGTGTGTGTGTGTGTGTGTGTGTGTGTGTGTGTGTGTGTGTGTGCGTGTGTGTGTGTGCGTGTGTGTGTGTGCAGTATGTGTGTGTGTGTGTGTGTGTGTGTGTGTAGTATGTGTGTGTGTGTGTGTGTGTGTAGTATGTGTGTGTGTGTGTGTGTGCAGTATGTGTGTGTGTGTGTGTGTGTGTGTGTGTGTGTGTGTGCGTGTGTGTGTGTGCAGTATGTGTGTGTGTGTGTGTGTGTCGTGCAGATGCGCTGCCACTGGCTCACCTCAATCTCCCTCAGCAGCTCCGACTGGCCGCAGGTCTCCAGGTCCTCCAGCGCCTGGCACCAGAACGGATCCTCCTGGTCCAGCACGATGCCCTCACCGTGAGGTGGGCCCATAAACCTGCAGTGGTCACAACAACACACTGCTGGGAGCTCATACTACCTCATACACACAAAATACTTTCAACTCCAGGACCAACACCATTCTTACACCATGAGACTGAAGCTAAACTTGCACCAGAGACAGAAGCATGCGGCTATGTACTCATACCATAACAATATAAAATAGGCTACTTGACTCGTACAGCATTTCTTCAGATGAATACTAGCGCCAGTTAGAGTCAGACGCGGCTCGTTCACTTGGGCAGTAGGGGCAGAGCCCTACTAACGATTCATCCACTAGAAAAGTAGATCCACAAAATATTTTTTTAAATAAAATTTTGTTTGTTTATTTATTGTAATCAGTGGCAAAGTACTCAATCATGTTACATTTTTGTATGATTTGCAAAGAAATTTCGAAAAGATCGCAAAGTTGATCATATCCATAGTTGTTGTAGGCCTACTGTAACGTTACATTTCATTTCTGGTCACTGCCCTGAAGAAATTGAACAGCGCCTGCTGTTTGTCTATGTAAATCTGTCGACCGATAATGGAACTGCAGCTAGAGCGCGGTTAGAAGGTCGGGTGGGCAGATCATGCCACTGCCCACCCTATACGACGTCAGAACTTACTGTAATATGCCTACTGTAGCCTACTGTAGTATGCCTACTGTATAGTCCGCACGAATTGAGGTCAGACAGACAGTTGAAAAATGGCGAGTGATCAGTGTGTGTGCAATAGTGTGGAGTTTCTCTTAAAGAAATTAGCTATCAAAGACCTAGGACCTGATCAGCCCGACATTAACATCGTATACCAACAAAGGACAAGAGTCGGTCATTTAATCGGACATTTTCTAGTGATGGGACAACCGACTCTTACACGCAAGTCGGTTCAACCTGACGGTCGTTGGTTGGCCTACCGAGTTAATAGATTCGGTCACCGGTTCCCGCGACGGGGGGGGGGGGGGGGGGGGTATATCGCGCGTTACTTCCCCCGCCATATCGCTCCAAGACATGTAGCCTCAAGCTGCAAATGTCATGCTCTCCATGTCTCTGAAATTAGCTGACATACACACTCATATTGACCTACACTAGACTCAAGCACTGCCCATGGTTAGCCTACATTCGGTCTTGTTCAGTAGTCAGCTGTGCGCGCGGTCTCCTCGTGAGCCTACCAATACCTTATTCACTTCTAACATTTAACTTAACTACCAAGATAACATAGCCTATGTCATATAATATTTCCCCCCTTTGTAATTTAGGATATGAATTTCAATGAACAATTCCAAGATGCACGAAACATAAAGGCTTTCAACTTACCAAGAACCTAGACACCCGTTTGATTACTCATGCATTAGCACGGTTACGGTCTCTAACCTGTTGTACAGTCCTCGTGACAGCCTACCAACAAACATCTCATTTAACAACTACCAAGATAACATGACGTGTATTTGTATTGTATATCCATCGGTAATGTAGCCTATGAACCTCTATGTAGGCTACATAATCACCTAAGATGCACGAGAAATAAATAGGTTTCTGCGATCGGTTGATAACTCAAACTTGCGATAACACCCGTTTGATTAGACTCATACCCTCGGTTACGGTCTCCTTCAGTAGCCTGGCGCGCGGTCACTTCGTGGACCTACTATGAAGCCAGCAACATTCACCTCTCTAACATTTAACTTTCTAACTACAAAGATAACATGATGTGTATTTGTAGGCTATGTGATGAACTTCCCCATCGATATATGAATGGCCATGAACACAAGCATCTACGATGCACTAAAACAAGACATGGTTAATAACTTGCCGCGAACCCAGACAACCGTTTTGATTACATAGACTCATAGCCTATACCTCGGTTACGGTCTCGTTTAGTAGGCGAAGTAGCCTGATGCGCGGTCTCTTCATGACAAACGAAGCCAGCAACATTTAACTTTATAACTAGTACCCAGGTAGCCTATTTGAAGCGTATGTGATGTAGGCTACTTCCCCATCAATAATGTGTAAATTGAACACAATCATCTACGATACTAAGGCTTGGTTAATAACTAACTTGTCGAGAACCTAGACCGTTTGATAACATTAGACTCACCCTCGACTACGGTCTTGCTCAGCCTGGCACGGTCTTCGTGAGGCTAAGCAACATTCACTTCTCTAACATTTAACTTTATAACTTTAAGATAATATGACGTGTAGGCTAATATGAGATGTAGGCCTACTTCCCCATCGATAATGTGTGAATTGCCATGAATAAATAATCTAGGCTACGATGCACTAAGGCTGGTATGAATCAAACTTGCCGAGAACCAGATAAAGGGTACAGCGGTTGTTGCACGGTTACATTCGGTCTCATTCTGTCTCCTTGTGACAGCCTGCAGCCTACAGTCATTCACTTCTAAGCATTTATTTAACATGACTAGGCTACTAAGATAACATTAGGCCTATGTGTATTTGTAGGTATGTGATCTAATACTTTCCCATCGATAAAATGTCCATGAACATAAGCATCTAGTTTGCACTAGAAAGGCTTATGTGATCGGTTGATTACAACTTGCCGAGAACTGTTTGACTCGTGTGGCAGCCACGGTTACGAGGCCCGGAGAACCTAGCGAACTGTTTGACTCGTTTGACAGCCACGGTTATGAGGCCCAGAGCCATACAGGCTCATCATAGTTTAACTGATTATACTACCACTCCAGTAGAGGCGCTAATACGCGATACGATGAAAGAGTAGCGACGAGAACACTCGAGCACAGCCAATCAAGCCAGTGTTGCTCTATATGTGAAAATGGATTTTAGGAACACTTAGTCGGTTTTTGACGTTTGGCACTCGATTCTCCCGGCTCAGTGACACGAACCGGGTTATTTAACCGACACTTCGGTCAGTTCGTCAACACTAACATTTTCACGTTCGTGGTAGGCCATATGTCTGATAAGAAGCTCTGGTTGTCCTAAACGCAATAAAATGTTCTGTTTTCCATGCCTGCTTTTCCGATCTTCTGGGGGACAAGGGGATGTTTGGAGTAGGCTAGTGTAGGTGTGTGTGACATAAAAAAAATTCAGAGAAGGCAAAAAACACGAGGCTAGCATCTGAGTTGTGCAAATTAGCCATGCTGGGGAAAGCTAATATTGCAGCACAACTCGATGAGGGCTACAGTGTAAGTGCGAAATCGTGTAGGCCTAGTTTGTTCACCTGAGAGTGACACAGATAAAGTAAGGCTGATTGCACAGACATCTGATGGGGCTAGTGAGAGGAGTATCTGGTGGAGTGCCGAGTGCGTAAGAAAGTGCAAGACGTGTACCCTAATTGCTATGCACATCAATTGAACCTGGTGATGGAAAAGGCTGCGTCAGCAGCATCCTCAGTGCGTGTCTTCTTCTCTGATCTTTATGGTTTCTCCGCTTTTTTCACAAGATCTCCGAAAAGATTTAAAAGCTTATTTTGGAGTGTTTCGAAATAATTGAAACATCTGGAGATTTTGATACAATGTCAGTTAGAGAGGCTAAAGGGTTTTCTCGAATGTTCTTAGATCCCGAGTTGTTATTCCTTTTAGACCTGTTCTACAAGATCATGCCCCATGTAGATGTGCTCTATGCACAGCTGCAGAAAAGAGCAATTGATCCAGTGGAGGCACACAGGGTTACAGACAAGTTTGTGGCCAACATAAAGACGATAGGCCTACGTGATGTCCCGTGCCTTTGTGCAAAACATACAGTGACCAGGATAAGCGCATTTCGTTACCTATAATTTCTTTATGAGTAGGCCTACATGACAATAAACAACTTGAACTTGACTATGAGAGCTGAGTGGTGTAATGCGGCCCGAAGCCTACGCTTGGAGCTCCAGTGGAATTTTGATTTCGAATTCTCGGTTAATTTGTTTCCCTCGAGTTTTCCCCCAAAGTAGTTCTCCACTGATCTGAGCTAATGTGCTGATTACCGGTACCTACCTTGTAGCTTTTATTTGTCTGGAATCTCAAAAATGTAAACTTCACTTCTTATGAATAAAATAATTATTAAGTAGGTTAACCATAGGTTAATAATGCATGAACAAAACGGTGTTTTGACCGCAAGTGGTAACATTATGGGATTCCATTCCCCAGATTTCGCTCCTAGCCATAGAAAGAAAGAGCCTTAAAAACGAACAACATCTCCGTAGACCGTCCTTAGTGTGCCTTTTTTTTCTAAACTTGATTATCAGACTCTGCCCACATTTGTCAACCCAGGAGCCGGTAATGGACGGTAACGGTCATTTGTTCTTCCCTGAAACCCACAGACACGTCTGAACATTCTTTACAGGTTTGTTTATCTGGCTTAGGCCAGGAACACCGAGGAAAGGTTACAGACAAGTTTGTGGCCAACATGAGAACAATAGGCCTACGTGATGTCCCGTGCCTTTGTGCAAAACATACCGGTGTCCAGGATGCGCATGTCCGCTTCTAACTTTGCGCAAATTGCCTATGAAGTGTTTGACAATCATAGTTACCGACGGATTTTCATTCACTGGCCATTTGTCTGCCGCCATCCTATTTGATAGTTCAAGCTTCCTCAAATTTTCCAAATCATTCCCCAAGGAGTTTGTAAAAAAAACTGCCCTTTTACGTGTATGTGTCTCTTAATATTAATTTACCCCCATACACACAGAATATTTACCTTTTTAATGAATAGCCTACTTTTAATTTACTCTTTAAAGTTGAGCTGGCTCTTGAACACAATAATTTCGTTACTTATCATTTCTTTTATGAGTAGGACTAGCCTTGTAGCTTTTATTTGTCTGGAATCTCAAAATTTTAAACTTCACTTCCTATGAATAAAATACTTATTAAGTAGGTTAACCATAGGTTAATAATGCATGAACAAAACGGTGTTTTGACCGCAAGTGGTAACATTATGGGATTCCATTCCCCAGATTTCGCTCATAGCCTAGCCATAGAAAGAAAGAGCCGTAAAAATGAACAAAATCTCCGTGGACCGTCCTTAGTGTGCTTTTTTTTTTCTAAACTTGATCATCAGACTCTGCCCCGCCTATTTGTCAACCCAGGAGCTTCTTCAAGTGATTCTAGTTAGGGAAAGTCTATTGGTTTTAGGAGACCCCAGTGTTTAGTGACCGCAGTGTGATGATGACTTTGTCTTCACTGTGTACAGGCAACCCAGTTAATCGTTGAGATATTATTGAGTGGTGTCAGTTTGTGTACCATTGTTGAAAAAAAAATGTGACTTCAAAAGTTGAACAATTGTTTTTAACTTTGAGCACCTTGGGTTTTTAGGAGCCATCTCTCTCTTTTGGCTTGTGCCTTGCTCACAAAAACATGAGGCACGTCAGTCAAATCGTTCCATAAGGAAACAATTGAATTTCAGCTCTAGAACATTCCCTTGAACATTCCCTTGCACATTCAGACATGTTACATGCACTGCACACATTCATCACAACATGCTCTGAATGTTGCTTTTAGAAAGACTGAGAAGTCGATGTGGCATTGTAACATTTGGTATTAATCTTCACTTGTGCTGTCAGTGCATGCACGTGAGTCCTGGTAAACACCCCCCGCACCCCCATCCCAGCCAGTCGCCTGCGTCTGGAGACGAAAAACAGGGGGAGCGTAAACGGACAGGAGGGGGGAAGAACTGATGGAGAACAGAACCGGGAGGCGGGGGGAGAACATGAAGCACAGTGAGTACGGATCATTATGTAATCTGGCGAGGCGAACGCTTCTCCCGGAGAGATAGGAAAAGATCTGGTTGCAGTAAGTGGAGCTGAAGAATGTGCTGCTGGATGAAGGAAGGAGAGAAAGAAAAAACAATGTGTCAGCGA
>NW_027468837.1:21780674-21793174 GCF_046254945.1 Alosa pseudoharengus
TTGAGTAGATTTTACAATGTGGAGAGAAAAAAACCATCAGTGTACATGACTGTCTGGTCTTGTGTGTTGTGTTTGGTCAATATTTTCTTGCACTCAAAATCCTAATCCTACTTGAATAATATTTCTGAAATCAAGTGTATACTATATCCTAAGAACATACGTTTTGACAAATGTGTTTTGTCCAATGTGCTTTGCTTTGAGTACTTTGAATGCTTTAATACTTGAAATCCATAAAGTAGAAAGTATTGAGTGGATTTTACTATGTGGAGAGAAAAAAAACCTCAGTGTACATGACTGTCTGGTCCTGTGTGTTGTGTTTAGTCAATGTATTCTTGCACTCTAAATCCTCTAATCCTACTTGAATAATATTGCTGAAATCAAGCATACACTATATCCTAAGAAAATGTGCTTTGCCAAATGTGTTTTGCAATGTTTGTTTGTGTTAATCTGACATAACGTTTTCAAAACAATTAACACACAGGTCTAAACAGAAGCACTCTGTTGCTGGGAAAAGACTATTTATCTGTGAGTTAGTTAAACACAATCAGCACACAGTGAACACACAGTGAGGTGGAGCACACACTAATCCCGGCGCAGTGAGCTGCCTGGAACAACAGCAGCGCTCGGGGAACAGTGAGGGGTTAGGTGCCTTGCTCAAGGGCACTTCAGCCATGCCTACTGGTTGGGGTTTGAACCGGCAACCCTCTGGTAACAAGTCTGAAGCGCTAACCAGTAGGCCACGGCTGCCCCAGTGGGTGCTTTCAATCAACCATTACACAATGGACAATAAAATGGAAAACATAGTTTTCAGTATGAGTAGTTTCAGCCTTTATTTTTGCTATGTCTGTGCAATTTCTTGATATTTTACATGGTATCAGAAAAACTGTAAAAAAGACAAAATGTCATCCCTCCCAAGATGTAACTGTCATTGGTATGTAAGATCTACATATAATCACCTAGACAAGACGCATTTCATTCACAACTACAACTTGTCATTTTTCATTGAAATACTGTAGACCTACAGTAAATACCTGGACTTGTCAACTTTTTTACTGTCTTCTTCACTAAAAAAGTGAAACAGTTTCTCTATATGTGCGTTAGATCCATCCTTGCAAATAGCAGAACAGAACAGATGTTATCTCTTAGTCAGGGCCATGAATTCAAAATTATGTAACCCAGTAGGCATTTTTGAGGAAACGTCATACATGATATTTTGACAGTTCAATATCTTCTGAATATGAATCCACTGTATAACATTAAGATAAGGGTCTCAGTTTTTCACAATTGTTATTGAAACAATATGTAGGCCTACATTGTTTATAGGCGAGACACTAGGCCTACAGGTGAATAGGGTAAAATTTTTAACGTATAACTAATACGATGAGACTTTCCTAGTTTGTGACTTACATTAACACTTTTGTATTGTATGTATATAAACTTTTGTTTTGTAATGTTATTTTTATATATGGAAAACTGAAAGCTGAACACCGGATGAAGACAACTTTAAAATTAATGTTTCATTTTGTCGACATTAGATTCAAAAGTTTTACTAGGATAATTTTGGATATCTCTGTTTATCATTCATTAAAGGTTCCCTGTGTAACGTATTTAGTTGTTTGTTAACAACATTTCTCATTCATAAATGTGGCTGCATTCATGTTTAATTACCACCACCACCAAATCGAAGCATACCTATTGGCTTAGAAATCCTCATTTACATTTGCATAACACAGTGTTGACTCGCCGTGTATGTCCGCTATTTTAAAATAAGTCCTTAGCTGCTACCTAGCTAGCGAACATAACTAGCCGTTCCCATTCACTTTCTGTTTACTGTCCTAACTTTAGCTCGGTTAACAGACAAAATGAAACAATTTATTCCGTGTCCAAAAGAGTTTCATTGGCATCACATACAAGCAATGGCAATAAAATAGTACACAAAATTGTATTAATATGTTGTTTTTGCTTATTCAAAGAGAAGTTTATGCGTCGACGTGCCTAGGAGTCCAGAACTAGGGCCATTTTTGATGTGTGATGGCTCCCGTAGTTCTAAACGAGGCAGCGCTTGAGTCATTGGTTGCTACAGTATACAGTATAACTCCTAACCACTAGATGGGAGAATTTCTTACACAGGGGGACTTTAAATCAAAAACTGCTTTCAGTAGTCTTTAAATATTGATTTCCGGCATTATAAATGTCTAGGTTGAAAAGGGTGTCATTTAAAAAGTGATATACTACACCTATTAAGTAGATCTGGTAAAAAAAAGTTTAATCGCCGTTCCATATCAATTCTTATGAATGGTAACTATAGCAAGGTTCACGCCTCCGCGTCGTCCATTTATTTCTGATAATGGACACCTCGTCGGGTATTATCCCGTACATAATATTCAATCTAGATAAACCTGCTGTAAAAGCCTTCAGAATATAGATAGGAATAAATCTTGACAGTTTGATGTATAGTAGGTACTGTAAGGGCTATTGAAGTGTTTCAGAATGTGTGGGAAAAACTCATTTTAGGGAAACAGCCTTTAAAGATATGGTTTGGAACTAGGGATGTAACGGTATGAAAATTTAACCTCACGGTTATAGTGACCAAAATTATCACGGTTTTCGGTATTATCACGGTATTTTTAAAAGTGTGTTCAATATGTTCAGAAAGCACTGATAGGCCTACACAAGCTGAAATAGTTTCAAAAAGTGTCCGGTTCAGTTTTTCATGTTTAATTGGCTATGTGCTTATAGCTTAACTTACCCTACCATGACATGGAGGTTGCTATTAGGCCTACTGTGTTATTTGGATCCAATGAGTGAGACCAGGCTTGGAATTTCACCATTCTGGGGGCAAGGCCACTTGGCCTTCAGTTGGGCATATTTGGTGGAGGGCACAAAGGCCACATGTTAGGACACCAAGGCCAAAGTTAACTATACAGCAGTAGGCTATAAAAATGATCAAAGTTGTATAGCCTATTCACTGCAGTAGACCTGCATTACTGTATGAAACATTACAAAAACATGAAACATGACATATTACATAGAACTGCAAATCATCTGACCATCTAATATTTACAGATATCTAGGCTATATTTAACATTTATTTTATATTTGGCCTGTTATGAAATCATGTATTGAACAATTTAAGCACAGTTCAGCTTTAAGAAACTCAAATAGCCTAGGTGCATGCTTAGCATTTTGTGATCTACTTTCACAAACTCTTAGTCAGCTGTCCTCTGATTTACCGATATCTAGGCGATATTTGTAACATTTATTTTGTATTTGGCCCGTTATGAAATCATGTGGAACAATTTAAACACATTGTAAAACTTAAAGCCCAAATTTGGAGACATCCATGATTGTCGAAATTTACTGCAAATTCAAAACTGGATTACTCTGGAACGGCTAACTGTACAGGGGACTGCTTTACACCTTTGTGTTCGGTAAGGTCTGCTGTTTATTCTGATATATGGTTGGTCATGTGTTAAACGAAAGGTTCGTGAAGTATTGCACCGAGAGGAAGGGGTAGGGAGATGGACGCAAAACCTTCAGTAGAATTTATGATTAAATTGAATTATATTATTTACTTTTCTCGCGAACCGTTCACCACAGCAATTCGCGGCTAACATCGTTTAAAAGCTGAGAAAAAACTCTTTCATGTGATACTTGTGATGTCTGTGTGATGAGTAGGCTACTTCGCGAGTAGTTCAACTGAGAAGAATGGGTGAATTTAGACGCACTTTCTTTCTTGTGCTGTCACTTTCTCCACTGCGTAAAATACTAAATTAATTTCCGCTGTGAATATTTTGACAAGCCATAGGCTAAATACAAATCGCTATTAGTAGGACGCAAAGCAGAATATTGAAAGAAGGGCACCAAGGCCACCGTGGCCTGTAAACCTCTGATTTTCAAAGGGACATCACGGCCAACGCAAGGGGCAACGACGTGGCCGCCGTGAAATTCCTACCCTGAGTGAGACCAAAGTAAGTGTTCGAAATAAAACTTTAGGCTACTGTGTTCTTCTGATAACGTGAGTGGAATGGATTTAATGTGGACGCGAACATAAAAAGACGCAGAGTGGCTAAATGATACAGTGCAAGTTTTGCGGTGAAAATGTTCCTAAAATCAATTGTAGCCTAATCCAAATCGCAGTTAAAACCATCAATTAGACAACAGAATCAGTAGGGTACCAATTTTGCTTCATTGTAGGCCTACTGTATGTCAAAAGCAGGCTCGGATGAAGCTGGGAAGGATTAAACACACGGTTTCAACACCGTGGTAATCGACCGTGATAATTATGATATTTCAAAAGAAAACGGTAATTGTTATCGTCAACATTTTTATTACGGTTTATCATTATACCGGTAATCGTTACATCCCTATTTGGAACTGAAATCTGCAGACTCAAATCAGAAGTGTAGTAAAGCACTAATGCCTGTGGACGACACCAGGATGAATATCTGCTTCTTTGGGCCTTGCTTCACGAACATCATTCGATGAACATCCAAACTAACCTGACTTTGCTCCGCATATCCATCTGGGAACTTTTCATTGAAGAACTTTTGGGAAGGGGCAGACATACTGGTTAGCTGATTGGATAAACCATCTGTCTATCACCACCTTTGTTGGTTATCGACGGGCCAAATCAACCAATTAGATGAACAAAGTATTCTTCTAATGCCGTTTAACATACAATTAAGTTAGGTAACGTGACAAACGTTAAGATGTTTTAACTTACCATTGATGAACCTAATCAACGACAATTCCCATCAAGTTTTCACGGTAGGCCCTACACTTCTGAAGATAGTATATTCCTCCATTATGAACTGGAATCAGCCGTGGAGGATGTCTGTGTCGTTAATTCCTCCCAGCTGCATGGCTGAGACTCATAGCTTCACAGTTTATCCAGGAATACTTTCTAATTTGAATAAAACTTGCGCGATAGCTATGTTCATCTCTGTGGATGCCGTCATGTTGTTCGTTGCGTCACACCTCAACCCGCCTCAAAGCCAACGCTGATTGGACGTTCGTTTGGTGAACTGCTCCAAATTTTCTTTAACGGAAAGTATCCAGACTGATCTGCGAGTGAAACCCTGAAGCTCGCAAGATCAGGATGGTCTCACGAGGCTACATCCAAACCTGGCCTTACTGGAATTCACTCACAAGATCTAGCACTCTGGGGAAAACCCCCTTTCTGCTTGTGCACTCAATAAGGCTGATGAGTTTGGTTTCCGCATGTAGAGGAGGTGGTTGTTGCCTATCTCGCCTGCTACACAGGGTCAGCAGTAAACCTACCTCCTATTGCTCCCCGAGAAATTACAATTTACAATTTGAAGACATATATGATTGCTTCAGAAATGTTTGCTAAGTTCAGGCACAAATATTTTCCTTGCTTTAAGCCATGCTCATGCATGTGGGCAATCGTGCCAAGCTCTCACCCCGACCCTGCCTCAGGTGTTGTCCTGATGGCCTTTTCGTGCCGGGCATTTTCTGAGGGCTATGATGGCTGCAACAGCTTTACAGTTGCTCATTCCATCAAGGTGGACCCAGTTGGGCAGCCCTCTGCATAGCCGAACGCTACCCAGGCATACAGGGGCGGAGCGTTTGCAACAATCACTAGCGTGTCGTTAGCCTGCCTCTGTGCTGGGGATGCAGAATGTAAACTAATCCTGCTTCACGTGATGTCTGAGACTTTGTGAGACTGAAGGTTGGCGGGTAGGATACACCAAACTTGCAAGTGGGATATTCTTCCTACAGGCAGTAGGGGCGGGTGAGAGAGCCTTCATTCGCCCTGTAATGAGTCATTTAACTATACGGTATACCGACTTACGAAGATGATTAATTAACACAAAAAACGTTGTCTGGTGTCCCTTTAAACCTTTGCCAATAGGCCTATATGCCTACTGTAAGGGTCCGTTCCTGTTCTGTTTCCCCTGTTTAGTGTTTTTCCATCATGTCTGCTCCTTTTGTTTACTTCCTGTGTCCTGTTTCATGTGTTCCTTTGTTTGTTTTGACATGTGTCTGTTTCCTATGCCTGTGTCTCCGTCCCTCACCTGATGCTCATTAGTCTGTTGGTTTAATTATGGTTCCCACCTGTCTTGTTACTTGTCCACCTGTGCCCTGTTACCCCTGTGTATTTACATGTAAACCCTCTATCTCCCCTCAGTCTTCGTCGGTTATTAGTTGTTTTGTGTAGTGTTATACACGGTTAGTTCTGGTCTCATTAAAGATTCCTGGTTTCCCAAGGTAACCTCATCTCGTCTCGTCTTGACTTGCGCTTCGGTCCAGCTCTCCTCAGCTAACCGCGACACCTATAGACTACTCATATAATTTAGTAGTTGCCACTCTGCTACTGCAGGCATAGGTCAGCCTCTAAGCTAGTTGTCCCCAAACAAAGGGCCAGCTCACTATGCTTGGCTTTAAGAGAGGGCCAGAGACTCGGAGTATGTCAGTAACAGTAAATAGCTTAGTGCTGTGAAAAACAGCAGTCCACCCTAAATTTTGCGTTAAAGGTGGTGGGATGAAAAATTTGGGAAAAATGTTGTGCTGGTGCACCTAAATAAAAAAGTTAGGGGCGCAGTGTAACCAATGCAAAAAGTTAGTCTGGAGCCCTGGGGCCTGTACTACGAAGGGAGCTTAACCTACCCAGATGTAACCCAGGGTTACTTTGTTAAACCAGGGTTGACAAATCCTGGTTATCTTAAGTGGTGTTAATCGGTACTACGACGCTGATTATGAAGTTGATTTGTTGAGCCGGGGTTAACCTGTGCGCGTTCACATAAAAGGGGCGGGTTGCAGCGCAAGTCACCACTTTCAATGATGACGCGATCACCTTATTTTACGGATGAGGACTGCACAATTATTATGACAAGTTATGAGGAATTAAAACCCACTCTACGACAAAAATCAAATACGTCGGCAGTGAGCAAAGCAAGGCTGTTGGCAAAGTAAAAGGCCTACAGATGCAACCCAATTCAGAAGTGGGCATATAGATTACAGTAATAAGGATAATTGAATGTTTAAGTAGCCCCCATTGACTGATTTAGTGTATGCCTAATCCTGTGAACATTTCAGATGCAACACCATTGCCAAACGCACATGGCAGCAGGTGAAAATGAAACACAAAAACATTATTCAGAATAGTAGGTTTATATAGTTATAGCTTGCATTAATATTTCTTAATTATGAAAACATGTAGGCCTAGCTTATAGCCTTCACTTGGCCTCTGTTTTACAGCTAACAAGAAACAGGTGTCTTCGAACACTACTGTAGGAGGAAAGGCACCAGAGTGTTTTACAGTAGCAGAGGAGTTGGCCATCGCAAATAATAGTGGAAGGCCGATTATGGAGGGGGTTGAGGGAGGCATTCGGTCGGATTCTGGTGCTGTGGAAATGTGTAGCCTTTATGTGCAGGGTACAGTAATATGACATTCAATTCAACAAGTTTGTTAAAATGGTGATTTTTATTTATTAGGCCTACTGTAGGCTATGTCCGATTTATTTTAGGCTATTCTTGATCAGATGTTCAGCATACTGTAGGCCTATGTCCGATTTATTTTAGGACATAGCCTACATTCTTGCATCACCGATTGAATACATGAATGTCCACGTACGGGCATTGCTACGAGACGTCTTCCTAGATCATCTGACAAAGATAACGAATTCCCTCGGCTGACAATCTATATCTTCATAGAGAATATCGTCCGGGTAGGCTATATATATTTTCTGGCGGTCTCTAAAACCCCTCGCCCTGCGAAGAGAGTCCCTCACGATTTGCGCTCCAATGTCGTATGGATCATCCAGGTACGCCGACATGTCTCGGGAGAAATTGTTAGTGGAGGGGTGGTACTTATAAAGGGTGTGGTTAACGGAAACCTCGGGTTAACCAAGAACATAACCTGGTCGGAGCAGGTTTGAGATGCAGCGTAAATTGCCATGGCAGCATACCTTGGTTAAAACCTATCCACCTTTTGTAGTACGGGTTAATCGGGAAGTTACGCCACACGTGATCAAGTTACTCTCGGAGTTACCCAGATAAGCCAGAAACCCCGCTTCGTAGTACAGGCCCCTGGTGTGTCACGTGTGTCACGTCTCTAATCTCAAGTGTGTTCAATGTGGACTATGGGAGCCTGTCAACTCATACTGGCCACTCTGTGTCGTCGGCCTCACTTCAGCACCTGCATATCATGTTGCTGCAGTTCTGCACCAGACGTGCCTAAGACAGCCTAGACCATACATGGGCAACATACGGCCCGCGGGCCACATCCGGCCCGTTGGCTTTCCCTGACCGGCCCGCGTAAGGTCCGTGAAAGAACAATAGTCAAGAGCCTAGCATAGAGATAATGCATGCAAATCAATATCGTTGTTTTTATTTTGAAAGCGACTGCTATTTGTACACTCATACATTTGTGCGTGGATGCATACGACGTAAACACCCTCACTGATGTGCTGGTGAATAGAATTAATGCTTCTGCGTCGACACGATGCAGTTGCCTTTACGTCGGCGTAAACCTTTCAAAGTTTTGTGTCTCTTATGTCTGCGTCGTTCACCACCGCAAAGGTTGTTAGAACGAACTCCTACTGCTGCTCGTTGGCGATACGAAGTGTTCATTTCAAAACGTTACTGGCAGATAGACAGTTTACAATCGGATAACCCAAAGCTTATGTTAGCGAACTAGTATGATGCTACTACCCACAGGTTGCTTGAAGCAGCCGGCTCAACACACAGAGCGAGTTGACCAATTACAGTTATGTGCATAAAGTTAAAGCAAAAACATAGCCTACATTTTAAAAATTGTTTTCTTTGTGCATGTTGATTAACTAATGACAGCCTACTATTGTCTGCTCCACATTTTCGTAGTCTAATTCTGCATAGAGTTAATTTAATGATGGTAATGATTTAATGATGAAATATTGCTGAGTGTTCATGAAATGGTGGCACAGGCCTATCGGTTGTACTGACTCCTTCACATTTTCATGACCTAGCCTAATTATATAGATATTGTAGTACTTTTTTATATCAGTCTTTGAAAACTGAAAAAAATGTCAATGTCAAAAAATCATTTTCGAGAATGAGGATTAAATACTGGACATAGACTAAATATTGCTGTTTTTCCTTTGTCTCCCTCACATTTTCATCTGTTCTTATGACTAGTAAACAAAACCATATGATTTACTTAATGTTATACAAGAACAGAATAGAATTGAACAGAATTGAGTTCAGACTTGAGTTCGGTATTTTGGGTCCGGCCCTCCTCAACAGTCCCAGTTTGTCATGTGGCCCCTTGGGGAAATTAGTTGCCCACCCCTGGCCTAGACAGTAAAGCTCGCCAGGACCGTGCCTGCTCTGTGTTGTCGGCTCGGGGCAAGTAAGCTAGGCTCTAGAAACATGTCAGTATTCAACTTCTGCAAAGTTTTCATTGTGTTCATGACTCTGATGGTAGTTTAGTACAAGACATGGTTGTCTGTTATTGCCAGTGAGGCACATATGAGGCAATATATGGCTATATGTGTTCCCATTGGTTAACATTGAGTGAACTCACCTAAAAGATAAATAAGAGATAATTGCATGTTTGAAGAACCTTGTACGATATTGTTTTAATCAACTTAATATTTTAACTGGATCACCCACTTTTTGCTTGTTTCTTTCTTGACTTAAACTTAAAAAACGGTTTTGGGCAGTCATTTTCTTTTTATAATTTATGACTAAACAGTGACTTTTACGTAAGGGATAATGTATAGAACGCCGGTCAATAATGACCGGCGTTCTATACATTATCCCGCTTATTACATGGCTACTTGCCAAAACAAAATAATAAACTTCCCACGATATGACTTTAGCCTACACAGTCTAGCCTATTTGTTTATTGTTCATCGTGGCATTTGCTGAGAAACATAGTTTGCAACAACACACGTTGAACTTGAATCAAACATTCTTTAGAACACAGCTGATCAACCGTCTGCTTTCACTTTTGAATGAAGTTCCAGATCTTGCATAGTGATATGAAATACCTGAAGTAGAAGCACAAACTCCGTTGCCATTGACAGCGGTAATTATATATTTGCATCGGTAATTACATGAAAGTATTTTATCGTAGAACTTTGGGAAAGCCCATTCAAGTCAATGGAGTGTTCTACTTGCCTTGTGAAGAGCCGTGTAATAAAGCTTGTTATACAGCAGAAATGGATTCAGCACCTAAATATCATATAGAAACAACACATGAAGTACTTTTCCTCAAAAATGCCTACCACATTTTTCCAGGGCTATTTCTCAAATTTCGGTCTTGACTATAACGAGTGATTGCTGATTGCTGAAGAATTGTGCAAAGGAGTTTCACACAGTGACATTAGAAGCTCCTTATTTTGCAAGCAATATAGATTATCTGTGAATAGATGTTCTCCATTTGTGCGACACAGTCAATCCAATCAAGCTTGGAGCCTTTGTATTAGAACTGTGTTAAATGTTTTGAAAAAGGATGTGAAAATGTGTTAAACCAATGAAAAAGTGTTTACACAATTGCAAGAGATGACTTCTGCAGTGCTAAGGTGCTACGAAGGTCAAACTCAAGATCAAGTGGATCCCAGTTTCATTAAGTGCATCTTAGCAATCGAGAAAAACTGTAGTGTGTAACTGATTCAAACATACTGTAATCATATTATGGATGTGTTTGTGATATGACAACAAAATGAGTTTTTCTAAATAATTATATAGTTTTGACTGAAGTGTTTCATTTTGCAAAAGATCCAAGGGATTCTGCTAATTGGGTGTGGTGTTGTGTTTATTGTGTGTTATGTTTCAAAACAACAGGCATTTTGCGCTGGAAATGTAATTCTTGAGACAAATAATATTTTTCTAAATGTTCCAAACAAGGCTGTAATTGCATGTAGACTCAACAAACATTTTTAATGAAGGAAAATCAATCTGCAAAACTCAGGGCCTAAAAAAGATTAGTCAATATTTCTTGATTTGCCATTCACATCAGAAATGCTTGTTGTCCATTCCTGAAGTAACTTTACTGCTAATATTTGTTGCAATGTTTTCGTTTTGGTGCATTCAGAGAGAGAGAGCCTGCATGATGGTGCCAATCGGGCAGCAACAGAAGGTGACATGGAGGAAAGGAAGTGAGGAAAGGAACAATGTGGGAATAAGGACTACTGTAAAATTTGTCATTTGTCAAATTTTGTCATGTTTTGGTTTCAGTACTGTTTACATGATCACATTAAACCATGGTAAACTGGCCACACACAGGCCTACGACTACCCAAAAGGGCAGAATGGGCAAAAGGGCAAAGCAGAGTAAACATGCAAATGTTGCATGCCCAAGTTTGTAAATAAAACAAATACAACTTATGCCCCAATATCTGGACTGGGTTTTTGTTCATATCATTATGTGTACTCACTCATAATCGCTTATGTTTGTAATTTATTCATCCCTAATCGTTGCCATTTGAAAAAATAGCAAAAAAAGAGAACAGGATTATGTAATAATATTAGACACCATTTCAAAAAAGAAAACAGACGTTGACTTTATGGCTATTGCCTTGGATGAAACGCTGAGCGACTTTTTTTAAATTTGTGTTATAGCTCGGACTTGTGATAAGATTAACGTTTATGTGAGGTGAAGACTACGATTGGGGTTAAGATATTATTGGGTGCAAATGACAGTTATGTGACAGGAAGTTGTAAGTAAGAGTTAGAGCCACACGGCAGGTTCTTAATGTTTTTACACATGATTCCCCATTTACAATGTGCCCAAAAAGGACTATCCAAATAAAGAGTGACCACGTATACCTTTGTGTGACCCGGAACAAGGACACACCTCCCTTTGAATACAACCCGGACTGTAGCTATGCATAGTCACATGTCTGCAAACATAGTTTCTAGGACTAATTCACTCTATGGCTGGCTCTGAGGCTCTATGTGGGCCCTGGGCTTGCACCTCTACCAAGGTAGGCACAAGTGGTAGTTACACAATGTGGCATTATGAAACACAGACTATGCTGCACACATGACCCCTCTGACTGTGATGGCAACGAAAAGAGTAAATTTTGTTATCTTGTTCGAAATAAAAAAAAAAAAAACACCACAATGCCAGCTTTATCTAAGGGAGTCACACGCATTGAGAATAAACACACACACACACACACACACACACACACACACACAAAGGCTAGATATCAGACACACCAATACAAACACACACACACACACACACACACACAGAAAATGAACAGAAATGCATGCAAAGCCAAAACACTGATAAGGATTCCAGAGAGAGTTATGCCACAATGTTTAAATCAAATATTTGCTTACACACACATGCATGCACTCTAACTCTTTCTCTCTCTCTCTCTCTCTCTCTCTCTCTTTCTCTCTCTCTCTCACACACACACACACACACACATCTTAATCTCATATACACACATACACAAAAACACACATAAGACTATTTTCTTCTTAAACAGATAAGCATGCCACGGTACAATCTGTGCTTGAGACTGCGGGTCTGATTGG
>NW_027468837.1:21798174-21805674 GCF_046254945.1 Alosa pseudoharengus
GAGCAGAAGCACATGGGCTCAGTTAACATTGGACCAACGTTGAGTTTACCTTTTGATTCCCCACACAGGACATCATATTATCATATATAAACAGTCCACAATTTAAATCAAGCTGTACTCAAACTCAAAGAGGTTTGGTAAGGATTGCATACATTTAATCAGGTTCTAGTAAACATTTACCATACTAACTTAGAACCAGTGCATTTTGTTGAAGGAAAGAGCGGGAAGGGAAGAGCGGGAAGAAGGGAAGTCTTACTAATTGAACAATTTCCTCCCATTTGCAATTAGACTTCTCAACAAAGCATAGCCCCGACTGTACACTACACTCCAGTATAAATTATAATAATGATTGACCAATAAATGATTCTGTTTGTGAAATAAATTAAATTCCATCTGTCACAGACCTGCTACATCAAACTCCACTTCCAGAGTGACTTTATTGGTCAGAGCAGCATCTCGTAACAGCTGATTGGCCTCCTCCAGTGTTCCGTCCTCCGTTGGGATACCGTTGATGGACAGTACTCTGTCGCCAACCTGAAGCAGCCCACACCTGTCAATCAAAAAAAGAAAGACACAAACGCAAAAACATAAACACATCAAATGTCTTTTCCAGGAAAGTTCAGGGCACTCCAACAAATATCTCCTATAGCATATCACCTATTTAAATGAAATAGTTGCCACAAAGAACATTTTTCATTTTTATTCTGTTCATTTTGGCAGAACTACTGATCTTGAATCAGCTTCTATCCTGCTGCTGCAAGAAATACCAGACGATCACCTACTATGCGAGTAAAATCTCCTCAGTTTCTCCTTAGAGAAGAAACAGCCTCCATCAGATATCCCTGATGGCCAGGGGCATGCAGAGGTACATCTAGATGAGGAGTAAAGCCACAAGCAGCACCGGCCTGAAACATCACTCACTGAGGATATTAACTCACAGAGAAAGAACTCCGAACAGGCAGACCTGACAGGGTGGATTTAAGGTGTTGCTTGGTTGTGTGATATTAAAGATCCAATCTAGTGTGAGGTGTCATCATAAATTGTAAAAAAGGGCTCAGTTAGAACATATCACAGTGCAATCTTGAATG
Organism: Alosa pseudoharengus; assembly: GCF_046254945.1. Classification (NCBI taxonomy): domain Eukaryota; kingdom Metazoa; phylum Chordata; class Actinopteri; order Clupeiformes; family Clupeidae; genus Alosa; species Alosa pseudoharengus. The sequence continues at coordinate 21,799,263 of NW_027468837.1, forward strand.
AAACTGGGTGCGACAAAAGCAATGTGGATGAGGAAGAGGTCATTCCCTTCTTAATGAAAAGGCCATTGCTGGATGAACTGCAAGCTTCATAGTCTCATGTATGTACAAATGATATAGGGAACTTTATTCCTCAGTGCTTTCTGCAGCTGTTGTGATGAACTGAAATGATCAGAATTGCTTTATGAAAAAAATCTACTGAATTGAGTGGTGAGTGATTTGCAAAATGCAGAATGCATAATATATTTAAAGAATTTTAAACAGCGCCAGTTGTTCTCCTCGATTCTAAATTGTTTTCAACTATCATGCATGACACTTTCACTGGCATGGATAAGGAGAGTTTGTTCTGAAGATGCCTACCTAATACACAATGCCCGTTTCACAAAGACAAAAACAAGTCAGAAATGGTTCCTTTGTCCACAGTAACTAGCTCTAGCATCTGCTGGACAGGCTCGCCAGCTCTGCACTGCCATCTAATCATGCAGACCCATGAAATCTCTGTGCTGTCATCTTCACTCTGCTTCCCACCTACAGAGACTCCTCAAGGCTGGTGGAGCAGTGCATTGTGGGATACGGTACGTGCCCTGAGACAGTTGCCAGTGAGAACATAATTGAATAATTACATGAACCACTGCCAACAGCACCCAGCCAGCCCAGAGGGGTGATGCCCACTTTCTCCCCCCCCCCCCCCCCCAGGGCCCACTTTCTCCCCCCCCCCCCCTAACCCTGGCCTTCCTGGTGGGGGGAGTGATTTGAACCTCCTGCTACAGTAATGAGCTGTGGATCCTTCAGCAGCCTCCCTGTGCCTCCTCTCCCAGTAAACAGACCTACCTGCCATGGCTCAACTCCTAAGTATGCTGCAGCACAATCTAACACTCTCACACATAAATAAAACAGGCACACAGACGTAGACACATAAACAAAAACACAAATGTAAACACATACACACTTGTACGCACACACAAACACACCGTTATACAGACATATGCACACATTAAAGATCAAACATATATACGTACGTACACATACTGTATACACACACGGTGTCAATGTCTTCTTTTTCCTCTCTCTCTCTCTTTCTTTATCTATCTCTCTCTCTCTTAGACACACACATATGCGCGCACACACACGCACGCACACACACACACACACACACACACAGCTTAAACTGCTGTGATAGGAGGCTCTTCCTTTGGTTCGGACCCTGCTGAGCACTGACCCACATACAGCCTGCAGTATCAGCTCTTCATCCTGCCTGCTTTCTGCCAGCCTGCTTTACTGGGAGCCACACACACACACACACACACACACACACACACACACACACACACACACACACACACGCACGTACGCACGCACGCACACACAGGCAGCTCATATTGGAGTCCTGACAAAGAGGCACTGCTTCAAACACAGCGTCTCATGTCATCACAGCAGTGGTGAAGGCAGGATAGCATAAGAGATCACCTCAGGTTACAGACGAAGAGAGCAACGCTGCCATGAATCTAGTCAACTCACCTCTCAACTCACCTCCACACACCTCTCCTGTTGGATCAATTTGTTTTGACCCTGACGTGATCTTGATCCAAACTGGCCTAGATTTGGCCTGGTTCTGGTCCACATGCAGCAGATCAGGGTCAGACCCACTTCAGAGGTACCCATCACCATTAAGAAGCTAATCAGGGCCAAATCAGGCCTGTTCAGGCCCTCAGGTAACAGATTATTGCCATTCCTGTATAATACCCTATTTTGCTGTTCATCCCAGCTAGGAAGTCTGTTGCAACCTGTCGCAGCCTGTAGGTGCCTGGTTTCAGTGCATCCACCACATGACGGGTGGATTATGTGGCTGTTTTATTGTGTGGGAATATGATCAGAGATGTGTTGTGTTGTCGGCTTGATAGGATCAAAGGCACAGAGCAATAGAAGAGACATCACAGCCACACACTTCTCTCAGTCAAGGCACGGAGCAGTCATGTAATCCTGTGCAACAGCAATCAAACAGGAGGAGGCAGAGAGTGCCCAGATCATATCAAATCACCCAGTCTCCTAACAAAAGCTTTACTTTATAAAACAGCTCTTTATAAACATGGGCCAGTATACAGAGTAGCAATGCAATCTGCTGAAGAGGAACAGAATATGGCTTTGGATATGACATAAAACTAACATTAAGGTTCAAGTTAGAGAAAGAGTTAGAGTTGAGTAGCATAGAGAATTTATGTTGCTCACAGATAATTAAGGTAATTAGCTTAGTTGCATATTAATAATGGAACAAGGGCCACGGGTAATACTATACCGTATCCATAAACCTCACACTAAAGCTGGCCATGTGGGGAATATAAACCCTTCCTTCTAAAACGGATAGTTTCGGTCCTTAATTATGATTGGCTGAATCACGTTCAATGCCGTTGTAAAATCCAGCAGAAACCAACACCTTGACTGCATTTCGAGGAAATATATTTCTTGGCGGAAGAATATTTATCTATGAATAAATCATTACATTTCTCGTTGCTGTGCCTTTATATTATGACGTCTTGCCAGATATATGTAGAAACCGTTTTAGAAAAGCAATAAGCCACTCGAGTCCGTAGATTACACTTCGCTAGCGCGACATGCTTAACAACGCCCCTCAACTGTTCTAAAATCAATGTAACCTACGGCCTATCGGGGCTTATTGCTGAAATTTATTATGAGATGTACTGGTTCCTCTCTCACGCCACTCTATCAAAAGACGATGTTTGCCATTATACTCCCATTAAATGACATGATACAATATATTAGGCTATTTCTTATGGACCAATTGGGATAACAGCACCATTTCTTATACTCTTGCTTGGGGTGACCATGTGTGAAAGCCAAGCTCAATAATTTTCGAGAAAGTTTGAAACTATCATTCTAGAATGGGTTCTGGGAACTGCTCGAAACGCAAAATCCACCCTGAAGAAAACAAATGATTTGAACCTGAGATGTTTTATCTTCAAAATGCCCCTATTCAAGGTACACCCTTTGTCATTGCATTCCAGGCACCGTATCTCATGCATACTGGACCTCTCCTCATCTACAGAGATGACAAAGTGTAGCTCTCTACCCTGTAAATCCTCCGCAGACTAATACTGTGTATGCCTGTGTGAGCACTCTCATCATCTTTTCTTTTATTCATAGAGTAAACACTCGTATTGAGAGTGACTCACAGCAGGGAAAGCCTTTGCATTTTAGCAGTATGTACCTTGTGAGGTAAGGGAATAGTTTGCTAGAATTCATGTTAACAGTGAATTGGCCGTGTGTGTGTGTGTGTGTGTGTGTGTGTGTGTGTGTGTGTGTGTGTGTGTGTGTGTGTGTGTGTGTGTGTGTGTCTGTGTGTGTGTGTGAGAGAGAGAGAAAGATAAAAAAAATCTGTGTGTGTGTGTTTCAGTAATGTGTTCAGGCATAGTTTCAGGCCCACTGCTGATGAATTGCATAGTTTCAGCCTGTAGGGGGCAGTTTCATGACAGGCATAGTAGAGAAATTCTGAATGCTCTTCTTTGTCCCTGCTGCTGCATCCCCAGTCAGTGAGGAAAACGTCTTTCTTACAGCAACATCATCATCCTGACAACAGCAACACAAACTATACCACGTCATTGCAAAAATCAGTGTGTGTCTGTGTGTATACACATGAATGAATTGAGTGAGTGGGTGGATTACTGTGTGTCAACATGGATGAAAAGAAGCATGTGTGTGTGCGGCTGTGTATGAGTTCCTGTGTGTGTGTGTGTGTGCGTGTGTGTGTGTGCATGTGTGTGTGCACGCGTGCGCGTTTGTGTGCCTGTATGTGTGTGTGTGTGCGTGTCCAGAGTTGTACCTCTCGGCGGAACTGTCGGGTTCGATGAAGCGTATGAGCGGAGGTGCAGAGAGCGTCTCGGTGGCGAAGATGCCTCCCTGCAGCTGCACGCCAAAGCCGTTGAGTGGATCTCCTCCGAGAGTCACCTCACTGCTCTCCACATGCACGATCTGCCCACCCGGACCCACCGAGCTCGAGGCCAGAGATACTGAGGAGGAGGAGAGGGGAGATGAGCACACACACGCACACGCACACACACACACACACACACACACACACACACACACACACACACACACAGTAGATACACACATACAAATGGACATAGAGCACACACACACACACACACACACACACACACACACACACACAAAGTAGATACACACATACAAATGGACATAGAGCACACACACACACACACACACACACACACACACACACACACACAGGCATGCACAACATACATAGTCATAAAGACAAATCACAGCAGTCTCTCTCTCTCTCTCTATCTCTCTCTCTCTCTCCCACCCACACACCCACCCACACACACACACACACTTTGCCTTTTCATGTTTTATTTGATCTGTTTTCAATCTCCTTTAAACGCACCACATGTCCACTACATCAGGTCACCTACATGAGCTCTTGTGGTCTTTCTGCCGCTGCCTCCTCTTCAGCATGGAGTTGCGGGGGCTCATCGGAGGATGTGAGGTGCGGGGCAGCGTGCTGGACGTCTGGCTGGTCATCCCAGAAGTGGTGGTGGAGCCCGGGGAGAAGTTAGTGGACACCACAGCTGCAAGAGAAAGAGAAGGAGGGAGAGAAAAAGGAAGAGAGAAGGAGGGAGAGAGAAGGAGGGAGAGAGAAGGAGGGAGAGAGAAGGAGGGAGAGAGAAGGAGGGATGACGTGGTGAACACAAGAACTGGAGAGAAATAAGAGATCTGGCGGCAACCTGAAGTTACACTTTCTTGTTTGCGTGTCATATTTACACGATAAATAGTTTTCTTCATGCAAGTTAGTGTATATTTAATTTGCGTAGCATGTGACAGACAGACAGAAAATGAAATAGTAGCTAGAATAGAAAGATGGCAGATATGACATGTGTGTGGAGTGTGTTTTATGAGCTTTGGCTGTGTGTTTACATTTGCAGTAGTCCTGACTGTTGGAGGTGCTCCATGTGGAGGTCTTACACTGGCCTGTGTGCTGGGTATGGCAGTAGTTCACACACGGATCCCACGAGTGAGGGTGGTCACTCTTCAGGACCTTCACTGCAAAACACACACACACACACACACACATACAGACGCAGACACACATACAAGCATACATGCGAGCGCGCACACACACACACACACACAGATGCACACACACACACAAACAAGCATACAACCACACACACACACAGACATGGCATCAATAAAGTCACAGAGTCAATATAAAGTCCCAATGACAAACGGTCTGGCCTTTGGTCTATCAAGCAGTGCTGATTAAGCTGGTCTACTGTGACTTGGTGCAGTGGCATTGAAACTACCAGGTCATAGTGTACAAATCTATCATGTTTTAGAATAATGCACACAGCATACACACGACAACAACACATATACACAACACACACAATGTTACACACCATGTCACACACCAAGTGTGAAACTTAAACAGTAGATATCTTTCAGTAAACACAGCTCCAATGCTTCAGTCACTTCTCTTACAGTAATACAACATGATCATTCATTTTTGCGATATTCAACAGATGTGACATTTGTATTCATAATTCAATTCCCCTATGCTCTCAATAGCACATCTTTCAGGGGATCTTTTGGCTTTGGCGGGGAGTCCATTCAAAACTGGCTTTAGTGATTTAGCTCATACAGTAAAAATGGAATCAATTCAACAGCACACATATCACATGTTGTACAGTTCAGTACCCCCTAGTACTGAATATCTAAACCTCTGCATCCTTTTCAGCTGTGCAAAGTGAAGTGTTTCCAATGCATGGCAATCTGAGCAAATACTGTTAAAGCCAAAGTTGACTTTAAAAAACGTAGCTCACTTAGCAGGGCTCACTTAGCCCCAGAAATTGACTAAACACCTGGGGACAAAAAAAAATCTGCATTTTAAGAAGCCTTGCGTGCTGAATTAGATTTACTCCTAGCTCTTCTTACCATACCGTGGCAAGAGGTAGTTATTAAATGAATAGATCATAGCCTATAGGTAATGTAGTACATATAAATGCATGTGTATTTACATACACCCATAGTTTATTGAGTCATGCTGAGCGTGTATAATGTATATAGTGTATGCATGATTTGCAGAGTTGATATGCTGAAAACTGACCCACTTACAGGAAACATTGCTGTCTCTGAGTACGCCTGAATGTTCATATAAAAAATGATCCTCCACAGTACAGCATCTGAGCGGCCTGTATAATTACTATGGGAGTCTGTATTATCCCTGTTCTCCCAAGGAACAGAGTAGAGGAGTGATGCAACTCCCTGATAACCTCTGGGGCTATCCTGTTTGAATGATAATACCCCATTCTATTACCCCTGGGTAAACCATGTGAGACTGAGTAGCTGTAGGGGATTGAAGAAAAGGCCTTTCCTC
>NW_027468837.1:21810674-21815674 GCF_046254945.1 Alosa pseudoharengus
TGGTTAGCACTCTGGACTTGTAACCGGAGGGTTGCCGGTTCAAGCCCCGACCAGTGGGCTGCGGCTGAAGTGCCCTTGAGCAAGGCACCTAACCCCTCACTGCTCCCCGAGCGCCGCCGTTGAAGCAGGCAGCTCACTGCGCCGGGATTAGTGTGTGCTTCACCTCACTGTGTGTTCACTGTGTGCTGTTTGTGTTTCACTTTTTCACCGATTGGGTTAAATGCAGAGACCAAATTTCCCTCACGGGATCAAAAAAGTATATATACTTATACTTATACTTACCAGTGTCAGTTCCCTTGTTGGGCAGTCTGTTGTGATGGGCAGGGAGGATCTCGAGCTTGGCCTGGTCCGAGGTGCTGGCCAGCAGCTGGGTGGCCTCCAGCACGGAGCAGTGCTCGGTGCTCGTGGCGTCTATGGACAGGATGTGATCGCCCACGTGCAGTGCCCCACTCCTGAGACGCAGGGAGGAGAGAGAGACACGCACAAGGAGGGATGGGGATAAGGAGGGTGGTGTGGCAGACAAAAGTGAAGAGAGAGAGAGATAAAGGGATGGAAGCTACAGTAGATGGAGTCTAGTGTAGTGTTTGTAGTTAACTATAGGGAAAAATCCCATTTTAGACATAAAATTATTCATTCCTCTACGAATTGTAATTTGCAGAATATAATGTGCTTAAATGTTAACATACTGGAAAAGAGATTTGACATTGTATACATACATACATATAGCATTTTTGCCATGGTAATATGCATATAATGTAGGGTTTACCACAACATTTGAGGTCGGGAAGTACGGTCTGGCATTGCTCCATTGTGGAGCAAGTATGCTCGCCCTAGATCGGGCGGACCAATCAAATTGGGCTTTACGATGATGGACAGGTGAGCAACAGCGCCTGGTCTATCACCTCATCTGAGCACGCTTAGATTAGGCTTATGTTTGAAACAAAAACGCTGTGGCTAGAAGACCCTTTTAAGACCCCATACGGAAAATGCATATTATTTAATGAGATTTTATTACTGAAAACGTTTATTTCTGAAAACTCATGCCAAAAGACCAAAGTTGAGATGTGGGAAAACTCGTGGTTTCACTTTCATCAAGGGAAAACAACGCTGTTGCATTGCGACATGTTCCCTCGTTCATTTGAAATCTCTGATTGACCACCTGTTCGAGGGATTTGCGACAGCCTTTCCCAGCTGTTTAACATGTTTGTAGCATATCAGTGTTCAACAGAATTATTTTTAAAAACGGAAGGAATATAGGCTATCAGTTTTTTCCTAATAGCCTACCCTAGGCCTACTACGTATCTCTTAGATATCGCTAATGAGTGTTGTAGGCTAGGAGTAGGGCTGGGTGATATAGCTGAAAACTGTATCACGATATAAGTATTTCATATCAGTCGTATATATCGATAATTATTGATTTTTTTTTTTTAAATCTATTTCAGCTAAGGTCCAGAAGAAAAAAAAAAGTAAAAAAAACACTTTTATTTTAAACTTAACCCTCCTCTGATTTTAATCACCTCAGTTATCAATCAAAGCAAACAGGGAAAAGAAATATCAACACAATCATGAAAAACACTCAAATAAATAAATGTGCACATAAGTCTGAATGAAAAGCAGCACTGGTTGAAGCCTGGAAATATTGCAAACAAAGTAGCTTAATTTGCTAGTTTATCATAGTCTACTGGTTAGTTCAAATGAATACTATCCTTGGGACAGGCCCGTTTGAGTCTTGGAAAATACTTTTCCATTCACATCGGGATTGAGATGATTAGAATTTAGCAGTCAATTTGAATTCATCAGTTTTGAACAAATTCGTGCAGCGTGCTAATGATGCTAACCAGATTTAATAGCAATTTAGCCAGTCGTCTTGCACGATTGTGAATGTTTGGATTACATGTGCATGCTGAGGAGGGATGCGCCTGTTGAGAGGGAGAGAGAGAGAGAGTGTGTGCACGGGGCAAGGACTCCTTGAGAGAGGTAGGCCTACTTCTATCGCCTACTCTGGTAGAGTTGCACATACTAGCTACAATGCAAGATATATTTAGCCTATTTATTTATGGACAACGTAAGGCGAGAGGGGTGTGTTGCTTTTAATTATCGAATGTTCTATCGAGCGTATTTTTTATTGTATCGATTACATGTCAATTGCGATACATATCGCTATCGTTTTATCGCCCAGCCCTAGCTAGGAGTTATTGACGGCACTAACTTTTACAAAAGACCAGAAAACAATGTTAAGGCATTTGTGGAGAAGAAGGATGGTTTGTGTGTTTTCTTCCTACACCTCACGGTAAGCTATTTCATTGCTCTGATTGGTTAGGTCTATCCAATTGAGTGCAGAGGCATTCCCCACCTGTATCGGTTGAAACCAACCCCATAATTACGTCCCAATGGAGCAGTATCAGACTCATATTCTGACTAGAATTGAGTATGACTGCGTCAGGCTAGGGTTTACCAGCAGTAGCAAATAAACTGAATCAGATACTAGCACTTAGCATAATCATGTGTTTAATATCTGAGGAACACATATAAATGCATATCTGCATAAACAATATACAGATAAATGTGTCTGCTAAATCATAAATGCAAGTGTAGGGTACAGTATATGTCTGTCTCATTTTCAGCTCACTGAATAAAAATGAGCGAAACTATTTTGCATAGAGCAGTGGTTCTCAAACCGTGGTACAGGTTGTATTGGTTGTATGTGGACTCTCTCTAGTGGTACTCCGAGAGTCTACAAGAGTTTTTTCATAAAGACGAAATAATCACTTCAAATTATATCAAAATATATAGAAAATTCCTACCCATGCAATCACTGAAGTTGAATTTATGCTAGTTTTTGTCTTTCCTGAAAAAGGAAACAAGGCAAAACCATATGTACAATGTAAAATATGAAGATAAATTCTGTATTTTAATGCCGGTTATAATGGTGGTACTTGGAGAGCTAATTGTTTTCTGTGGCGGTACTCATTGTGAAATGTTTGAGAACTGCCATAGAGCTCCTGCTATGCTTCACAGTGCAGTTCATCTGAGCCTATTCAGTTTGTATGATTTGCAGAGAGACTTCTGTGAATGATCCTGCTCACCTGTCGACGACGCTGGCAGGTTTGATCTTGTCGATGACGATGACCTGCTTGCTCCTGTAAGTGGCAGTGGTAAGCGTGATGCCTAGCGATGCCCCCGGAGACTTGGCGATCTCCACCAGCAGAGGACCGGAGGCGTTTGTGACTGTGTCTGTAACAGACATCATTTGGTATCACTTCATATAATAGGTGGGTAGTGTCATAGTACTAAGTAAGTGTTGACACTACTGGTCTAGTGTGACACTCTGTATGTGCCAAGAAATGCTGATGTGGGTAAACCAAACCTATACCATGCTATGCCAGCCTGTGCCTGTCTGTTCCATCCTATACCATCTTATTCCCCTTGTGTGCCACCCTGTGCCAGTTTGAGCAAGTCTGTGCTTGTCTGTCTAAGTGTGTCTGTGTCAGTCTGTGCTTGTCTGTGTAACCCTATGCCAGTATGTGCCAGTCTGTGCTTATCTGTGCCAGTCTGTGCCTCTCTGTGTACCCCTGTGCCAGTCTGTGCCACTCTGTGTACCCCATGTGCCAGTCTGTGCTTGTCTGTGTAAGCGTTTGCCATTCTGCTTCATCACTGCTTCATTCAGAAGGCCAGCCAACTGGTTAGTCTCTCTGAGGTGGCCAAGCTCCTCTGCCCTCCCCTGGCCCATCCCTGCACAACCAGACTGGGGGGTGGGGGGTCTCAGACCTGCTGTTAGGCCAGATGGGGTTGGGGGTGGAGGTGTAGTGGTAGGGGACAGGTGGGCGGGTGGGTGGGTGAACGAGCTGCATGGGTGTATGAAAGCTGGCCAGCAGAAGCAGTGAAGGGAAACAAGAGTAGACAGCCCTGAGTCTACTGCAACCTTAAAGGAGGAAAGAAAGTTTAGAAGGGGTCGAGGATGAACAGCTGTGGTCTGAGAGACTATGTTTGTGTGGGGTAGGGGTGGAGGGTTGCCTGACAGCATGTATCAAACCAGGCCAGCAGCAGAGCTGAGGGCATAGAAAAGCAGACCAGATCCAAGACCAGCAGCCAGCACTCAGTTAAGAGTCGACAGGAAGTCTGTTGAGCCTCATGAGTGACAAAGTCACCTATTGGGGTGGCAAGACGTTTAGCAGGACAGTACTTCCTCACATATGTGGCGCTATGAGCTGAATAGCCTCATCAGGAGGGAGAACTGCCCCCAAAAAACACTCCTACTGTAAATCACTACACCTGTAGTTAACTCAGGAGCTCTGTCAAACACAGTGAACCTGAGGAGGGTTCTGCTAAATTGTATTACAGTTAACACAAGACACACTTCCCAGATGAGCTGAGATAAGGACTGTTAAGACACGGTAGGGCAGATCTCTTCTCTTTATGAATTGCATAGCAAATTCAATTCTACTGTTTTGGTCTCAATGTTGTCACTAAAAAATGAAAGATATATCAATGGGATGTATTCAAACAGGACCCAACTCTCAGATTACCAGTCGTTTTTGCAGACATCACTGTTACTACATGGTATTCCTGAATGACTATAGTTTATGGCCATGATAGATGTTATGACTTAATTACAACATTTGTAAAATTATAATGTACTTTATATTTTTTATGTTTTATTTTATGTATTATTATGCTTTTATAACCTTGACTGAATGCACACTGATCTCTTGATTAAATTGTAACATCAGCTACTCACATCAATGCCTAATTATGACATGATTATGTACACACAGATCGTATGACTAAATCATGATGCAGGCTAATGATATCACAGCCTTCTCTCAGAATGTACTTGCTAATTAAAGCATGATCATGAGCTCGAGTTTAGGACTAAATCATATAATATTCAAAATGTCTATACATTACTTATTACATGGTTATGTATGGTAAATTGTATACTAAAACTCAAGGAGCTTTTGTGATTTAGGGGAGGACAGATTCCTGTATTTCACACTGGC
>NW_027468837.1:21820674-21823174 GCF_046254945.1 Alosa pseudoharengus
ACCCTCTCGCTGGGCTCACGTCCAGGTCAGATGCCAAGAGAGAGTCAAACATAAAGGCGGAGCAGGAGGGATCAGCCAAAGAGCACAGAGACAGATCGACCTGTTCACTTGCCTACACGTAGTCTCATTTGCCAAAAGAGCAACACACTCCTGACGGTGTGTTAATATTCCATCTGCCAACACATCACTCGGTCACCCAAAATAACATTCATTGTGCTACAGCTCTTACACAGAGCTATCACCCTCCTCTGCTCAACAAACACATGTGCCAGTGGGAGATAAGGAAAGGCAAACTAATGCACTATTACCCAGAACACTATGATGTTATTACCCAGAATATCTATGATGTTATCCCTCCCTAAATACAAATGTAAAAGGGTGGGCTTGAATTAAACAACATGAGACAGTATAACGTAATGATTCATAGTTCAAGTTAATATGGTTAATGATTGGATTAAATATCTTGCAGGGTTCAGGCAAGTCCACCCTATCCCCTGGTAGTGCATGGCTGATTCTAGAACAGTCTAACCCTAATCTGGCCAACACCAGCCTTATGAGGGCTGGATCTAGACCTACAGTAGGGTTAGTCATCAGTAATCTCAGATCTGACTCCAGATCAGTCCATTGGAGGCTATATAGCTCACATACTGGAAAAGGCTTCTGGTATATCTCAGGAGCAGACAAACACATTCAGCACCTTGCTGTGGTTTAGGAATTCATGACTTGTGATAAATCCTTAAACATCAGCAGATGAGCCACAGTATGTTCCACAGTTAATGGATTGTGCCTGTGAGTAATGGGAGCTTCACATGAATACTTTAAATGCATGAAGGCTTTATAAAAACAAGTCAAATATTCGCCTTCAGTTAACTTTCAAACATGAAGTGAGCTTTAACTTTGCTGGTGCAATGCAATCCATTAAACTCTTACTAAATGCCAACCCACTCACACACACAGAGACTTTAGAAAGTGTGTGAGTACAACAAATGTCTGACTACATACTGTATGTAATTTCATCTACAAAGACAAGGCTTACACAGCTGACATAGAACTCTAATGTTCCCATCAGGTAAACAGCCAGTGGCTGCTCAATGTAAAGACAGGCAACATTTAATTTAACATCGCCCTTAAGATCTTCACATCAACATTATGTGTAGTTCTAATGACAACACCCACTGTGATGCTGTATGATATTGTGACAGCTTTCACATCATGATGGCAGCAGGACATATACTGTATCAACTCATATCACATCATTTCAACTACCGGTAATGAGACCCTAATGTATGTGCTTTACCTACAGTAACTTTTAAATGTACCCCATTCAAAGCATAGTAAAGCATAGTGAAAGCATAAAAAAGCATGGTAAAGATGCACATTTCTGACAGTGCACCTGCCATTCTCTACCACCTCAGTCTGTCAGCTGAACTACCGGAGCTCTTTATGAGAGATCTGCAATGAATGTAAAATAACGCATAGAAACTCAGCATCTCCAACCCTACAACCCTTACCATAATTCCAACTTTGATACTATAAATCTTCATTGGTATATCTTTTGGGTTATCATTTATGGTAATAACTCTTCAGTATGAACGGGTAATCAATCATAACATTATGGGCCCTATTTTAATGGTCTGAAACGGAAGTGTCTTCGCGCAAAACGCAAGTGACTTTGTGGGCGGATCTTGGGCGCTGATGCTATTTTACCGGTGGGATATTGACTGTTGCGCCCGACGCAAATCTAAAATGGGGTGGTCTGAAGTAGCTACATTAATCATGGGTGTGGTTTGGGCGTAACGTGCAATAAACCAATCAGAGCGTCATCTCACATTCCCTTTAACAACAGGCACGCTTGTTCCATAGCTGATTGCTATTATGGTGGCGTATTTGCCAGGCGCAGCCAGGAGCGTTCACAGCGCTATAACCACTGTTCAGTTGGGAACAGTTAGCTATTGATTTTTCATCTTGACAAAATGTAATACAGAATTGTCACAAAGACATACTTTCCGATGTTTTGGGATCATTCTCAATGAATCACGAGGTTATGAATGCATGGTGATATATTTGCAATGTACAATGTAATCTAACATTACCTCTCTATAGACAATGCATATCTTCCGTCAGTTAATCTCTTCTCTCCCGTGCTGCCGCTGGGGCATTTGAGTTAAATGGCATCGGCATGCAGTTCAACATCACGTCTCCTTAAGTCCTCTAACATTTCCTAATTTATGTCATCAACACATCAGTGATTCGTGAAAATGTGTACGCTAGATTTATGCCTATTTTTTCACATGGACACCACATGATTTCCCTCGAGTGGTAAAATTTTTCTTTGAAATTATGTATGGTTTACAGAAATGGGAACTACATTGTATAGATGAGAGGAGCTAAGTGTGCGTTGCGCAGCACAGGCGGCCAAGCAAGGGCTTCGTTTAAGTTGACCTAACTTTCAACTCTGCACAGTATCCCATTAACTGCGTGACAGTAGACTATTTACAAT
>NW_027468837.1:21828174-22180674 GCF_046254945.1 Alosa pseudoharengus
CCTACTTTTCTACAACTATATCCAACATGACATTTATTAGTTGCTGAATTTGTCTGAAATTACTGTCATCAAATATTCATTTAATAACACTAAGCACAAAGGCTGTTCTGTTTGGCACTCCCTCAGGTGTCAGTAATGATGGCTTTCTCAGGCTCTCCAGGAAAATATGACAAGTACAATTAGCTGATTTCAACTCATTCTCACTCCCCTTTGTGTGAACACTAATAATTGTAGCTCTCATGTGCCAGACAAGTGAAAAGCACAATGCAGTGAGACCGGGAATAACCTTACCCTGCATGACTGGCTTCGACTATACACTGGGGTCACTGAGTCCTCTCATATGAACGTTATCCAGGTGACCGCTCCTGCTGGCGTGGGTCTGGGCCATAACAGGCGCGGGCCTACCTACGCATGCCAGACCCAGCTTTGATTTGTTCCTGAGTGATCTGGGTTTGTACAGCTGCTTTTGAGGAACGCCTAAGCAAGCCCTTGAGAGATCAGCTAGCGCTCTTAGATGCGTATGCTCCTCTCTCTCTCTCTCTCTCTCTCTCTCTCTCTCTCTCTCTCTCTCTCTCTCTCTCTCTCTCTCTCTCTCTTTCTCTCTCTCTCCCTCTCTCTCTCTCTCTCTCTCCCTCTCCTATCTCTTCCTCTCTCTCCTGCTGTCAACCTCTCCCGTCCTCTCTTCTACTATTCCTCCCTTCTCACTCCTCCTCCGTTCTCTCCTCTCATCTCATCTCTCCCCTTTTTCTCTCCCCCTCTCTCCACTCCTGTCTTCGCTCGCCGCTCGAAGCCGTCCGAGCCCAGGGGGAGCCGATAAACACGCTCCCCCCACATCAAAGCCCAGAAACGGGAGCAGGGCAACAGCCCCCCCCCCCCCCCCCCCCCCTCTCCAGGGCAACCACTGTTTGTGTGGGCAGGAGAAGGAGAGCGGGAGGGAGGCAGAGGGAAGCAGAGTGATCGAGTGAGGACAGAGAAAGAGAGAGAGAGAGAGAGATGTAAAGAGGGAAGAGGAAAGGGCGAGTGAGGAGAGAGAAAGAGTGAGAGGGAAAGGGAGAGATTGAGGATAAATGACAGGATACAGGCATAGAGGAGTCTAAGGCAGGCGAGAAAAGAAAAGGCACAAACACTGCATGAAAGAGAAAAAAACAGAAAGACAGCTACAGAGAGACAGACAGTCAGAAATACATATATAAACACAGACAGAGATACAGGCTGATAAGAGAGCGAGACAGTCACAGAGACAGACAGACAGACCTAGAGACAGACAGACAGGTTGGGAGTGTACCTGGGATGCTCTGTCTGTGGGAGGTGAGGGAGTTCTCTGTCCCTGCTGAGTCCTTATTCCCCTTTGAGTAAGGGCTGTCATCTGGAAAGAAGAGGAGACACACAACACACAGCAAGGTTACACGCCTGACACACACAGACACACACACACACACACACACTCACACACACACACACTCACTCAACTTGTGACATACTACGCAGAGATAGAGGATCACAGCTGTGATGAGAAAGTCATCATAGTAAATGGATCAGCTGGCTGTGTTCTCATATGACATGACATCATATGTATAAAAAGACCAAACTTCTCATCACCAACAAAACCAGTGTTCAGTCTTGCATCATCTGGAAGACGTAACATTCTACATCTTCTTAGTACATCATCTTGAACATTTTCAGCCTGGGTGCAAAGTATGCACCTGTTTTTGCAAAAGAAATAAAAAATCTTTTACACCACGACACCACCACAAACAAACTTTTACACCATGTTACATTCTCAATTGTTCAAAAGCTCCTCTCCGATAGAAGTTATACCCCTTTTGTCTATCTCCATTCTCTGTCATGCAGGCAACCCCAGCTCAGCTTGATCCTCGTAGCGCTGCTTGCTAACAGCGCTAAAGCATCTGAGAAGCATTCATCAACAACAAAACCCATTACTGCACATTAGCACTCTCCAGACATTTCCGTCCTCTCCGGCAGTGCTGTGCGGCTGTCAAGAGGAACCCAAGCAAAAACAGGCCATCATTTCGAGGGGGATGAATAATTCATTCATTTTTTTTTTTAACTCGACACATAAATTAGTGCATTTTTCTCCTCTCCACACCTCACACACACACAAACACACACACACACACACACAAACACACACACACACACACACACACACACACACACACACACACACACACACACACACACACACTCCCGATGCTCTAGGTCTGTCATCAATAATCATCCTGGGAGTTCCCTTGTGGTTGCCATTAAACTCTTCATCTAGTCCCTGATACCCACAAGGTAAAAACAATTAATACCCTCAGACAGGCAGAACCACTACAAGGGCAGCAGATAGGGCCTGCTGATGAGCTCAGGCCCCCCTGTCAGGATCTCTGAGTGCTGTGGTGGCGACAGCGTTTCATCACAGTGATGTTCGTTTAAGGGCCTCCAGAGGAGAATCACAGAGCTGAGTGTTTAGCTGGGAAAAGAGATACGCGGGTACAAAAGTGAATACGTCTCTCTCTCTTTTTTTTTGATCAAGGCTGGTGTGCCAGTGGAGAGGTGCTTCTGAGCGAGCCTCCCATTCCATTTACACACCGAGTGTGCACTGGGCCAGGTGTATTCGCGCTTACACAAACACGCAGACACAAACACACACACATAAATCCTCATGTAGACACTCACAGACACCCAGTCACTCATTCTCTCCTTTCACACAGATACACACACGCACACACGCACACACATACCTGCACTGCCCACAGGCATACCAAACCCATGGTGTGTAGAAAATGTGCTTAACAAGCCTACTATTGAGAGATCACCCTGCTACATGTACAGCCTCGGGCTATCAGCAACACTGATACCAATCAAATCTCTTCTGCACAGAAGCACGCGCGCCCGACACCTGTGGATTCACAAGGAGCTCGTACGTCAAGACCTGACAGGTGTTGAGCATAGCCACAAAACCACATTCTGACACGAGTACTCCTGAGTCACCCAAAAGAGCTGTTAGTTTAATAATATATGCCCTGCCATGTTCTAAGGCTTCCATGCGCCCAGGGAGCCCATGAATCACACCACCCTCACTTAACCCCGTCCCCTTACAGCAAAGCTACACCAGGCGCGTAACTGAAGCGTTCCGTTCGCGTTTTGTCTGCTGCAACAATTAGCTTCCATTATAATCAATGGAAGTAGCTACACCAGACGTGACAGTGGGGCGTACGTTCGAAAAAAATAGACCATTCATCTCAAATGGATTTTACGCGTCGCGAACTGAACGCTTCAGTTACGCGCCTGGTGTAGCTCATACCTTAGACTTAAGAGTATCACTGACTACAGGTGGATAGGAGAGAGCAAGAGAGACACCAACAACAAAAAGAGGGAGAGAGAAAGAAGTACAAAGAGGGAGATAAAAGAAAGGGAAAATTAAGAACAGGAGAGAAAGCCAGAAAATGAGAGGGTGTGTGATATGGAAAGAGTGTAAGATGGTGTGAGGACAGGAGAGGATGGAATAAGAGAAAGATAGAGAGAGAGAGAGAAAGAGAGAGAGAGAGAGAGATAGAGAGAGAGAGACGGAGGGTGTGAGTATTTGGTGACTTCTCAAGATATTTTCCCCCCTAAAACTTTCTCCGACTTCCCCCTGCTCTGTGTGCTTCAAAGCCAAGGCTCATTAGTCCAGTCTAAGGGGAGAGGAGCAGGGTGGAGAATGAGTAATTAAAATTCACACATACACTACAACCCAAACGCACCATAAAAAAAGTCCTCCAAGAACCCTCCACTCCATACTCAAAGATATGAAAATGTCCCTTGAACGTGGCCAGCAGTGGTACACAGTGAGTCGGGTTCACAGCAGGGCGCTGTTGCCTGCAAACTATTTCACACAGCTCTTGTTACAGCCCTTGCAACTGTACTAGCAAGCATGATCTGGTCAGTAAGAAAGAGTCTTTATAAACTCTCTATTCTGCAAAAAAACAGGGTTGTGGACAAGTTAGGATCAGAACAGAATGTGTTTGATGTTGTTATATTAAGCGGTTATGGAGGAACTTCTCAAAGTTTGTCTTTACTGTACTGTGGGTTGTATACAGTGACTGACACCACTCAGCAGCCAGAGAAGCCAAAACACGCAAACACAGAGAGGCGTTGACACACCTACATACAGACACACATTCTGAAACCACGGCCCACTACATACACACACACACACACACACACACACACACACACACACACACACACACACACACACATACACGCACACACACACATGCAAATGCAAACACAAACACTCATACATACAGGCACATGCACACACATACATACACACACACACACACACACACACACGCACACACACACACACACCCCAACACACCCACCCACACAAACACACACACAAAGGAGCTCTGAATCTACGACCCCCCCACACACCCTCAACTACAAAGCTGCAGTCAAGACGTGTCAGATCTCAGCATGGCAGCATGATCCACCTCAGCCCGGCTCTCAGCCACACCTGGCCCAGAGCTGGGCCGTCTCTGGGTCTCTGGAAGCTCTTTCAATCCGCACGCTTTTAAAAAATAATAAAAAATAAGAAACACTTCACTTCGCCAGTCACCTATCAAAAAAGCTGATTTATTCCTGGTGTTCCACCTCGCTTATGAAGCACTGAGTCACCAGTTTTTAACACCCTGTCTATTCGGGAAAAGAAAAGACAGACAGAAGCTTAGCTGCACCACCACCAAAGTATGTACTGCATCTGAAAAGCAGAAAGAGAGAAAGAGGGAGAGGGAGACAGTGTGTGTGTGTGTGTGTGTGTGTGTGTGTGTGTGTGTGTGTGTGTGTGTGTGTGTGTGTGTGTGTGTGTGTGTGTGTGTGTGTGTTTGAGAGAGAGAGAGAGAGAGAGAGAGAGAGCTGACACATTGTAAAAAATATGAAAACCAACTTAGTCAAAGAAAGGATTAAGGTTTTCAATCTGTCAGCAATGTTATTTTCCTTGGCTATGCACACAATGATTTTGACATAATTATGTTTGTACTTAAATATGGTGTTTAGGAATTGTCCGTTACTACAACATACATATTACATAACTCCTCAGTTGTCTTATTAGGCTATTCACCAACAATACAATGCCATAATGAACCCCTTTATCATCAAACAACTGCCCTGTGCTCTGTTGATGCTGCTGCTGCTGTGTGTGTGTGTGTGTGTGTGTGTGTGTGTGTGTGTGTGTGTGTGTGTGTGTGTGTGTGTGTGTGTGTGTGTGTGTGTCTGGCAGTGATTGTGTGTGTGTGTGCATGTGAGTGTGTATGAGTGTTTGCGGTGTGTGCATGCGTGTGTACAAGTGTGTGTGTGTGTGTGTGTGTGTGTGTGTGTGTGTGTGTGTGTGTGTGTGTGTGTGTGTGTGTGTGTTTGTGTGTATGCATGTGAGTGTGTGTGTGTGTAGGGGGGGGACTTTGTACATGCAGCATTTAGAGTGAGGGACAGTTCTTGAGTCATCGGTTTGTGCTGTGCTGCAAAGTCAAGTAATTAGTGTGGGGCTTAATGAAGGGACTGCGCTGGTGAAAGGTTGGGTTGCCCTCCCTCATTCAGTGCTAATTAGTCCACACTATCACACACCAGCAGCACACAGACACACAGCAAGACAGCCAGGCCTGCAGCACAACTGATAGCTCTCGCTGTCACTAGCATGTCTACACACACACACACACACACACACACACACACACACACATGTGCGAACACATGCGCGAACACATGCGCGCACGCGCACACACACACACACACACACACACACACACACACACACACACACACACACACACGTACACACACACACACACAGATGTGCGAACACATGCACGCACACACACACACAAACACACACACACACACACACACACACAAACACACACACACACATGCACAAAGACACTCACACATACAGTAAAGACACACATAGATGGCCATAAACTGACATCTGTGCATAAAACAATTAAGCACATAAATACCAAAACCCTAAGGTCATAAACACACAGACATACACACATAAATTCTGCAAATTGCACACACAGACCAACATTGAGACAAGCTCACCATAATACCATCATGGTAGCCATAATGATGGCCATAATCAGAAAGGGAAAGCTATAGTATACTTCCTTTGTGCCCCGATGTTGTGTTCTCAATGCCAATCTATAAAGCCTGTTACAGAAGCAGAAACAGCACAAACTCCTCTCAAAACATTTATGTGCCTTATGTGCCTTGTTTGCCAAGTGAATCCTGCCACAAACAAATATGTCATCGATCACCAACACGCTCAGTTATTACTGTCAATATGGTCCTGCACTATGTTCGTGATGTACTTTATGTACATTGCTTTGTCTTTTTATCCACCTTATTCACAAAACCCTACTCCCGTCCGGTTCTCATTGTTCGCCCATTCTGTTTACATTCTAACTTAGTGCAGTCTCAGCAGGCTACCTAGAATATGCCTCAACTTATATTTCTTTCGAAATGCTGACAATTCTGCACTCAATATGGATATTCTACTTAATATATGACTGACAAAAAAATATAAAATATAAAAGTTTGCTTTTACATGGCTTAGGATACGTCAAGCACTGTGTACCGCCATATTCAAGTCAATACAATGCAGCTTTGGCCGGAATTAGAAAACCATATTTCTGAATACTGAGGTGCCATGGCCACACTTATTGTTGGCTCAGGAATATATAATATATGGATATAACCTGTATATTGCTTCCTATATCTGCATATTGTTTGCTTATTGTGCTCTATCTGTATCTACTGTAATATGTCTGTGTATACTGAATGTGTGTGTTGTCTATATATTGTCTATTTACTGTATACAAGAGTGAAACCAATGGCCACAGCCAGATTCCTTGTATGTGTGAAATTCGACTCTGACTGATATAGACAAGATCAAGTTACCGGTACTTATGAGCTCACAGACCAGCTAGCATGCTTACCTGCATTGATTTGCTATTGCCTACCTTTTAGAATGGCAGTAGAGGAGCACTACCTGCTACAGACAGTATAATCCTCCACCATCTGACAACCTGTGTGTGTGTGTGTGTGTGTGTGTGTCTGTGTGTGTGTCCTCTTAACCAGAGACTTTCTAATGAGGAGACACAGCACTCAAAAAATCCTCCATAGAAATGCATGGGGTTAGTTTGTAACGCCAATATGGCCGTTGTCTACACATATCTTCCCTTCCTCGGCAAAACGTCAACATGTGAATACATTGAGCCAATCATATGTTGTGTTGTGAAGACATCTTCCCAATCATGTGTTGTGAACTCGCCACTGGAGCAAGATTGGTGTCGTGAAGCCTTGCGCACGCGCATTTCTGCTGAATAGGATGCCCGATGAGTGCCCAAAAAGTGTTGCTATATGGCCGCTGAGTGGAGGGACTTGCCTAAAAGGACTTTGTCTTAACTAACCAAAATTACATAGTCATGCTAACATCCCTCCCACCCAACATTTCTCACGATCAGAGAACACAGGGGTTGTGCAGTGAAGAGCACTTGGAACATCACGACACAGACCCCCCAACCCCCCAACACACACACACAAACACCCTGAACACACAAACATTACCCGTACACCCATCTCACCTCATACCGTGTGTTAGGGACAGGCAGTGAAAGTGTGTGGGAGGGATTCCATTAAGATCAAAGCCAACAGACACACACCGCAACACACACGGCAACACAAAACACCACACTACCCCACCAGTGAACAAACAAGACTGCCTGTAAGTGTGTCGGCATAGATTAGCATGAGGCAGTTTAGCATGCAGCAGGAGGTCCGTCATGCATGTGTGGATATTTGTGTGTGTGTGTGTGTGTGTGTGTGTGTGTGTGTAGTGAGGGGAGGCTATGGGAAGGATGTGTTTGTGCATATATGTGTGTGTGCGTCTTTGGTTAGGGCCATTAGATGTATGTGTGTGTGCATTTTGTGCATGTGTGTATGTATATGTGTGCATGCACGTGTATGTATGTGTATTTCTGTGTGTGTGTGAGTTAGAGAGAGAAAGAGAGACAGGGAGAGAGAGAGAGAGAAAGAGAGAGAAATATGTGTCTTCAAGCATAAGGTCCAACCACAAAGCCTCAACTGCTAGAACTGATTATGTATTTCAGTAATTTGTTACTTAAATTGTTGCTTGATGAAGCGCCATCGTGCATACTGTAGAAAAACATCATATTTCCACACTAGTCAGTAAAGCATGTATCTATCATTCACATCTTTACTTAAGCCAATTCTCTCAGCAGTTCTGATTGGGATAGAGAGAGGCGAGAAAGAGTGATTTAGATGATGCAAAGACATACTGTAGGTTCTTCATTACTGTAACACAAAGCACAGATTGATTTCTGTGGGTAGGAGAGGGGAGCATAGTTTGAGTGGACCAGCATTCATCCTTGTTCGCTTAAAAAGTACTGACCAACTGGGAAGCACATACACTGAAGATTTATAGCCACATTATAGTTCTGCCCAGTACTGTAAACTGCTTTGGGTTACAGTATGTGTCTGCTGAAGGAATAAATGTAATGTAAATGTCAAAGCCATCAGACACACACCCAAACACATATAAATGTTCTTGACTTGCCACTTTGACTCAATTGACTTCTAACAACCATACCATCCAAATGGGCCTATTCAAATCTGAGCAGGAAAACATTTTTCTCTAAATCCCCTATCCCCAACTCCCACCCCCACCCCCATACACAAACTATAAACCTCTCTACTATCTGGTACTAGGACTCAAAGAACATATATTACTTTATTTTTTTTCAGAGTTTGCCCCTGAGTTAGAGCCTGCTATCACTACAGGCAGGCCCAGCCTGCATGCAAACACACACACACAGAGGTATAAAGAGAGATACAGACACACACAAACAGATAAAAAATTTAATATATATCGACGGGAATAGATGATCGTACCTACCCTCACACGTGCGTGCACACACACACACACACACACACACACATACACACACACACACACACACACACAGTAATCTCAATGCAGAGTGACAGGTATAAAGAGAGATACAGACACACACAAACAGATAACAAATTTAATATACATCGACGGGAATAGATGCTCGTACCTACCCTCACACGTGCATGCACACACACACACACACACACACACACACACACACACACACACACACACACACACACACACACACACACACACACACACACACACACACACACACACACACACACTGAGAGTAATCTTAATGGCATAATGGCAGATACAAAGATACAAACATGTTCAAACACACAGGCACACACTGATAGCAATCTTAGTGCACAGTGAGAAGTATATATGCAGACACACAAGCAGTCAGACAACCACACACCTATTCGCAAATACACAGATGGTAAACTTACAGAGAGAGAAAGAAGGAGAGAGAGAATAAGGTGTCCATATTCTGTGCTCAGCATGTAATAAACCCCAGAAAATGCCATTCAAATAAAAGGGTGTAAAGGTTGTCAGAGCTTTAATTGGAGCTCTGAACAATAAACCCCACAACTACTGTAGGAAAAAGGACACTCAGATGAGGAGAGCAGAGTAGGAGAGTGAAGATGCCATCCCACACCCCTTGCTCTTTATCATGTTTACAAGTCTAACACTTACATGCACATACAAGTATACACATACACACACACACACGGCTAGATTTGTGGATAAATTCTAAAGAGTCAGAGTAAAAGAGAGAGAAGAAAATATCTAAGGTCAAATGATGGTGCTGGAACATTCTATAGTCTATGAGGACTGATGGGAGATGGTGTGATTGAGACCTGTAGCACACCCACCCAAACGTTCCCATGCATGAACTGCAATCCCATGCAACTCAACGAAGGGCTGTATACTTATGGTTGAGGCCAAGAAAATGTAATAACCAGCCTATTTACTGGTGCCTCATTGTTGGCAACAAACCACTGTGATTGTAAGGATGTCCAATGTACACTCCTCTGTGAACAAAACTGCCTAGGCAACAACACACGCAATCTCCAGCACCAAAAGAGTGCACGAGTTGTCATTTTCCACATTGTGATAAGGCAACAGAGTGTGCAATTACGCGTGGCCTCTCCTCGCCACGCGCCCCGAGTTGCATGGTTAAACAAGCAAGCATCTGGCAAACAAGCCACAATTAGCATAATGACTAGTGACAAATCACTGGCTTTTTTCAATGTCTGCAATTAGGCATGGACAGGACTTGAGGAGGAGGACATTTTGTGAGCCCCTGCACTTGTTGTGATACATCCTGAGTAGGATGTTAGGAGAAGCGACGGGATACTGTAAAAATCATTACGGCGGAAGATTCACACCGAAACCCCACACCAAGTCAGTGCAGTGTGGAGTGTTGAATGAAGGAGCACAAACTCGCCACAAAATGTGTGATTGTGAGAGACAAAATACTGAGACCCTGCAATTCAGCAATGGGAAAAAATGACTCAAAGGTATAATCATTACGATACCCACTCGACTCAACAGTGAGAAAAAGTGTGTGTGTGTGTGTGTGCGTGCGTGCATGAGTGAGTGAGTGAGTGAGTGTGTGTGTGTGTGTGTGTGTGTGTGTGTGCGTGTGTGTGTGATACTGTGAAGGGTAGGAGAAAAGTGACGAATGAATGAGAGAGAGGAGAATGAACACAAGATGGAGGATTGTGAAAAGGGAGGTAGAGGAGAGAAGAGTGGGGGAGTGAGGGAAAGAAAGATAAAGTGGAGGAATGAGAGAAGAGTGGGGGAGTGAGGGAAAGAAAGATAAAGTGGAGGAGGGAGAGAAGAGTGGGGGAGTGAGGGAAAGAAATGTAAAGTGGAGGAGGGAGAAAGATCATGAGGGAGGTAGTGCTGGAAGAAGAAATACGAAGAGGAAGATGAAGAAGAAGGAGGAGAAAGAAGAAGAAGAGGAGGAGGAGGTGGAGGAGAAGGATGAAGAGGTTGGAGGAGGGGGAGGTGGAGGAGAAAGAGGAGGAGAGAGACCATAGAACAATGGGAGTGGGGAAGGGTGGAGAGACAGGGAGTGGAGGGTTAAAAGAACAGAAATAAGCAAATGAAAAGATGACCAAAGCAGACAGAACTAGATGTACCGCAGAGCGGTACAAAATATGACCGCCGCCCAGTCCAGCACATTTTTCCCACAAAAATAAGTCACGCTGAAAGCCATATATGATTCTAACTGTCTCACTGAATTGCATTATGCACAATCAATTCTTACTGGTATCTGCTAGACAACAAGTACCAAAACATGATTAGTTCATAGATTTCACATGTAAAATACATTTTATACAACCCCACCCCCATCTTGCCTGTTCATAATTCTGAGAAATTCTTGAATTGTGTGCATGTGTGCGTGTACATGTTTATGTGTATGTGTATGTGTGTGTGGGCGGGAGTGTGTTTGTGTGTATGTATGTGTGTGTGTGCATGTGCTTGTGTGTGTGCCTGCGTATGTGCCTGTGCGTGTGCACGTGCATGCATGCGTACATATGTCTACTGTGTGAGTATGTGTCATACACAGTGGCGCAAAAAGTGGGTATGCGCTATATGCGGCGCATAGGGGCACAGCTCCATGGGGGCGCCAAAGCGATGGTAAAAAATAAATAAATAATATATTTGGTATTTTCTATATGTAGACTGCTGTCCGTTTCTAAATCATTTCAACATTTTCTCAATGTTCTATAACATTTTAGAGGACTAACAAGCTAGAGTAGGCACCCTATCTCATAAGATTCCATCATAGAATTTTGACATAGAAGAGGGAGTGGGGGCGCCGTGAGCGCTGGACGAGCAGATAGGCCTACGAGTAGTGAGTTGCCGTCTATGGAAAAAGATGGATACAGCAAAAAAAGCTGAAAAAATATAAAAAGAAAGAGGGAAAAGGAGATGGCATGTCAAGGGGATGCAACAGCAGTTAAATAAGTGGACGGTGAAAGGCAACAGGTAGGATTTAAAGTGATGAAGTCTGTACTTGGAGGCTTGCAAATATGAATGTTAACAGACTAACTAGCGTTTGTTAAGCAAAATGCCGATTGAAACATAGCCTATTCCATTCAGATAGCTAGGTGGCTACCATGCTCATACTGTACTTTTAATGGCCAACTGCAAACAGAAATGTCATGCTAGCAGCAACTCATTACATGTTTCCATATCCTAACAATGAAGGCTCCTTGTAATAACTTAATATTGTGTTGTCAATGGTGCAATGACCCCTGGAACCCTGGAGGCAAACATACGCAAAAAATTGGTCATCCTAGGCCCTACGGTTCTCAAGATATTCACAGAAAACTCTGTTGGTGTACGGTCACTAAATGTATGCATAAATTATTTTATTGTATTGTAATTTTTTGCTTTTTAATTTTTAACTAGGTGGCGCTATACATGAAATGAGTGGTTATGGAATGGGTTGACATGGCCCCTTAAGATCAACATACAAAAAAAAGGTGGTCCTCCTAAACCCTACGGTTCTCGATATATTCACAGAAAACTGTGTCTGCCCTACCCTCCTTTCAGGGGGTCCAGTCCAGCGGCGGGGCTACAAATGAAAACGAAAAATGATGGTTCCATGCTATCCATGTGGGGCTACATGCCCACCAAGTTTCGTGTACCCCGGTCTTTCAGTGTCCCGGGAATCCTTGACGGAAATTTGGGCATGCGAAAAAAAAAAAAAAAAATCTGACTAAACCTATATGACCGCCGCTTCACTGCGCTGCGGTCATAATAAGATGGAAAGGGGGATAGGGTAAAAAAGCAGAGGTGAAAAAGGGGAAGAAAACGGAGAGAAGGAAGAGGATGTTGGGATGATGGAGTAGAGAAAGAGCAGGCAGCGAGAAAGAGAAAACATGAACCAGAGGGAGCACTAGGCCAAAGCAACAGCAACAGCAACAGCAGTAAGAGCAACAGCACCAGCGGGGCTTGTGAGCAGCCGTGTCTGACAGTCTGTTTGGGGACCTGCTGCACATAAACAGTCTTATCAGCCTCCCACTCCTCTCCTATCTACGCCTCTTCCTCCATTGCTCTGTCCTGCTATCTTCCCCTGTGTTCCGTATCTGTCCATCCCTCGCTGTCCCCACACTATCTCACCGTCTCGGAGATAGAGAAGCATCACCCCCACTCTGCTCACCTCTCCTGTCTGACTCTCTCTCTACCTCCCTCCCTCTCTCTCTCTCTCTCTCTCTCTCTCTCTCACTTTCACTCTATCTCTCATTCCTCTTCTTCTGTCTCCATCTTTTCAGTCTTACTCTCTCCTCCTCCTTCTCTTCCTCCATCTCTACCCACTGGGAGAGCATTAGCGAGGGTGCTGTTGCATGACTCCAGCTTCTGTTCCAGCCCACAGCAAAGCCTCTCCTCTCCTCTCTCGTCGTCCCCCATCGTGTCCTACCCCCACCTCTTCCCTCCTCTCCTCTCGCTTCCTATTCTCTCCTCTCCTCCTCTCCTCCATCTCCTCTCCTCTCCACTCCTCTACGCACTCTTCTCTCCTCTCCCCACCAATGCTCTCTCCTCCACTTCATGCCTGCCTCTCAGTGTGGACTAACATGATTCATAACTTGAGTTCACAGCCTGCCGAGGGGAAACACATAACAGCATCCCTGGATAGCCATGTGTTGCAACAACTACCAAATCTGTCCATTATGAACTATATTGGATAGGGACGTGCCACAAATTGGTCTAGATGAGTTAATAAGGTGTGCTGGTTGTCTGACTTCTAAACTAAACACTGCACACATACAGTACAAATACTTTAAAACCACCAGTGGACAACTTTGGTGGTCTTTAGGAACTATTACTGTAATATCCATGTTTTAAGGAGCAGTATTTCATTCAAGGATACAGCAAGGATACAGTCTGTGACGGACTGATCTGGCCAATCCACCCCCTGATCAGAACCACTCCACTTCACAATCAGTGGCATCTTGGGTAATTAAGCTCTTATTAAGGACGCTAGTAATTTGCATTCTTTCATTATAATTGTTTCACAGTGAAGTGGACTGTGCAAAATTACACTCTAAAAATGCCAACAACTTGAGGTGTGTGATTGCTTCTGTCCACTGTGATAAGTGCGAACTAATGGAACAGAATAATTACCACACACAAGGAGCATTCAGCAAAAATGCCTACTCTCTCACTGTTTCTGAGCGCCTGAGGGTTTAATGCTACCATCAAGTATGAAGATATGGAAGAAGTAATATAATCAGAAATCAGAAACTGGAACTAGCACAGAAACTATACACACAGCACACAATTTCACATCCTTAAAATCTCAATGAAAATAATAAAGTGAAGTATATGATTTACAAATGAGTAGATTTGAAATAAAGAAATAATACAGTATTTGATATGCCACTTTGCAACAAGGGTTAAAATGTTGGTAAGAATTTCTTCACACCCACGCACACATTGTTGAGCTTACCAAAGCTGGTCTTCATCTCTCTCCTCAGACCACACAGCATGTTGTGTCTTTACACGGTCAGTAACGATCACCAGAAACACACACAAGTCTCACTGCCTGGTCAAGCAGAGTTGCGGTAACTCTTTACAACACAGTGCGTCCACTCCCACAGACAAGCTCCCTCATATCCTTTCGCCACTCTCTCTCTCTCTCTATCTCTCTTTCTATCTCTCTCTCTCTCTCTCTCTTTCTATCTCTCTCTCTCTATCTCTCTTTCTCTCTCTCAACTCTTTGCTCCTTTCTTTCTAGGAGTGAAAGAGAGTTCAATCGTTGCTGTAGATCGTTGCAGTGAGCCTCTCACAAATCCTGTTCTAGCTTACACACACACTCTCCTCCCTCTCTCTCACCTTCTCTCTCTATCACACACACTCACACTGTCTCTCAGTGTGACACTCTGTCTCACATACACACACACACACACACACACACACACACACACACACAGAAGTGCCGCCCACAGTACCCACTCCAGTGTCAGTCCTCACTCTTTGCCAGTCTTTGGCTCCTGTGAGAGTGTAGTGCTTGTTGAAAATAACCTTCTTCCATTCACATTCACCTGGTGGGCAGCCCGTCCTCTGAAAAAGTCGACAACAATTCCTCAGCAACTCGGCAGCATGAGGTATACCAGCATAAAGACACAGTTTCACAGGTTTCAGGAGAGGTCCGCACCAAAAAAAAAAAAAGAAAGAAATCAATCACTTTTACTGAATGAGTGGCTTAACCAAAAGCCACTAAATGAACTGTGGCACTCCTCAGATAAAAGGGGGAGGCGGGTCAGAGACTGAAAGACAGAAAGAAAGAAGGATAGACAGATAGAGGAATAGAGAAGAGGGGTAACAAAAGAATCTTTCTCCCTCCATCCCAGTTTTTCTGTCTCCCACTGGCCCCTTTCTAAAGGAGCTGCGTGTCTCAGATCCTCTTCCATGCCTCTAAATCATGCACACACACACACACGCACACTCCCTCCACACATGCAGTCTCTCTCTCTCTCCCTCTCTCTCTCACACACACACACACAATCCTCTTTTCTCTCTGACACTCAAACACACACTCAATCTCTCTCTCTCTCACACACACAGACACACACACACACACACACACACACACGCACACACACTGCTTTGAGTCCTATTGGCTATCAATCTGTTGTGACCGGACAAAAAAACACTGATATAATTCCCCCCCCACCCCCCCCTCAACCTCCCAAGCCCTGCCCCCTCCTCTTGCCACACCCACACCCACACAATTCCTTTCACTCTCTGACACACATACACACTCTCACACAAACACACACACACACACATCACCCCATGCCATCTCCGCCACACTACCCTACAGCGCCTGATGACAAACATGCTCTTCCGTGGCAAGGCATATGCCACTGCTCCTGTGACTCACACAGCTCCTCTGAGTCCTCCCCGGTCCTTTGCCACAACGTGATGCGTTACTTACAACCCAGAGACAAAACCCATGCAACCCCCACTCCATAACGACATCCCACAGCAGCACGTGTGCACAACACAGCAACGCATGACTTCAATGAGTACATCAACGGTCAGCCATCAAATGCACAGACCATAACAGAGCCACATGATTAACCTGATCCATGAAATGCACAGTGTACAAGGGGCTTGACTATTAACCACGGAATGCAGTCTATACCACATGATCAGAGGGTGAAGTCTACTGCTTCTGTCCAGGTAGACTCTTAAAACAAATGTGTTGAAAATAACACAACTTGCGTTGTTTTTTAACACATCTCTGTGTCCAAATAGGGACAACACATTAGTTTTAAGAGTGTACAGTGATCACATTTAAACCCACTGTAAACTCTAAAGTCTTGTGGAAATGGTCTGTCAGGCCCAGGTCAGGTCCAACAGTGTTTGCAGGGGCATGGGAGTCAGAAGGAGGCTATTAACCTATCTAAGCCCAGGATTTAAAATGACAGCTCGATTACATTTTAAACCGTGTCCATGCTGTGAAGGAAATTAGCATAAAGGCAATAAAATCTTGACTAAGGAGTAGCACTACAGTATGTTACTTGCCAGGGGTCAGCACAATGAGATACAGTAATGTATGCCCCAGACCTTGGACAAGTAAGCCTACCTTGGTCAGCGTGTGGTCTACAGAGAGATTCCTGTGACCCAGACATCCATATTAAAACGAGTGTAAATTATCTAGCTTACACTTCAAGCATATCTACCGTTTGTAAAGATAAAGAAATAAAAATCCTGACTCTGGCCACAAATAATCCCTCTGTACTGTTTAGTGCTATTTGCAAAAAACGCTACCAAACAGCCGTGCACTGAGTGCTGGAATGTTCTCCCAGCTGGAGGCGATATTGCTGTAAGAATCTGGGAACATTCTCTGAGGGAGAATTATTTCCTCATCCTCTTTTCTCCAAATCTGACTGAAGTCACTTTCCCTTCCCTGGCATGACAGACTGTCAGCATAAATCCAGGAGGGTTAAGTCTCTCCTCTTTCACCCCGTGAAACTCTATCTCCAGTATTAGCCACCTGGGTGTTTCACAGACTCAATCCTCAGCAGAAAATGCCTCCATAGGGGCCTACTCCTGCTTCTGCTTCAGTTGTAGTTCCCTCTGAGTTCCTCAGCAGACAAAGGTAGGTCCCATTTTTAGGATACTTTTTTTTAAAGAGATTTTTAAGTTCTAAGTACAAACTACATATTTCATGTTTACCCATTTCATTTCATGTGCAAACATCAAGCCTAACCTTACCCACAAGTACAACACATTCTAACTAAAAGAATAGGTACACTGTACTTAACGATTAACTGGATATAAAATGGAGCCAAATATTTAGCATGTACACACAATAGTACTATTTAGCCTATGCTAACTCCAACACAGTGTTAAACCAAAGTCACTTCTTGTGAGCAGTGTGGGGCTCCATGACACAAAGTGTTCCTGTGTTTCTTCAAAGCAGGTAGAGCATGGTGTCAACACCATCAAAATCATGATTGACACACAAAGAACATATATACTGATATTGACACATATACTGCTAAACATTTGGAAAAAAGCTTTTAAATGAATCAATGCCAACGCAAGGTTTAAACTGCCCCCCTCACAACTGATAGATAAACAACGCCAGGCATAACCATGATACACATAGAGCTTGCATTGTTTCCAATACAATAATACTGGTTTGGCAAAGGCACTTCTGATTCAATAACAACATTTAGCACACAAACCAGCCGTTCCCTGTGGGCCTTAAACTCCATTACTAATAAATGCTGATACACTCGGCGCCTTACATAAAGTCACAAGAATTACCACAAAGGACCCGAGTATGAAATATTATCAATTAGGCCCCGTAGGCACAGGGCATGCCTTTCATGAAACACTGTGCGGTAATTGATAAGACTTCATAAAAAGTAATGTGAGGGCCAGGCTAATTAATTTCAGAGAAATACACTGAGATGAAACGTGTGGGGGTAGGCGAGTTGTGAAGCTAAGGTAAACCCAAGAGGGATTAGAGAGGGAGAATTCATAATGACTACAGACGCACAGCAGAATTACAGCACCACACAGTCAGCCACGACAACATACAAACGCCACTCAAAGAGCCACTCAAAATTATCCATAGCCACCATAAACATTTCCCAAAGAGGTTTTATAAAGAACATACTGTAAGCATTCATAATTCAGATGACACACACAATAAAAATGATGCTAAATCACAACGTAAAAACGTCTGTGGGGTATACTATTTTAAGATGGTATAATACTTCAAGAACAACACATCTAAACAAACCCATCTGTGTTGTTCTCTAATATATTGGGAAGGTATTCAGCTTGAAACAGCTGAATGCGCTAGTTTTAGACCTTGTCTTTAAAAATAATGCAAGCTGCAGCAGTAATGAGCCTGTTGCTAGTTTGCCAGGTGATACGCTGTTTTCATCACAATATCTCTGGCTGACATGGTCAAAACTGCACGAAATTGAAAGTGTAGGATCATTATGACACCCTCCGAATGCATGCCAAGTTTTGTGTACTTTCGTTCATGGGGGGCCTTACAATAAAATAATTTATGTGTACATTTAGTGACGTACACCAACAAGGATTCCCGGGACACTGAAAGACCGGGGTACACAAAACTTGGTGGGCATGTACCCCCACATGGATAGCATGGAACCGTCATTTTTCGTTTTGATCTGTAGCCCCCCCGCTGGACTGGACCCCCCGAAAGGAGGGTAGGCCAGACACAGTTCTCTGTGAATATCTTGAGAACTGTAGGGACTAGGATGACCATTTTTTTCTGTATATTTGCCTCCAGGGGTCATGTTAACCCATTTCATTTGCACACATGTGCACAAACAGATACACACACACACACACAGTAATCATACGTATGACACATACTCACACAGTAGACATATGTACGCTTCCATGCACAGACACATACGCAGGCACACACACAAGCACGCACACACACACACTCACACACACACTCACCCACACACATAACATAAACATAACACAAACAATCAAGAATTTCTCAGAATTATGAACAGGCAAGATGGAGGTGGGGTTGTATAAAATGAATTTTACATGTGAAAATCTATGAACTAATCATGTTTTGGTACTTGTTGTCTAGCAGATACCAGTGAGAATTGAGTGTGGATAATGCAATTTAGTGAGACAGTTAGAATCATATAGGCCTTTCAGCGTGATTTCTTTTTGTGGAAAAAATGTGCTGGACTGGGCGGCGGTCATATTTTGTACCGCTCTGCGGTACATCTAGTTTTCCTTTGTTTCACCTAATAATAATTTCAGACTGAATACAGAAAATAATTGGCGACCCCACGGAAGTTTTTGGCGACCCCATTTGGGGTCGCGACCCCTAGTTTAAGAATCACTGCCCTACGGTAACAACCGAGACATGTGTATTGCAGTTTGGCTGGTGGTTATGTCGCCCGCGTACCACCTCCCATGGCCGAAACTGGCATTATGACACCTGTCGGGCTGTGGCTAGTAATTTAGCATGCTAATTCAGGTTGGTATATCTGCAGCACTATACCTTGTCATTTTTTAAATGACACCATCGCCCTAATTTCTTCTCATTCTTTTGATGTGTGTAGCTCATTTCTTGGATATTTTTACCTCAATTCTTACATATGGCACCTTTAAATGTGTCAGAGAAACTAGTATTGGGACTCTTATCAGATTTAGAAATGGAGGCACTTCAGGCCACTG
Source organism: Alosa pseudoharengus (assembly GCF_046254945.1). NCBI lineage: Eukaryota > Metazoa > Chordata > Actinopteri > Clupeiformes > Clupeidae > Alosa > Alosa pseudoharengus. Next base: position 21,847,877 of record NW_027468837.1, read on the forward strand.
TGACGTCACAGAAGTATATGAGCAAAATCATGTGGTAAATCACACTTCCTGATTTACTCCAACATTGACTTACATATCAAATGTATCCTCAGTGTCTCCAATCATTGATTTCAAAGACATAAAACAGAGAGGAATGAATGAAAAAAGGGTTGATGCAATTTATCATTAATGTAAGCCAAGGCAAGATTTTGATTTACAATGTGTTCAAATATGTATTTGTGGGTCCTATTTAAAGTGCCTCTATTTCTAAATCTATTAGAATTAGAATACCTTTATCCTAAAATGTATATTTGCTATAAAAATTGAGTTTAATTGTCCCACTAGCAGATGGGTCTGGAATAACTAAAGGTAGACAAATTTAAGAAGAAAATAAGGACACCTGGAGAATAGAAATACACTTGTAGCATCCTACACTTCAAATAAAGATACAATAAATAAATGAACAAATAAAATATCCTGACACAAATTTGTGCAAATGTTCTCCTGAGTCATAAGAGACTTTGAGGCTTTCATAGAGTCAGATTCTCCTCTTAGTATCTGTGCCAATTAAAGCTTCTCCTCTCCTCTCACACTCCCCTGTCAGGAGAGAGAGATGAGGGAGCAAGTGCACTCTGTGCCCTATACAGATGTGCTCTGTCCTGTCACTCGATCCCTTCTCTGCTCTCTCATATGATCTCATCGCGTCTGAGGCTTCACCATATGGTAAAATACACCCCCCCACACACACACACACACACAAACACACACACAGGACACTCATAATACTCCTGTGGCTGTGTAGTGATCGAGTTTCATATAATTTATTTATGATTTATACTACTCTTATTGTATGTTGGGGTGAGTTAAATGGGAGTAGGGCTGAGGAGGGGGGTCTGTCTATCTATCTATCTATCTATCTATCTATCTATCTACTGTATCTATCTATCTATCTATCTGTCCGTCCGTCCGTTCATCCGTCCATCATTCCGTTTGTCTGTCAGTCTATATGTTAACTATGAATATTTTCCCACACTGCATTAACTGAGGTTTCTGCTTTGTCAGACATTTTGCAGGAGAATCTAATGGCACCTCATTACAGCGGTTCATCACCAGCCTGCTTTCTTCCTTCAACACGCTTCCTTTCTGCTTTCTCCATTTAATGATGGCTTGAAAATCCAGAATCAGTATCGAAGCCATTAGGCAAGTAGCAGGATCTCGCTGCCTCAGATTCACAAACGGCTTGAAATGCAAATGGCGCTCGGCAAAAAGCTGTTCTCCTTTTTTTAACTAAATTAAGGTTGCTGTTGTACAAATCTCCCTTTCTCTCTCTCTTCTCCTTCTCTCTGCCTCTCCGCCTCACACAAAGGCTTGACACAATGGGGGCATGTAGCAGCGTCCACGTCTCCCAGCCTTTTGTTTGCCTTTCTTTGTGTTTGTTTTATCGCTTTGCCGACAAGGTAAACACTTCACCGGAAAAAAAGGCAGGCTTGTGCTCGCTGTTCTGGTGTTATCTGCTGTGTGCTCACAGACCTGGCGGGAGAGGAAAAAATGTCACTTCTCAAAGGAAGAAAAGACAACAAGATTGTATTTTATGGAAATAAGCTAAATACATTTCAATTGTCAGCAGCCAGGAACACAAGCTTAATATAACTAGGTTACACAATGCTGTCAGACAAGTCTTCATGGCCTAGATTGTAAGCGGTATGTTTTTTTTGTGTGTGTGCTGTACAACTACAGACACTGGGACAGAGCAGGCACAGATCCATTCAAGAGTCACTGGCAATGACATGCCACTGTTTAGGATAAAGGAACCACTGCAGTTGGCCTTCAGGGAGGCGTCACATTTGTTATTTCCCTGTAAACACTCATTCTTGTATTTGCAACTAACTGAGGACTGTCTGTGATATCTTCAGATCTATGTAGAACTATGTAAAGTGTTACCTAAGCTGGGTTCGCAGGTCTCCAAATGCAACGTTCCGCATAACTGGGGGTCTTCTGGCAAAGGCTTAGAGAGTCTCTCACTCAAATAGTCACAGCCTTAGGCACTTTGATGAACACCAAGCAACCCTATGCATCAGCCATCACAGTAAATAAGCTTTGTTGTGGGAAAGAATTCAAAACATATGCCCCAGAGCATATTCTAGACTTGGTAGTAGTAAAATGATCTTTATAAAAATCACTTTAGAATACACAGTGAACTGCCAGCAGTCATTATTTTCCACCATCTCTATTCGACACAAGTATGCACATGGCTCAGCGATCAAAAGTACATCATACAGTCATATTTTGCATAGTAGGTAAGACAGTTAGATATTTGTAATGGTATGGAGAGGTAGAACTAGCCCTATACTGTATGTTAACTAGCCCACAGCTAGAGCTAGGCCCTTCTTTACCGACTAACACTGATTAAATGTTTTATGAATTCAACATCTTCTGTGACATTTCCACCGTATCAGGCCCTTCACATCCATCATATCAATTTAATTGAGATGAGTACTCCTTTACAAAATCTACAAGTGCATTTTAGGCACAAACTAGAATGAGCATGTTTCAGTACTTTCCAACATACAATGTGGCCCCTTACTGCAAATGCTCACATCTTCCAAGTATTGCTTGCTTAGATATACATAAAAACATTCATTAAAAGGTTGAATGGTTTAGATTTAATTCACTAAACCACAAGAATGTATGTTTAAAGATTAAACTATCAAGGACAACTAAGTTCTCTACAATGTCTTTAGAGGAGAGGAACTACTTCAGTGAGCCTCATTTTCAGACATGCTCAACTAGACTACGGCCCGCTTAAGGGAATCCCTCTTGGGAAGCAACACAAAGGTACATCTCTGAGAGAGAGAAAACACTCTATCAAAGGGCTCAGGGCTCCATAGCTCCTTTAATGACATGCAAGGATGATCACCGACAGGCTCATAATTAGTCTCCAGCGAGATGGCAAAACCGCCTAACAGGAAGTGAATTAGCATTGTAAAGCAGAGGGAAGAGCAGAGGTGAGCGCACACTTACTGGTCATGCTAACAGTTAATTACCACACAGTATTACCACTGTGCACTCCTATGGAAAGGACCTAATAAAACATTCTGAAAGGTTCTTTCTTATATACCAAAGACCCTTAGTCATTTATTATTGACTTTTATTAATTTAGCTGTGCTTGACCTTAAAAAACAGTTACAACGACACAAGTAGAATAGGCCTATACATTTTGACATTACCGTAATTTCCCAACTATTAGACGCAGTTTATATATCGGAACTCCCCCTGTTACCGTCGGTCCCATATTTCCGCCGTCTTGCATGTATGTGTCACTTAATATCCATTTCTATACAAACCAAGACGGCGGATTCCTAAATAAACGCAAGCACCCACACCATAGGTGTATCCAAATGAGCTATGTACCAAAAATGACATTTTACCGTGACTCGAAGAGCTGTAAACACTGTTGTAAGGCTGTGTGTACACATCCGCTTGGAACTCCAGTGGAATTTTAATTTCATGACGAGAATTCTCGGTAACCGTTCATGTGCCGTTGCAACGGTGTAAATAGACCCATCAGGCCAGCACTATAACTCCGAGCGTGGTAAACAAAATCTGATATTTCAGGCAGTAAATGCTCCCGTTAAGAACCAAACCAGATTTTGTTCAAATCTACACACCTATGGCTACTGGAAAATGTAAGGTTAATTTAGCAAATGTTATTTTGAAGTGTTAAAAAACATCGTTGTTTTAGAATTTCCGAACAAAAGTGGTGATAATTGGGGGTGTTACGATATTGATTTTGCAAAATTTCGTCAGCTATGAGGTTAATACACGGGGGCAGTTACAGTACCGTAATATGGTATTAATATGGTTTTGTTCTTTTTAGAGTAGAGTTTTAACTTGCATACAACACTGTCTAATACACTGAGGCTAATACACAAGAAATTACGGTAACACTTTATTTTAATGTGTCGCTGTTACAGTGTACTTACCTAATTAGGTACAGTGGTACAACCTGTGTAACAACATGTACTACCAGGTACTATCATTGTACTTGCATAATGTATTTGTGGGTACCTACATATAGTTGTTACATTGTAATACTGAGTGCTTTTACAAAACTTTGCCAATTTGCCTACATTTTCATCAGAGGCAGAGAGCTGACCTGAGACCTGCTGGATGGGGTAAATCTGGTCATGATAGATTTGATATACAAAGCATTCTTAGCTCCAGTCAAGGCCTCATTGTCTTCAGTGTACATGTAACAGCAGTGCTGCTACAACCTTGTTACTCTTTGATACAGTGGAATAAACTGGAACAGGTCTTGTCTTGGAACAGGTCTACTAATTCACATGTACTGTGTGGTGTAACAGCAGACACGTTTCAGCACATCAATTACAGGATGCATAACAACATTGACAGGATGTATATATGTAGATGTAAGTACTTAACTGGTACACTTTATTTTAATGGGTTTATTCCACTGTATCAAAAGAGTAATAAATGTGTACCAACACAGTTGATACATGTACTACAGTATGTAGGGTAATGGCAGACATGTTCCAAGACACCAATGACACAACATACATGTAATATGTAATTGTAAGTACTTAACTGGTACACTTCATTTTAATGGGTTTATGCCACTGTATCAAAGAGCAATAAGTGTGTACCAACACAGTTGATATATGTACTATGTAGTGAATTAGTAGACCTGTTCCAAGACATCGAAGACATAACATACATGTCATATGTACATGTAAGTAATTAACTGGTACACTTAATAGGTTTATTCCACTGTATCAAAGAGTAACAAGGTTGTAGCAGCACAGCTGTTACATGTACTGAAGACAATGAGGCCTTGAATGCTTTGTATATCAAATCTATCATGACCAGATTTACCCCATCCAGCAGGTCTCAGGTCAGCTCTTTGCCTCTGATGAAAATTTAGGCAAATTGGCAAAGTTTTGTAAAAGCACTCAGTATTACAATGTAACAACTATATGTAGGTACCCACAAATACAAAATGCAAGTACAATGATAGTACCTGATAGTACATGTTGTTACACAGGTTGTACCACTGTACCTAATTAGGTAGGTACACTATAACAGCAACACATTAAAATAGTGTTACCGAAATTACTGTATGTGAAATGTCTAGGGAAGTAATCCAAGACAATGGATTTTTTCCTGGTACTCCTCCTTAGACAACTATAATGATCAACGCTTCATTGTGCCATTTTTGATAAAAGATAAGGGTTTATTGCATGTGAAAAGGCTTTTGTATAAAGCATTCCCTCATTAAGTGTGAGGGAGACATTTGAGACAGATCATTTTCTATCATTAAGCTGGTTCAACAGATCCTCAATAGTATTTCTTCTTATTAATTCTAACAAACAATACTGCAAGATTTCACTGTGAAATGTGCTGCTGTCTCACCCACAGTCGAGACAGTGCCATAGTGTGGCATCTCGTCTTTGTCTCCTCAGACAGTGTGCTATAAGGAGCACTGCAGGGGTCCCACAGCCTCTTGTAATGGATATTAGCAGCACCGTCAGGATATTTAGAGTAATATTTACATATATTACAATATTAACATAACACTTGCAGTGTTGCAGAATGAAAAGCAGGAATTAATTTCAGTGTTGTCATCAGCGTTCCCACGGGTAAAGTCCTAGCCAGTACTGCCAAAGAAACTTGACCACTTACTCTTCGCAAGGCCACTTACTCTTCGCAAGGTCTTTCGTATAATACACACAGACACTCCATGCAAAAACAGTGTCTCATCACACTGTGGCTCTTCTAGACTGTTTGAATTTTTAAATTCATCATCATGTACACAAACATAATCTGTGTTGTGTGACAACAGTCCTGGCACTGGACTTTAACTCACAACCTCAGACATTGGAGGCAGGAATGGCATCATGTGGATGCTAGTCTGTGGATGCTAGTCTGTTGCTAATGTGCTGCTGTAAATGATGTTTTAATTCAACACCATGTCCACATACACATGCGCACGCCCACATGAAGAGCCTTGCTGTGCAGGCGCTCATTTGGCTGTCCGTGACCCCATCGCTAGCAGAACGGCCGAGGCAGGCCAATTAGTGGCAGATTAGCCACTGTTCTAATCAGCCGGGGATTTATGAAGCTGGCAGCTCTACCCACCCCCATAATTACCCTCCGCAGTGCCCAGCGAATAGGGGAAGGCCCTCCCGTAGAATGGGAACTGATGGCACAGCCACCGCTGTACTTCCCCAACAAGTGTGTCTAACTCTCTCGCTTACACACACACACACACACACACACACACACACACGCATGCATGCGCATCCTCTCTACAGACAAAGTGATCAGCATGGTATTATACACAACAAAAGCCGGCCTCTCCACAGTAGCGTTGTCAGCCTATCCTTTAGTTATTACAGCAACAACTACTGTAGAGTGGGTGGTAGAAGCTGAAAGCAACACAATCAAAACAAGACATGCCACTTTTTTAGGATACTTTAATGAAGCACACACTGTGTAGGGAGTGCAGAATGTCAAGTACCAGATGCATCCTTTAATGCATACATTATATTGCATGCTGTGTTGCTTCGCTTCCTGACCAAATCTCACCCCTAATAATAAAGCTATGTCCTTGAGATGGAAGATTACTTTGTGAGTGCAGTGGCTGTGCCCATTCAGATGGGAGTCAGATATGGCTTGTTTTTCAGACTGAGAGACTGACACAGGGAGAAGTAAGAGGCATACATTATTTATGAGAACACAAAAAGTGATCTCTCTGTCTCTCTCTTTCACTCTGTCCCAGAGGACATCTGGTGTCTGCTGCAACCTGTTAATATGCCATGAAACCCTTTCTCCCCCTCCCCAGCAATAAAAACGAGATCCTCCTCCATTTTTACTGTTCCATTTATCAATGAACACTCAACTGTGTTGACATCAGAAGACCGTATGGGCAGTCAAGGATCCATTGCCTTCCAATGACTGCCAAGTATGCCTTCAAGGAATCAATCCATCAGTCTCAAGCGAGCTGGAGTACAGAGGTTTGAAGGTAAATGGCAGATTACGAGAAAAAGGGAGACAAGTGTCGGACACAAAACATTTTGTCATTAAAGTGTCATGACACAAATCACCTTGTCTCGCTAACTTAAACGCCTACTCATGAGTCACTACTCTTTAAGGCACATCCACCAATTTAATGAAGAAAAACTGAATACAGTAAGAAGACCATTTTCAGATACTGAATGTGACAGTGATTATGTCCTCCACTGTCTGATATGAGTTACTTCCAGAGATGCTTAAGTCATGGCAGGTTTGTTACAGTGTCCATTTTATCTACAGATCTGGTTAATCTAGGTCAATTAAATACCAATGGAAGTGTAATATCACTATTCTAAAGTAATTATGGCTGAATTACGCTTAGAGCAGACAAGGAAGAATAGCAACATGTTAACTCAGTTGTCATAAAAATATGCAGTACCGCACAAATCACATTCCAATTTGATTTTTTGCATTTAGTGTTTGTCCTGTCAATCAATCCAGTACAGAGATCGTAGATTTAGATGTCATTGCCAATGGCATCCAACGACCACAGTCCACAGCAGCCAAGATCATTTGTACAACAACTCATTAAGACAGAACTGTATGCTCACAATTCTTTTCTCCATGTCCCCTGCCAATAATGTTCCGGCTGCGAGTCTTGCAGCATGCTCCAGGGATCATATTGATGGCTGGCTTTACGTTGTTGAGAGGAGGAGCCCATTTCATAAATTCAAGTAACTGAGGGGAGCCATGTTTCTGAGATAGAAATCTTCTGCACCCTGAATTCAAACTGAGCTTGGCATTTAGAGTAAACACCCTATGGGCTCTATTTTAATGGTCTGAAACAGAAGTGTCTTTGCGCAAAACGCAAGTGACTTTGTGGGCGGATCTTGGGCGCTGATGCTATTTTACCGGCGGGATAATTGACTGTTGTGCCCGACGCAAATCTAAAATGGGGTGGTCTGAAGTAGCTACATTTATCATGGGTGTGGTTTGGGCGTAACGTGCAATAAACCAATCAGAGCGTCATCTCACATTCTCTTTAACAACAGGGACGCTTGTTCCATAGCTGATTGCTATTATGGTGGCGTATTTGCCAGGCGCAACTGTCACAAAGACATACTTTACGATGTTTTGGGATCACTCTCACTGAATCATGAGGTTATGAATGCATGGTGATATTTTTGCAATGTACAATGTAATCTAACATACTCTCCCGTGCTGCCGCTGGGGCATTTGGGTTAAATCGCATCAGCATGCGATTCAACATCACGTCTCCTTAAGTCCTCTAATATTTCCTGATTTATGTCACATCCGTGTACGCTAGATTTATGCCTATTTTTTCACATCTTAATGGACACCAGACTGATTTCCCTCGAGTGGTAATATTTTTCTTTGAAATTATGTATGGGAAATGGGAACTACGATGTATAGATGAGAGGAGCGAAGTGTGCGTTGCGCAGCACAGGCGGCCAAGCAAGGGCTCCTTACCCTCAGCAAACTCAACAACGAGAAACAGTTTCCAAGTTGACCTAACTTAAAACTCTGCACAGTATCCCATTAACTGCATCACAGTAGGCTATTTACAATATTTTCTGTTAAGTAGAGTTTGTAAACACTTTATCATCAACTTAATGCACGCACAACATTTGTTTGAGCAGGAGAGAGAATAACAATGAATGGATGCAGCAACTACAGAAATTGTAGCCATACTTGCTGCTTTCTTGTACTATCTATGGTTGCTGGTTAACAGCACATAAAAGCTGATTTAAGCTAATTCAGACTTCAAGGCCATCATGTATATAAAAACGTTTTTTGAAAATAACGAAAGGATGGAGGGAACATAACAAAGCTTGGAGTTATTTCAGATGGGCTACAACAAGGTAGGCAAAATGATGGTGCTTAAAACCTTAGCGCAGCTGGAATAATGCTTAGGCTGATGTTAAAGCGCACATGATGTTTAAATTGGAACAAAACTAAAGGTAACTTTAGCCTTTATAGGGCTGTATAAAGTTGTCCAAATTAATAGGTCATAATTAGGCGTTGTTGTTGTAAAGATATTGCATGTAGATGTTGTACTATAAGCTACTAAATGTTTAGGTCACCAATGCACGAACAAAACCGGGAAATGGACAAATATAATCAAGGCTTTGAATGTTTCCGTCTGTGCACGGGGGTGTCTGTAGATTGGTGTGCAACGCATTCATTCATGCAGGCCTGTGGTCATTAAAATAGCATCTGCATTTGCGCCATAGACTTTAGACCAGGGAGTTCCTGGTCTGTGGCGGAATTGTTTTCTGAAACTGCAAAATATCAACAGTGAACGTTTGCGCCGGAACACGCCCCGTCTTTTCGCTGAACCGCCCCCGTGGGCGCAATCGAATTCCCTAATTTACAGGCATGTACCTGTGGAGGGAAAATTCCAATATGCGCTGACTGCAAAATAGGAAAGACAAAAGCGCGAGTATACAAAGTCAATTGCGCTGGGACGCAAGATAGAGCCCTGTATATCCCCTTATTCCACCTAATTTTAACACAACAACAACCAGATGGTTCCTAGAATATAGCTTATTCTCTATTGACGCTTTGACGGATGTATTTGATTAGCCTAATTAGCAACTAACAAAGCTGTATAACTAAACTAGACAGTGAGCTCTTACTCTGATACACCAAAGAGTCAGTCAGAAACAGCCAGAAACAGTTCATCTGTTTGCATAGATATTTATTATTTACTCATGCACAAACAAACATCTATATTTTTTACACAGCATACTAACTCATTGTTGTCTAAGCTCTCAAAGGGGCACACCAATATGGCCTCCAACTCTAGCAGTCCCAGGGTCACCTGTGGCCTGTCCCTGCACTACCCCAAAAACATGCTCTTTTCTTAGTCTTGTTCCAAGACAACCGTGGGGCTTCCTGATTAAAGGCGGCACTTGCTTCAGAGGAAATGTATGATGCTAGCAAATCTGGCAAGGCATCATAAATACTGCATGTCCCCCTCTGACTGGGGACCGACTCAGTCTCTGAAAGAATCTAAACTTTATTATGGCAAAACAAACACACAAAATGACAGACCACAGAAAAAATGTCGCAGAACCGAGGCTTTGGATAGGAGCCGCTCTTGTATCAAATATTTAGCCAAGGGAATACTTCAGATGAGAGGATTGATCGTTATTCTAAAGATAGGGAGGAAAATTCTGTTACAGTACACTCTGATTCAGCTCGTCTGTGAACTGTAGCCACACGTATTAGCACCTAGCGTGAAGAAAATACACACATTATGCATGGTGCTGGGTTATTCAAAGGCTAAAGGATGGGGAGAAGGAGAATGAAAAAAGAAAATGAAGGGAATACCCCCAGGGGAAGCACATGCTCAAGTTTCCCAAGTGTTGAATCAACAGAGGGGGCTTCAGTGGTGCAGTCAGGGTTCCTCTCTGACCCGTCGACAATTATCATCTATGAGAAGAGCAGTGACTGGATACAGGGACCAGCAGACCAGCCCAAGACATCTGTTTACTCCAGTGGCAGAAAGTTTTCAAACCAACAGCACTCTCCTCCCAGACACAGCACTAACGATCTCAGGGCTGTCTGTGAAATTGTGGTGAGTGCAAAAATGTTTGTATACATGGGAAACTCTTGGTAAAGGTAAAATTATTAAATTATTAAATTATTATTAAATTATGCACAATGTACAGTTCTAGCAATTTAATAGCTTTAGCCCAGGAACACATAATAGATGTTTAACTTAGACTGATGTATTTTTAGGGTGGTTCCACAAAAAACAAGCCTTTTGCCTTTGAGATGATAAGAAAATGGTTTACATTCATTCATGAAAACAGTAATAACACCAGGAATACGTTTCAAGCTTTTCGTTGAGAATCTGCATATACTGTAAGTGTAATAGTTCTCACAGTGTATACCAAAATGACCGGCGATTTTAAAAGAAAACCATCAATGAAAGCCACATTAAAACAGTTACTTCATTGAATCCATGGAGAAACACCCTCAAAGTAAGCAAACTATCAAGTAGCTGATTGGTAGGCTATCGTCTTTATGGTCCCTGGTACCACAACATTAAACTGACATCAATAGAATGTCATATGGATCAAAAACATCCACAATACAAAGCACAGCAAAGAGTCTAAGACTGGAAAACGCCTTCATAGAGTAGGCTGTTAACAATATTATTTATCATTTTGAGGCTCACTGAGCTTTATTTATTTTAAATCAAGAAAAGGATAAATTCTTAGGTGACAGATCCCAAAGTGCTGCACTGCGATCAGAGCTACAGAATGCACCCAAAAAAAGGAGCTATACTGCTGTCTTGTGGTTGTCCTCTTAAATGCTGCCATTTTAGCACAGAGTTGAAGCTGTGACAAGAGAAGCTGTCTTTAGGCCCACGGCTGGCTCAGATCTGGCGAGCATCAGCCAGGCTCCAACTGGCATCAGGGCCAGTGTATAAACATTAGATCTTGTTTGCATCACCACCCCAAATGGTGTGTCAGAGGGCAAAAGGTGATGGATTAAGTGTCCTGCTGATACGTTTCCATTGCTATGACTTGCATATAGCTTTAATATCTACCAGCTACTTTTGCAACTATTTCACTACATTGTGTTATAACTCTTTTTGATTGAACTGAATTGTGATTTTTGTTATGCTCATGTAAAATACACAGCTGCCTTTTGCTGTTTGTCCCTTTTGATAATTCTGTAAGATATTTACATCGCTTTCCCCCCATTCTTGCAAGACAAGAAAAAAATTAATGTATACATATATCAAGGGGCTAATATATCTCATATCTAAAAAAATATCAAGGCACACAATGTGTAAGCAAAATAGCTTCGGTCAGGCAAGTCAATTTAGAAGACCACCGCCACAGTTCTGCCAACTCAACAGAGCAGTCAACATTCCGGCGCACTTTAAATTACCCGGAGGGTAGACGCGCAGTGCTGCCAAACGCTTTATCCTAAATCCCTTATCAGCGCAGATGCGGAGATGACATTGGAGCGTATAACGAACCAACATATAGATTTTGAAATTACACCGTGTTCCCATTCACAAACTGTTAAAACGACTTAATAACTGACTGTGCGCCCCGACTCGACCCGCTGTTAGGCTACATTTCTACAAACCAATTGGCACATGTAGTCAAAAAGAAATTATGGTCGTTATAACTAAATGGAATATTCATATTCGGATATTTAAAGCAAAATGTTGCTAATACCTTTGTGAATCCTCCTCCTTAAAATAGCTTGTAGGAAGAGCATCTTCCCTTCCTTGTTGTCCTGCTTCGATGATATGCCCAGATAAGGAAGATCCACTAGTCCTGGTAAGAGATGCGCTTAACTTGCGTGAATTCGAACACGTGCAAGAAGCCGGACCCGGAGTGAACTCGTTATCACAAGTAGTGATCACAGGGGTTTTCTCACAACCTCCATTGAAAATATGGTAGTCAGTGCGTTTAACACGTCGAAGATGTGTTAGTAGTATGAAACCACGCTGTGAGCCTGCAAATATTCCAATAAAGGGTTACACATTTTAGCCTATGTCTTTTAAATAACAGGTTCATAACCATGGCTAGACCAGCTGTTATCATTATTTAACTAATTGTGAATGTGAGTGTGAATCTGTCTCTCCCTCCCCCACTCTCTTCCAACTCTCTCTCCGATTAATAAATGCAAAATGTGTGCTCAAAGCCTTCGGGACTTTTGATGCCCTAGTTTTATCTTTTTTTCCCGTTGCCTCTTTCTGAATCCCAAACTTCAGGGCAACACAGACGCCCGAGATAAACTTTTTCTGCCTCATTAATTTGGCAGGTTCATATTCACCTACGATTTTTGCACATCATGCAACTGTACCAGATGCATCATGGCGGGTGTAATAATATGGTATATAATATACATAATAGGCTATAAAGCCTCAAAAGTGATGGCATATGTATATGTATTTATTCCAAGTAACTGATGCAATCAAATCTAGTTGATTTCATAAATTATTTTCTGACCCAGTAAATCATTTGCAGCCTTCATACACTTCTGTGTAGGCTACTTCTGTAGCCTACATTAATGATCAAATAAACTAACTGACCATGTGAACAGACAATACAAGGACACATGCATGCACACGCACGCACACACACACACACACACACACACACACACACACATGCACAAACACACTGAAAAGTAACATATGGCTCCATGAGGAAATGGGACTGAGGATCTGTTCCCTGACACTAAGATGTCTCTGAGAAGTCTGTCTGTTCTCGTGTCTTCTTATCATCCCAAAACCAATGATCCTGAGTACATGGGACATTTGCCAACTTTCTTAGGTTGTCTTGCAGCTGTATTGAGAACATTTATGGTTTTCCAGCAATGAGTCAACTAACCACACATAAGCTGAAAGCCTAAGAGCTTGTCAGTCCAGATAAGAGTTAGGTAACTGTAACTATAGCGAAGAGATAACAGCAAAACAGCAAACAGCACAATGGCCATAGATCATAGATGCCCATATATATACTGTATATATATATATGTATATATATATATATATATATATATAGTCAGTTGAAGTGATGGTATACTTTTTCTGTGGCTCTCTGATTTCACAAGTTCATAAAACAGGGATGCTCTTGAGATTGACTGAAAGTCTATCAAATGTATGAAATGTGTACCCTCTTTCAAAGACTTCACCAGCATCCTTTTGGAGGTTTGTATGACTTGTTTCTAAACAGACATTCCCTTTGCCTCAGTGCTTGGCATGTCAGTAACATTTTCAACATCTTGGTAAGCTCTGTTTGCTGGCTATTCTAAACAAAATCTATATTCCTTGGCTTTTGATAGACTGGTACAATAATCTAACCTTTTCTTTAATCATGTTATTTGTTTATTTATATTTATTTATTTGGCTGATGCTTTTATTGCCGTGAAATGCACAGAGAAACAGTAACAGAGCAACAAAATAACAACAAACGGTAGCTTTAAAGCACAACAAACCTGGTTTAGGGTGAGGGTTAGAAAAAGTGTCTACCCTAGTGTAATATTGTGTAATCAGTGATAACTATATTATATTGCACCTAATTGTACAAGTGTGATGTAAGGGTAATATTCATGTACTGTGCACACGCTCAACTATACCAACCTTCACTGTACAGCACAAGAATGCCTAAAATAGTTGTCCATACTTTCTGGTCTTCATCAATGAGAAAGACCATACAGTATGGAAAACTTATAACTTAACTTAAATTAACTTACTGTAAAAGTATATTTGCATCTCACAATATCATTTGTTGTGTTCCTCTAAATTGCCTTTTACTCTCTTGTGATCATTTGTCTTCATGCAGTACTTATGTCCCATACATAAGTAAGATTTGCAAAACTACAGTAAAAAAGAAATGCAACCCGTTGCATAGGAATAGAAATATATTGAGGAGAACACGCAAAACAAAAAAGAATAAAATGCAGGGGGAACATAAAATCATAAAGGAGCGAACGAAGCAAGAACGATAGCAAGAAAGCTGAAAGACAGATTATAGTCTTCGCTGATGTTTCAACCTAGTGTAAGGGTGAAAGTGGGTGTTTTCTTATTCATTTATAGCAAGAAATGCAGTTCAGTATTCATCTTTTCAGTCCTCCATGAATCACACTCTTTTTATTTAGCATGACTCTGTTACTTATATTCAAATAAGATTAGCTTCTGCTAACACAGTGAAAGGGCGTTTTGCAGTGGTGGAGTTGTTTATGTTTTAGCAAGAATCTCACACCCTTTATTTTCATATAACATGACGCTGTTTCTTATGCTCAAACAGATTAGCTTTTCCTGCTAACGTGGTAAAAGAGCATTTTGAATCAGTGGAACCGTGTGTATTTTCCCTGCATGCACAGAGCCTGTGATTAGCATTTTCCCCCTGCAGCAGGAGGAAGAGAGGATACAAGACCTGTCTCTGGGTATCCATCAAAATATCTTCACATGCCCTCTCATCTGTTGACACACCCCAGACGAAAAACACTCTACATGACCACAGTGACACCAAGTCAGTCGCTAACTATCGATGAAGCAAAGTGAAACTGAATGAAAAGACAAGGGGATATTAGACATCTTCATGGCAAATGGAAGGGATGCAAGTCGCAAGATAATGATACACATGGAAAAAATGGTTAAGAGAGAAAATTGAAAAGAAGAAAAAGGTTGCTGATCTATTATACGGTACCAAGAAGGAGGATCTGGGCGTATGGAAGTTTCAAACTGACTGACTTATAGTCTGCAAAAGCTGCAAAGTTGCTCACAGTGCACAGACGTTGGAATAAGCTAAAATTAACTTCATTCATCCAGTTATAACTCAACCAAACAAATAAGCAGCCATGTGATGAGTGGTGTTGTGTTACCAGGAGACTTCAATCAGACTACAGTAAGAGGCAAGCCATTGACAGACAGGGATTTCATGTTTTCTCACCACGCACCCTGCCCACACACGGATGCAGAATCCTTCAACATGAG
The DNA here is from genome assembly GCF_046254945.1 of Alosa pseudoharengus. Taxonomy (NCBI): domain Eukaryota; kingdom Metazoa; phylum Chordata; class Actinopteri; order Clupeiformes; family Clupeidae; genus Alosa; species Alosa pseudoharengus. Next base: position 21,863,388 of record NW_027468837.1, read on the forward strand.
AGGATAAACAGCTTCCTGTTTTTAGGCACAGACATAAATAGACAAACGTGGCACCATGAATGTGGGTGTGTAATTTCCTTCTCCAGCGTTGAGAACCATCATGGCCTAGGCAGTAATTAAACATCTTCATACAAATAGCATGTGTATAATGAGCATCTCTTCTGAGAACTCCAGAAACCCTTTTCTTCTTTTACATAACTAATGTTACATGACTACATTGCCTGCATATGAGAACCAGGGCTTCATTTTTGCCAGATCCTGATGCAACAAAAGCCAGGACCTCGCAGGTCGGCACCTATTTGATTAAACATGTCCATCCTTGTGTGGGCAAGATATTATGTATGTGTAGTCTACTCTGATCTCAACTGTCATGTCAGGGGTTTGAATAAACAAGATTTCTGTATCTACAGAAAAATGGGCAAAACTACAAAATTATATACATGACTATTGCTTAGATGTTGTTTCAGCACCATGGACAGCGCTGTTTGCTGTGCCACCCAATGTGAAATGGATTGGAAAAACATAAAATGAGACTTCATCAATGAGGCAGAAGAGGTAATGCATCAAACTCAACTGATAAATAGACAGATAGACAAACTGAACACATGATGTAGCCTGTCTACTTTTTGTGGTTGTATATAGAACTTCAGGCCCGTGATTTACAAATGTTTCAGTCCAAATTGGTGTATACTTGTATTCTAATCACTTCATGTTATGTCATTCATGTGTTACTCTATAACACATTAAAATCTTTTGTTAAGTAGCAATTAAATAATCCGCTCTTCTGAAGTGGAGTGGTTTGACATGGACTTATGAACTTTCTCAAAAGTATGTCCTCCCACGCTACAGTACCCCAGCTTTTATCACCCCTACATCTTGCTGTTGAGTCTGCTCTGCTTTTTGTGTTATTCTGTCACCTCTGGAGCTGAGACTAATGACACCGTGGGCGCTCTGTGTTTGGTTTTGGCATACCCACCGTGGAGGAGCATGGCACAAGCAAGAGCCACAGCACAAATCCTTCCAAATTTCCATTTCCAGCTTCCCAAATTTCATTTCCAGTGCCTAAATTTAACGGCTTAGTTGGATCCCTTAGGAAGCTGTCAAATACATCTATTTCAAGCACAGCGTACCATTAACATTTCCCTACAAAAGATGTCAGAATGAAAAGTGTAATAATTTATTAAATTCTGGCAGTTTGAGTAGACAGAGTTATTAAAATAAAAAAACAACACGTGTTATTTCTGCATCACTTATTTCTGAATTAGTTATGCATGCTCCATGCTGCAACACATTCAATCATGTCAAAACTGGTAAAAATCATCCCCAAAGCAGTCAGTCAGCTACCTGAATAAGGCAAACATTTATTTGGCAGCGCTGAATAACTAAGGACAACAATTTAAGTTGTGATAAGTGAGATTCGCTCAATGGATATCATTTTAATGAGCTGATGACCAGATTTGAGATCACAAAGGAAAACTGTGAAAGCTGTGAATGTTCTACTCCATTGTCTCATCAGTTTTTCTCAGTTGCTTTGGCACATTTCTCAGATCAAAATGGTAATTCTCAAAACTGTTTGTTCATCCTCCATATCATCTTATCACGTGAACATCATTAAAACAGTTTCTCCCCATTTTGAACAAATAGCAATGCTTTCGTACATCCTTGTAACTGATTTTGTACAAATGTCTGCCGTTTTTTGAATTTTCAATGGCTAATGTCATGTTCAAAATGCACTATACTGGTCCCCTGCTAAATACAATACCTTGCAATGACAACTCCTGGGCTCTGTACACAATGTTTGTCAAGAGAAAACACACACAATATTGTGTATCTTTGTAGTTTTTAAATAGAAAATAGTGCTGCCTTGCACTTTGTTCATTAGAAAATACTTACAGAGTAAACTGTCACATTGACAACAAGACAAAACAGTTTGAATATCTTGACATAAACAATGGCATCATGACTTGTCATTTTGATTGCACTGAACCGTTTCATTGGCATAAATATCTGCCTTTGAGGCATAACCTGAGCAAGATACATGCATTGTTTTGAGAAATGTACTAATTGTTGAGCAAATGTGATTCGACAAATGCACCAAAGCAACTGAGAAAAACTGTAACAAATGACTGTATCAGATGTCATTTGTCATAACGCAATTTGTAACAAACTACAATCAGTGGGCAGCTAATTAAATTCTAATAAAGAAAGGGATTAAGAGCAGGAACGCCATTGAAGAGACTCATACAGATACTGAGCATTAATACCCATGAGTAAGACAGACTATATCTATGAGACAAGATAGATAGATAGATAGATAGATAGATAGATAGATAGATAGATTACTTTATTCATTCCCAAAGGCAAAATATGGTGTTACAGCAGCACACATACACACAAGTTAAAAATAAATAGAATTTAAGTTTCTGTGCAATTGAAAAACTGTGCATTGTCTCTCATAATATGTTTCTCCTCTCCTGGTTGTCTGACCAGTAGTTCATGCAGCGGATGTGCGCTTAATGGTCCTTACACTCAGCCATATATGACAGGTACAAACCAAATTTAATACAGTGGGAAAGGGCCACTATTCTGTTTTGATTTGCTGTCTCGGCTGCCTCAGGATAAAAACCAAACCCAGAACGGGTTCAGTGTTGGAGGTGGGCCGGTGCTGGGCCAGATCAATGGCACGACCCAAAAACATTTGGGTGACAGCAGCAGCCATCCCTAGAACAGATGGACTCTTTCTGGGGTCTCTCCCCACAGGCTCCACCTCGGCAGGAGACTGAGGGTCTCTACACGGTGGGGGGTTTTTGGAGAAGGGTGTGGGGGGCTTACCGTAGGCATAAAATGTGCAGCCGTCCCAGTGCACCACTGGAAGCTCACTCCACTAATAATCTCATGCATGGAGCACAGACGTCCTGCCGAGCAAAGGGCCGAGATTCACACAGCATATCATCACGGCCAGCCAATACCCCTCTGACCACTTTTTCATTTTCTTTATCTCATTCTCTCTATACCTCCCTCTCTTCCCTCTCAGGCTGTTCATCCACTATAGCACAGTGGTGATAGCAAAGATTCTGACCTCAAAAGACCTGCTGGGACTAATAAAGCGTAAAACTACCTGGATAGACTAGTCCACCTCTCATAGATCTCATTTCCCTCCCTAACCCTCTCAGTGGAGTCCTTCTCCTTTGAGCAGGAGCGATTGGGGGGGGGGATATCCGGCGTGGATTCTGAACTCAGGTACAAGTGGAGATTATTAATACCTGAGACCACCTGAGTGGACTAATCTCCCTCTCATGCATCTCATTTCCCTCAGTGCCTCTGTAATTTCACGTTGTGTGCGACTCTATCCACATGAGGGCAGCAGAGAGGGCTACTGGCGTGGCATGGCCTGATCTGGTCAGATGGCCTGCTGTTGGGGAGGCATCGGAGGGCTTCAGAGTGGACACGTCTGAAGTTATTTTAGCATTACACTACTGGGACCCAGAAGGGACAGCTGTCCTCATTTTCTATTGCAAAACTCAAGGCCAGATTCTGTGAATGCGTGAAACATAAGATATCCTCTCACTGTAGAGGGAAAATAAGATGTACACCAGAAACTAGATATAACTGGGGATGACTGTTATCATGACATGGCTCCACACAGATCTCCCGAAATAAGCCAGAGAGAGAGAGAGAGACAGACAGAGAGAGAGAGAGACAGAGAGAGAGAGAGAGAGGAGAACTCCTATTGCCCCCCAAAAGGCTTAGTACAACCCCTTTCAGAGTTATTGTAACTTGCAACATTTATGTTTTCATATTGGGGGAGGGGAGGGGAGGGGGGATTCTTTAGTTTGCACCAGTTGTGTCAAGTGTTGTCCCTGATGGAATCAAAAATTTATTAGACTCCCCAGTACTGACGCCACGCAGCCATCAGAGCAGAGTGGGGCTAGGAGGAGAGAGAGGGGAGGCCGCTTTGATCAGAGCGGGCTCTGGAGCTTTCCCTCAACGGTCCCAAAGCTATACTCATCCACCTACACATGACATACCTACTGAGGAGGAAGGAAGGAAAGTGATGTGGGAGAGAGAAAGAGGGAAGAGGATGTAGAGGTGGGGGGGTGGTGAGGAGAGAGAGAGAGACGGGACAGACGGGCAGACATAAAAAAGAGACAGAGAGAAAGAGAGTGAGGGAGGAGAAAGAGAGGTGGCAAATAGGAAGTAAAGACAGATACATTATAGAGAATTGAGGACAGAAAGTTTGAGAGAAGGGGGAGAGGGGGGGAGGCATTGAAAGAAGGTGAGTGGGCCAGAGAGGGTTTGGACAGAGCCCATTTCACCGACTCACTCGGCTCATACATCTTACTCAACATTAAACAAGCTGGCAATAAACACGAGCTGTGCTTGAGAATACCAGACTCAATTACTGTGGCAAGATATGCCTCTCCCATGAGAAATCAACAACAAAACAAAGCAAAACAAAACACAAGCCGGAGTAATCCCTCTGAATCTCATGGGCCACCCACTGACCCTTGCCTGCTCTGGCCAACCTGGGGATACCTGACTGACTGGAGTGAAACGGGCGCTTGTTGTGAGTGCGGGGATGAAATGATGTAGACGAAGGGAGAAGTTAATATTTCAGCAGAGGGCTCTCAGTGTCAGCACGACTCTCCTGAGAGATGGTAAGAGAGACCACCACCACCACCCCTGAGACTTACAGAATGCTGAGTGTGCGTTGTCTATGCAGAGGCTGCACTCAACCACAGAACTATTATATTGATAAACTGTCTCTTAAGGACAGGACAAGTTGTTTGTGCTGCTGCAGCTGCTGTTGCTGTTTTTTTTAACGTTTGGTGTGCTCAGAGGAGCAAAAGAGAGCATATTAAGAAAAACAAACCTCTATACTTCAAATTCCTAAAAATTATCAAAGACATTGCCTGACAGATAACTCTAGGACGGGTTCAGCCCAGATCTGGCCCAGAATCAACGGAACTCTCAGAACGTGTGCCTCTCCCCCTTATGCCCTTCCTCATATGCCTTCCTGTGGTTAACCACCCAACTCTAACATAATGACTCAGTGTGTATCAGAGTTAAAGTATGTTGCCTCCTCTATTACCTCCTCCACTATAAGAAAACGCAAATGTGGCTCCAGCTCTAAGATACTTCTCAGAGAGAGATAATGTGAGGTAGAACAAATGTGACACGGGTGTCCTGAGAAAAATGTGAAAGGCAGTCAATTTATCCATCAATGTCATTCTCAGCAGGAGCGAAGCTAAATCTTGTCTCTTGTAAATGGACTTGACAATGACAAGGACAGGTCTGTCAGCCATGAGAGAACTGCCCACACTATAAAATAAAGAGGCAGCTTGTCCTTCCCTAAGAACAGAAAAAAATTAACCTGACAGCGAGTTCACCGCTGTTTTTGTACAAGCCACAGAGCGAGGCAGCCTGTGACACGACACCGCAGTTGCAAGGTGACATTATTCTGGGTAAAACAGCTCTGAGACGCATAACAACATTCAGAAAAAAAGAAGAGAAGAGAAGAATCCTGCCCTCCTTTTTACTTGTCAAGACAAGATCAGACAATGATAAACAAAGAACAAAAACAAGAGAGGCTCAACAAGGCAATTTTCGACAAAGCCCATTTCTCAGAGCTGAAGTTAGACAAAGGCCCCCAACCCCCACCATACGTAGGTCCACATCAGTCTCCCCAGCGGCCATTAGTGAAGTCAGCGCATCCGATTACATCCCTCAGCATCCTCACATCAGGCAGGCAGACAGACAGGCAGGCAATCAGCCAGACAGACTGGCTGACCCCACAGACTATGTAAGTCAGAGGCTGCCCTGAGTTCCACAGCCTGGGGTGCGGAGATCTGTGGGAATTAGCCACAGACCAAAAGGGGCCTTGTTCACTCAGTGGGGAAAGGGACAGACTTTGATGAAAAGAAGTGCTTGGCTCTTTCCCCTGCAAAAGCCTTTAGATCTGCAGAAAAAAAAGTTATTTGAGGTTGTGGTATTCTTCTTGAAATGTCCGTACCTAGGGCTGCTCTAGGGCAAAAAATTGTAATCATGATCATTTTGGTCACTGCTGAGATCATGATTATTTTAACATTATTACTCATTGATTCACTACTCATTGGGCCAAAGTGTTTACAAGCAGCTGATTGGTTTCACCTTTTTTGTTGACCAAAGGCTTTCTTTCCCTCAACTTGTCTTGAGCTAAACTCAACATGCCACAGCCTGACTGGGAGCGAGTTTGGCCTTTAAACAGGGACAGAAGCACACTGCTGTAAAGGGAAATGGTTTGTTGGATTTCTAATACAGTGCAAGACAAAATGAGAGCAATGAGAGCACCATTGAGAAATGCAATGGGGAACATTATACAACAGTTTAGGGCCGTTCAGACCAAGACCGCGATAACTATAACAATAACTATAACTATAACGACATTAGCGTCCATATTGGCCAATGGTAAGTTACTGTAAGTTTCTCCTTGTGTTGATGAATGGGATGGCTGTCAGATTTCTAATAAAGGGCATGCCATGAGGGCAGATGTCATTGGACCTCCACTCTGACTCTTCACAGCTAGTGATCACTCAAAATATAAATTTTCACTGCACATTCCATTCTTTCAAAGCAGGACCATAGCGATTTCATCCGGTCACATTTGAAAGTTATTGAGTGAGTAATTTGGGTAAATTAAGTAAGGTGGAAGTTAAAATTAACATAACATTAATGTAACACGTAACATTCAAATTAAATAAACACAAGCAAGTATACCTATGAACATGCACATATAGCCTATCAACTTGGCTACAGTGAGACGCTGCGCTGCTTAGCAACGACAGACTACAAACTAAGATTGGAAGTACTGTACTTTGGGGGGCAGACAATGAATAAACTCGTGGAGTTGGTTTACCTACAACCTCAGCCTACAGCCTTACTGTATACCTAAAACCAAACTTACAGCCGTAGCGATATCCTTTACCACCACCTACTGTCATATTGCTTAATTCATAATTTCATCTAGCCTGGAAGCCTGCCCGAATTTACCCCGCCCACAATATTTGAGGTCAGGAAATTCGGTCTGGACTCGCTCCATTGAGAAACCTCTATGCCTGGACTATGAGCGATTTAAACCAATCAAATGATCTGGGTGGGCTTTATACAATGATGGACAGATGTGCAATGGTGCCTAGTCATTCATGTCACCTGCGCTTGAGTTGATACTGTTTGAAAAAAGCCTGTCGCTAGAGAAGCTAGATGTCGATTTCACGATCACGTCTGTTGCGCAATAACTTTGAAAAATAAACAGAAAACAGTGATTGAGGCCTTTGTTGAGAAGAAGGATGTTTGTAGATGTTGTAACTATGTGTGAAATATGTACCACTGGCCTACATGTGAGTTATCATAGAAAATGGCAGAGAATATTTATTCTATGTGTTGTCTCCTGTTCTTTTGATGTGGCTTGTTTTTGTGATCAGGTTTCATTACTATCTGCTGTGTAGTCTGCAGAAAATGATCCTGAAAAGACTGATTGAAACTGATTTGTGTAGAAAACAGTGCGCAAAGAGACCCCATGAGCTTTTGGGTTACTTCATTTCACATTCATTTCTGTATTCTTAGCAACACGCCACATCAGAGTAGACACTTGAAAACACATGGGGTCTAATGAGATTTCAGAGAGATATTGGCTGATTTTGCTCCCAGTGTTTCTGAAGTGTCTACTGCGATAAGGTGTGCAGTGTTGTACGCGAGACGGCCACCTGTGTCACGTTGAGCAGCCCACTGCTGTGTCTCCTACTCACTCTTCCTGCTCCTCTCCACCCCCTGCACTCTTGACTTGTATTCCTACATTCCTACTCATCCAATTCAATCCACCCCCGCCAAGTCCAACTCCACATCATGGGTTTCCATTAACCAACACCGCACCAAAACACTAACAGGCACACAGGCACACACACACACAAACACACACACACACACACACACACGCACATCCTATCTACAGACAAAGTGATCAGCACACAGTATCGTTGTCAGCCTATCCTTTGGTTATTACAGTAAGAACTACTGTAGAGTGGGTGGTAGAAACTGAACACACACACACACACACACACACACACACATACCACACATTCTACTCCAAAGGCTTATTTCATGTCTCTACACTATATGCAACCCATCCAGCTCATGTCTCTGCATCATACACCCCCCATACACTCCTCTCCCTCTGCCCATCTCCCTCTGCCTATCTTCACTCTCCCCCAGCCCTCTGTGGTGCACGTCAGCCAGACCCTCAGCTCAGCGTGTGTGCGGGCAGACAGACAGACTGACTGACTGACTGACTGACTCCTTCCTCCTCTCCTCCAGCACCACTCGGCATGGGGGCAGGACACAAACACTCCAAACATCAACCACCACGAAGCGCAAAGGTGTGTTCCTGTAATTCAAGCCAGGAGAGCAAGGTGCTAAGAACGTCAACTTATAGGTCATCGGATTGGATAACCAGAGATCACACATCGCTGAAGCATCACTGAAAGTGGTTGGATCTTTAACTGCATCTGCACTGCACCCAGGGCAGACCTGGCCCAGAGTCGGCAGTGTTCTGGGCCTTAGAGAAAACTTCAGTTACGTAACCACACTCAAGAGTGTTGTGAGAGGAACATCATTTCTGGCCAAGATGCAGTATGTCTGACAACAGCAGAAACAAACACCAACGTACTGTTGCCTTTTCAATCTAAAAGAAAATCCATATGATTTTCAGTGTACATTTCCAGCCTCCCGTTTAATCTTCAGCGCTTCATTCTCAGGCCTATGACGGATGCATTTTAATGAACTTGGTGGATGGAAGTTTTGTGCCATCAATTATGAATTTTAATAATGTGCTCAAAGTGTGCCTAAATTATTCCAGCACGACGCTGCATGCAAAACTTCAAAATCCACCCTCCTGTTCCAGCTGTGCTCTGTTTTCTAGCAATTTGTTCAGTAATGAGCTCATCTTTACATTCTGAGAGAAAGGAAGCAACACAATGCCAGACGAAAAAAGAAGAAAGACATAAAAACACTGGAATAAAATGATTGATAACTGTAGACATGGAGACAGACAGACAGACAGAAATACAAACAGATAGAGACACAGACAAACAGATGGATAGACAGACAGACAGGCAGACAGATGCAGGAGAGAGTGTTTGGACATCTTCCCAGGCAAGGCCCCTGCCCAGGGCACTCACTCCAGTCAGTCCCCACATTGATCATGAAGTAGCATTAAAAAGTAAACACACATTTTTCAGCTAAGCACCCTCATTCGGATAAACACAGAGCAGGGTGAACTGTCTGCTCTCTTGCCAGAAGGGAAAAATAAGTATTTGCTTGTTTGCCTATTTGAAATTCAATTAAAGCACCCACACTCTGCCCTTGATTACGAAACAGCAAACAGTCATCATGGTTGCCAGCTTCACCATACATAAAAAAAAAAACTGTTTCACACCAAAAACTACACATGCCTACACAGTGAAAATATCATCTCTAAGAGACAGTAAATATCCTCATTGGGTCTTTAAAACAAACACTGCAGTAATATTTATAGGTAATGAAATCTCCATTTATGTCAGTGGGATATGAAACAGGGACTGCTCTTATATTTCACCACAACCCAGAGCCACTGACATTGACTGTACTGTAGCTCTGTTGCTGTGGGTGTTTTGCAGGACAGAGGGCAAACTCTCAGTGCTTTGCTATTGTTGCGTAACCGCGCACGACTCTTTGAACAGGGCACATAACCTGACAAACTGCAGGCCATGGCACAAGAGTAAGCACAGCATACAGAGAGCTGTTTCAGAGGGAAATAGGAATTGATTCTTTCTCTGTCTCTGTGTGTGTGTGTGTGTGTGTGTGTGTGTGTGTGTGTGTGTGTGTGTGTGTGTGTGTGTGTGTGTGTGTGTGTGTGTTACAGATTTATTTAATGTACACAATCCTTCCTTCCAGACATGCATCACAGGGGCCGTGAGGTCTGGATGGTGGGTCTGCAGGGAGAATCTGCTGGGAGACACACAGGCAATTTCTAGGCAGCTCTGCGAATGAAACAGATGATCTCTGCATGGAAGGAGTGTGCAATTAGCAGGTTCCATACTACAGGGTACCATCTTCACTCTATTACCTCCCAAACATAAAAGGAGAAAGAGAGAATGAGAGAGAGAGGGAGAGAAGGAGAGAGAGCAGGAGGGAGAGGAGAGGGGGAGGGAGAGAGAGAGAGAGAGAGAGAGAGAGAGAGAGAGAGAGAGAGAGAGAGAGAGAGAGAGAGAGAGAGAGAGAGAGAGAGAGAGCAATCCCTGCAGCGACTGCAGCTCATCAGGTACTGTAAGTCATAGACAGCTCATAAATCAACTGCTGGAATCCCATATTGGAATAAACACTGGATATGAAAAGAACAAGCTCTCATTTGTCAACGGCAATAAGCTTTCCTACTTTCGCCCCCTTTTCTCTCTTTCTTTCCACATTGGGTCTAGAGCAAAGGCACCATCTTTACAGAGTAAAGACCATTTGTATTGCATTTGCAGTACAAACAAATTCAATTGCTGGGGGCAGTTCTATCTGTCAAAACACCATACATGTCAAAATGACAAAAATATTGGATCATAGGGTTGTGCAGTCTCACCTCTAGCCAATTCCTCTGAACAATGCACTTTGCACATTTTACACGATTGTCCTTTTTTATTGGTAAATGTGTCTCAATAATACAAAAAACATGCAGAATGAAAAAACATGCAGATTGTAAACATTATTGTTCTGGGTGGGACAGGAGAAGAAAACAAGAGGAACCAGATGGGCCCCAGGAGAGTGCTGAGCGCAGACCTCTGCCAAGGGCAAGCACCTTATCTCCCAATAAGTGCTCCAAAATAAGTGCTTTGCCACCGCTGGAGCACCTAACAGGCATTTGATTTGACTGAATGGAAGAAGTTCTGCTTCCGTTCCACTTCTGTTCATTTATCATCACGGCTGGAGAAGATTAGCTACCAGTTCTGACCAACACTCCTCTCTTATCGTGCTCAGACAAGCCCATTCCAGTTAAGACTGGAGCTCATTCTGGCCTATGTCAAGGCCAAATTTGGGCCTGATGCGGCCCTAGACAGATCTACGCATGAGGCGATTAAAACCAGTGAATGAGGATCAGGCGGTCGGGGCTCTGCTGCACCAGGGCCTAAAGTGGGCCACATCTGTTCCAGACGTGTGTGGGTTTAAACGCAGAGGGGATTAGAGTGTGAAGTGTATGTATGTATGTATGTATGTAAATCCCCTGCCCTGGTCTGGTTAAGGCTAATCAAACTAAAGCTCACATGTGCGTCCCCCCAGGCACAGACACCCTAGCTGAGCTCCACTGTGCCGCTTTGAGCTCCAAATGACATGCATGTAGGGCATTAAGAAACACGTTTGGAAGCGGCCCCAGCAGTGATGCACCATACAGCAGCTGTAGCCGTGGCTGCTGCAGAGGGTTTTGTACCCCATAATGAATGCAGGCCTGCGGTGGGCATCAATGCCAGTGCTGCTGCTAACGGCTGCTGTGCATGGAGCTCAGTGGTGGTGGCACAGGCCTAACCTAGAGCCCAGGCATCATCACAGCAGGCATCATCCTGGCCATCCCCTACCCAGACCGCGGGCACTCGGTCCCGGGTCATCAATCAGTTGGCCACCTGCGTGGATGAAAAGCCAGATTGTTTTTTATAGCTCAATTCAATTCCCTCTCCCTCTCTCTCTATCTATCTCTCTCTCTCTCTCTCTCTCTCTCTCTCTCTCTCTCTTTCACTCCCTGCCGCCCCCAATATCCTTCCCCGTCTTGTGAGGCCATAAATCATTTCATTACAGGTAAAAGGGAAAAAAATGAAAAAAATATCTGACAAAGCTTCTGGAAGTAATTTCCTCAGGGCACAACACATGGGTGACCACGCTGAGGTGATAAGAGGTGTGAAGCGCACATGTGTTTGTGCTTGTGTGTGTGTGTGTGTGTGTGTGTGTATGTGTGTGTGTGTGTATGTGTGTGTGTGTGTGTGTGTGTGTGTGTGTGTGTGTGTGTGTGTGTATGTGTGTGTCTGTATTTGTGTGTGTGTATTTGTGTGTGTGTGTGTGTATGTGTGTGTTTTGCATGTGTGTGTGTGTGTGTGTGTGTCTGTGTGTGTGTGTGTGTGTGTGTGTGTGTGTGTGTGTGTGTGTGTGTATGTGTGTGTCTGTATTTGTGTGTGTGTCTGTATTTGTGTGTGTGTATTTGTGTGTTTTGCGTGTGTGTGTGTGTGTGTGTGTGTGTGTGTGTGTGTGTGTGTGTGTGTGTGTGTGTGTGTGTGTGTGTGTGTGTGTATGTGTGTGTCTGTATTTGTGTGTGTGTCTGTATTTGTGTGTGTGTATTTGTGTGTGTGTATTTGTGTGTTTTGCATGTGTGGTGTGATGTGTGTGTTGTGTGATGTGTTCTCAATGGCATATGGGATTTTGAGCCATAAAAGAGCAGGTTTAATATTATCAAAGGCATGAAGCAAACCCATTAGCATGAATATAGAACAGACCTACTGGAAGCAAGTAGCAATGCATTCACAATCAAATGTATGCAGATGCTCGTACTCAATTCAAATGAACAGCAAGGCAAGGTATACACACAGACACAGACACACACACAAACACACACACACACACACACACACACACACACACACACACACACACACACACACACACATACACACACACACACACACACACACACATACACACGCACACACACACACACACACACACACACACACACCACACAGTGGGGCCTGAGGCTATTTAACCTACTCCCCTGAGCTGCTCGTGTAGATCACCTAAAGATCCTTGCAGTAAAAGTAAATGTTCCTGTTTCTCTATAGAACAGAAATTCAGAATTTCAACATTAATAATCAATGGCGGTAGAAGTGCATGAGCTAAGGTTCAAGGCTCCCGGACTCTTGTGCCCACATTTCAGCCAGATCTGGGCCAGATCTGATTAGCTATCAAGGGCCTTGGCCGCCTCACCATCGCCCACCCAACTCAACCGCGCTGCTGCTCGAAACTGCAGTTTTATTGACCAGGAACAGGAAAAAGAGTTCAGCTACAGCTAATCCATTATTAAAAAAGAACATTGACTCAAATCGGCACACATTGACAAACGATTTCTTTTCGAACTCAAGAAAGGAGACTCGCAGGGGACAGTCAAGCCTTATATCAAATGATAAAACACAGTCCCTCTTTATCAGAAAAATAGGCTGATATTTTTAGCTGTCTGGTTAAACACAGGTTGACAGGCTTCTTCTCACATCCCCTGATTCAATATTTGAGGAATTAAGATGATAAAGTGATGTTTGAAATGATGAAACATTATGAAAAAAACATTTTTTTTTATCCCCTGGAAGCCTGTTATATAATGTGTTATGACTGTGCAAGAAGTTGTGAATAAAATGCCAAATGTGGAGAAACTTTCAAACTCCTGCATTTAAAATGTTATGACCTGAAAAAAACAACACTGGTTTAATCATCCAATTACAGCACTAGAGCTAATAAGCAGTGGACATTGGTCAACAACTCTAATTAAATCAGATTAGAGCAGAATTAGACTAATTAAAGAGTATAAAGCACCAACATGCAAGTCATTAATCAAAGTCAGAGGAATAAATCAGAGTGATGCACCCAAACTTCCAACACACCGACTCAAACACATGGTCCAAATGCTTCTAAATAGTTCTGAACCTCGCCATCTCTCCATCTCACAGTCCCCTCAGAGCTCAACTCCGAAACTTTTTTCTCTCTCCCTCCAACCCCCCCCCCCACCACCACACGAAGACAATCTTCCCAACTCTCCTCTGATAAAACAGCACAGGAAAATTACACTTTTTCTCCACCCACAAACCTATCTAACTCTCTCTCTCTCTCACACACACACACACACACACACACACACACACTTCTAGCTCCACGGAACACAATCAGCTCGGTACACTCGAGCGGCTGTGAGGATCAGAGAGCACAACAATCCCACCACATACAGATGCACTTTGAAGTACATGAACAAGAGATTGAAACAGCCAACAGCACCAACAAACGTTTTCTCTCTTTCCCTCTCTCTCTTTTTTCTCCTCTACCGCCCTCACACTCAAACCAGCAGACTGCAAAAAAGGGGGACACACACACTCTGTTTTTTTCTCTCTCTAAAGCACCTGACTCCCCTCCTCCTCCTCCTCCTCCTCTCTCTCTTTCCCTCTCTATCTATCTCTCGCCCTCCCCTCCCCTTAACTTTGCCCTTACCCCAGAGGAGTTGGCTAAGACACACAAAAGCCCATTTAAAAGTGGTGCATTGCACAATACCCTTGATCCGCCGTCTGATGACCCCCAGCCGGCACTTCAGCGAAACGGAAAACATGTCCTCTCTTCACCTCCTCCACTGCCTCTTCTCAGCAAGTCATTGTTGGCGGAAAAAAAAGAAGAGAGAGAGAGAGAGAGAGAGAGAGAAAGAGAGAGAGAGGCGGAAACAGCTTCAGAGCGCTTCTCAACTAGTCACATGGCAAGCGGAGCGGTCCACAAACTCCACTAACCGAGGGAACAGAAACCAGAAAAGGATTTCTCTCTTTCTCTCCCTCTCTCTCGCTCCCCTCCTCTCTCTCTCTCTCTCTCTCTCACTTGCTAACTCACGCACACTCTATCTCTCTCCCCCCCCTCTCTCTCACTGTCTTCTATGCCTCAATTCCCCATCCAGGCTGAAAGTTCCAGCAGTCAGCAGCAGGTGAGGTGCCATCAGTCAGAACAAGAGAGAGAACGAGAGAGGGTGGAAGAGAAAGACAAATAGAGAGCGAGAGAGAGAGTTGGTGAGAAAGATAGGCAGAGATAGCGCAAGAAGTGTGTGTGAGAGAGAGAGAGAGAGTAGGCGAGGGGGAGAGATGGAGACCTCAAAGATAAATGTAAGATGGGAACGGGAGCCAGAGACGGAGTGTGTTTAACGGACAGATAAGCGTCTGTCTGAGCGTGTTCTCGTCATTTCTTTCGATCGGCACAGGAGCGCTAATCAATATTTATAAACCTCCCTCGCGCCGCGGCAGCCTCCGCTGCGCTCCCTCTCAAGATCCCTCCCCCACACTCTCTCTCTCTGTCCCTTACACACACACACACACACAAACACACACAAGCACACAGACACACAGACACATGGGGATGGGGATATGAGGATATGAGGATTCAAAGACTGTCTCTCTCTGTACAGCATTTGGCTTTGGGGCTTCCGTTGGAGGCAGCTGGTGTTAATCAAGCCACTGTGTCCAGTGCGTGGAGGTGAGGAGGGGGCATTTTAATAACCACACCGAGATCCTCTGCCCAATTACACACAGACACATTACATTACTCTTAATTACCTTGGTACTCCCCATAGCTATAACCAAGGATGCACGATAGAGTCAGAACTCAGCTCCGTAAGAACATGTAGAACACTTGTAAATATGACAGTCACACAATATTGCAGCCCAACATCTGACAAAATCCCCCTGCAGGATTTTTTTTTTCTTTTTTTTTTTTTTTAGATGGATCTCCAAGTGGCTGGTTTAATATTTCTATTTGCAGATGGACATGAGATAGGCTCACTTAAAAGAGCACACAGCACAGCTGGCCAATTTTGAATTAAAAATGAATGAATAAAATATAAGCAATAGGCCTTTGTTTGCAGCCAGGAACAACGCGTCGGTCCACGGAATACTAATCGAGGGATATGTGACCACACAAGTTATCTTTTTGGTGCGGTGGATTAATCGGATTGCCTTCTACCTTCCCAGTCAAAGACAGAAGGGAAAGACTGTGCAGTAGAGTTTCATCTACACCTTCTTCACTAATATGCATCATTTGCAATGAGATGGAAAGTGCAACACCCAATACAAATCATTTTAAAATTAAGCAGTAAATCCCAAGAGGCCATAGGTTACAGAGTATTTTAGAACAGCATTGTTAGGCACAACGTGAAGCAGGGTTTAAATTGAGTTGAACAATTTAAAGCAGAAAGAAAAGTATTACACAAATTGCATGGGTTGATGGGTATTTAAGTATGACAGAGAGATTAGGTCAGTCAATTTGCTACAGTTTTTTTATGTAATTTTCTCCGACTGCTGAATGAACACATTTTAGGCTATGTTCTAACTTTAAAGCAACCCACCAACCTTGGCATATCACAATTGTCACAACCGTTAATTTTCTACTGCTAAGATGTGCTCTTATATGCTTGATTGCCAGATCCTAAATATGAACCTGGAGAGTGTTGTTCTTCACCCTCAAAATAATCTTAATGTTGCCTAACAGCTAAATCAGTGACAACCTTATGATAGCAAAACAGATTGTCTCGGTATGCCCAGAGTTACCGTGGTGTTACTGAATGTTTGCCAAAGCAGTTGCTCAGCAACAGAGCACTGCAAAGCACAGCATCTATGTGTGGAGCACCTTCGCATACCTAGCCTGCTAACATCATGTGCTTGGTGCACTCTTGCAGCACAGAGCTTCAGCAGTGTGTGACCGCTCTGTGCTCTGATCCTCGGAGGTGTAGGGCAGTATCCATCCAGCAGAGGAAGAAGAAGAAGAGGAGGAGGAGGAGGAGGAAGAGGAGGAGGACGATGTGGAGGAGGACGATGTAGACAGAACGGGTACTTCAGCATGCTGAGAGGACTCCAAGCGACAGGGCTCAGAATCCTGCAGCTTGCGAATCTGCTTTCTTGCCTGCCTGCCTTTGCCTGCCTGTCAAGAAGTCTGTCATTGTGCGTCTGGTCTAACAGGATTGCTCTCATCCTTTCAAAAGGATCCCCGATCCGCAGTTATTCTATTTTTTCAGTCGCTTTCCTCCCATCTTCTTCTGCTCTCAAATGCCCTGCAGACCCCCCATCAACTATTAGAAATTTCTGCAGTTTTCAGTTTAACTTCACTTCATAACTGCATACTTTTTTGAAAGTATAACAGCTGTTTCCCTGCCTGTGGAGTCCAGGAGTGTCCTTTTGGCTGGCCTGCCTCCGAGTCTCAAGTGTCCATCCCGTGCCAGGGCATATTCAGGTCCATCTGGGCGTGAGTGTGGAGCTTCCCCTTCCTCACACCTCTGTCCACCCCCGGGGCACATTTCATCAGTGATGAACTGATGCCCCTCCACACCACAACAACCTGCAGTCTATATCATAAACCAGATGTGTCCTGCCCTCTTTGTGAACTTCATTTAGGCCCGAGAGATGATACATATTGTATGTTCAATAGCACAGCTGAAGACAGAAAAGGGACTGTCAGCATTCTTTCAGTGGCATGTTATTCATTGTTTTACTACTAGGTGCATTACACTGTAACCTTGTAACATCTAAAACACTGTTAATCTGAGTCATCGTTATGACTGCAGCACATACACACATGCACCGCCGCCACACACACACCACACCACACACACACACACAAACATACACACACGCACACATGCATGTGTATGAACCTTATTACACTGCAACCATGTTGTGCTGTGTAAGATACTGACTTAGGAAGTAACAGCATATGGATATCATACTATACTATACAGCCCACTATATCCAGAATGGTTAGATAAATGGTTATTTGAGAACATAATAAAAATAGTGTGTTGAAATGTAGTAATTGTTATACCTAATTACAATGTATTAAGTGCTTAGAGGTGTAAAGTATTACACTTCTCCGTCTGTTCCTCTCTCTTTTTGCAGTTTTAAGGTGACAGCCTTTATGGGATACATTACACACACACATACACACTCTCTCTCTCTCTGTCTGTCTTTCTCCCTAGTGCACACACACTCTCACTTCAACACATCTAACCTGCCAAAAGCGTGTGACCACCTGGGACGACTGCCAGGAGCACACTCTTGTTGTGAGGTCTTGTCATGATGTGGTGACTCACGCTCCATATTCATTAAACTCCTTACATGAATAACGCAAGCAGTCGGTGCACAGCACTCAGATGTTCAAGACTAATATTGATGATCAGATGGTGATAAAAGCTGTGGCGGTGATCAAAGACAGAGCTTGTTAAAAAGACGACAAATGGCTATTTAATCCTTAAAACTGGAACAGACCTTTTGTGGTCAAAATTAATCCAAGACAACTGGTGTGAGACTGCAGCTTTATTCACGACGCCGGGAGCATGTTACACACATGAAATGTCAAAGTAACAAGCCCACACATCTGTGGGTGAAGCCAATTCTTATACCTTACCCCACACCCATGGAAACTCACAAGTTGTCACCCTCCATTAATCACTTAGCCATCTGGTATTTTAACAGAGATAAGAAATGTTTACAAACCCCCATCCTGAGGGTTACCCACAGTGAAATGTTTACAACCCCCCATCCTAGTTGGTGACACAGGGGTTACTTTAACTAAACATTCCCACATAGGAGTTTCAGAACACACAAGGTTCAGAGTAAGGAGATGGCAATAAGATTTCACTACATGTATATAAGGTATACTAAACATTCAATGAGAAAAGTAAAAATTATCCCACACTTTAATGATGTGCTGTGGCTGGGGGGGGGGGGGTTACACTGTGTTAGTGTGATACTGTGTAATGCAATTCCAGGGATGACAATCACAAAAATAAAACCTCTGACACATAACTGAGAGACGTAACTGAGACACTAACATGGCGTAGTTCATAAAACTCCATTCTGCTCCCTGTCTTCAGAGGATAGAGGACCCTTGTACAAAGTTCCCAGGGCTTAGCAGTCTGCCAGATACAGAATACATAACCACAACCATTATCCAGCAGAGTCTTCAGAGGAGATGGTGGCCCTTGACTAGGGGGTAATGTGGAGTGGGGGTGGGGGGTGTCAGATCTCCAGTCATCTCATGAAGAGAAATCAAACTCCAACATGTAGCACTGCAGACTGACTCCTACTGGCTCATTTGAGAGGCCTAAGCCAAGAGTGCAGCAGATAAGGCTGGTTAAGAGGCAAGGAGAGAAGCAGTTGGTGTGAAGTGTGACTGGTGAATCAGGCACAGAGACAGACAGAGAGAGAGAGACAGACAGAGAGAGAGAGACAGACAGAGAGAGAGAGACAGAGAGAGAGAGACAGAGAGAGAGGGAAAGAAGGGGGAGAGCTGCAGAGAGAGAGGAGAAAGAGTGAGAAGTGTCAGAAAGAGAGTTAAAGAGAGAAAGCAAGAGGTGAGAGGAGAGAGAAGGAGAGAGAAAGGTGACATACAAGTGACAGAGAGAGGGAGAGACAGAGAAAGAAAGATAGATAGTGAGAGAGAGAGAGAGAGAGAGAGAGAGAGAGGAGAGAGATGTGTGCCCGTGCTTCTTGTCTGGTTAAGGAAATAACAGGGGTGTGACCCTGGTAAGCGGGGCGGTCCGATTAATCACCGCCGACACGTCCGCTCCGCTCCAGGAGTCTCAGGGAGGGGATTAGGAGGAAATGAGGTGCTATGACCTCAGTGATTTTCATTTCGCTCTCCGCGGACCACACTGAGGGGCCACTGTGCATGCACACACACACGCACACACAGGAACACACGCACGCACGCACGCACACACACACACATCCCCATTCGCACACACATAAGATGCTGCGACAGAATGGGTACAACACTCAATGGCATCCCACCTCACAACACAGAAATGTGTGGATTCCACATTTCCTGGAATTGGAGGAAAAAAGCATGTTTTTATTCTTCTTGCCTCATAGCCATGTGGTGGACTGGAATAATTGAAACACATTAGAAAGACTCCCTGTGAAGGGGGCAATTTCGTAAGGATAATTACATTTTTCACTGCAGAAAGATGAAAACCATGAAATCAGAGCATCTACAACAGAAACACTGAGCGAAACAAACAAATCAACCAACGTCCAAAAGAAACAATCGGTTGCAACCATCAAATTACAGAGTATAAGAGTGATGTGCAGCCAAATTCCACCTCTAACATTACATTTGGCTGACGCATTTTTAGCCAAAGCGACTTACATATGTCAACTATATTACAAGGGATTACATTGTCCCCGGAGCAACTTGGGGTTAAGTGCCTTGCTCAAGGGCACAAAGGTGGAAGCCGGGAATTGAACCGACAACTTTCAGACTACTGCACGCTAGCCCAGTTCCTTAACCGCTACACTACCACCACCCCAAAATGCATGGTATTTACATTACATTACATTACATTACATTTAGCAGACACTTCTTGACCAAAGTCACTTACATATGTCAGCTATATTACAAGGGAACACATTGTCCCCGGAGCAACTTGGGGTTAAGTGCCTTGCTCAAGGGCATAACAGTGGAAGCCGGGAATTGAACCGACAACTTTTAGGCTACTGCGCGCTAGCCCAGCTCAAGTCTACTGTAACTCATCCGGCAGGACTCCACTCATGGCCTGAGTTGTTAGGGGCAGAATTTCACATGCTGATGGTTTACAGGGTATATTGTAGATCTTCAGTAATGATGAATGCTGTTAGTTATAGGGGGAGTAGGGGCTTTAGGGATGTGTTCATGTTAATCCAAAAGTGTAAATAATTGCATTTGCCAGTACACTTTTTGTGTGTACTTATGACTGTGTGTGTGTGTGTGTGTGTGTGTGTGTGTGTAGATACTATATATCACAGGGAATACTCAGTGAATATGAATGCGTTTTCATAATTAAACTAATTTACTGACCTCACCATATTGCCGGGGAGGAATTTAGGGAATTGCAAAAGTGAGCACAAATGCATAATTCAGAAGACCTCCACAGCAATCCAACTCCTCTGTTATTTTAGTATTTTCATAATCCAAGGGGGAAGAACCCAGTTGAAATGGAATCTTTATGCTGCTGTCAAACCCATGTATAAAATAGCCGTTTTCATCTGAAATGTGCTTTCCCCCTGCGTCAAACACCAATATCCACAACTGTGATTCTATAGGGAATGTTTGTGTTGGGGGAAAAAAACCCTGATACCATCAAACGATTCAGCTGGAGGGTACAATCAAACAACATACCCTACAAGGTCAGTCTGACGACTCATTCTCTGTGTTTGATGAACTGAGAGGAAATACACTGAATGTTTTTAGGACGCAAGATGCAAGAGTGATCATTGTGAAGTAAACAATGTTTTTTATGAACTCCCATTCATCTCCATCAGTGGAATCAGGCAAAGCTTCTTCACGTATCACAGTGTAAACCTTGGTTCTACATGCTCTTAGAAAAACATGTCGTGGTAGTGTAATAGGCACAGCTACAGTATGTACTACTGAAACACAAAAAAAAAAAAAACATGGAGAAATATGCTCTAACAAAAACCTTTTCACACCATGTAGTGCTACACACCAGAGTGACTCGACTGTTCACGTGTAGCTACTGCCTCTGTAAAAAATAATCAAAGAAATTAGGTGATTAAACAAGACAATATATCCCCAGAGCCCTTCCACTTCTGAAAGGGAGGCTTAGCCCCTCATTCACAATGATATGCTTTGTGTTCTTCTTCCACACACATCACAAATGAGGGCGCAGTAGAGAACTCACACACACATACAAGCACACACATACACACTGTCTCTTTTCTCACACACGCTTCACACACACACACACACACACACACACACACACACACACACACAGACACACACATTCACTCTCTCTCTATCACACACCTACACACAGGCACACACCACACACAGACATGCACATAAACACATATACAGAGAGAGAGAGAGAGAGAGAGAGAGAGAGAGAGAGAGAGAGAGAGAGAGAGAGAGAGAGAGAGAGAGAGACACACAGGAAATGGAAATCAGGTTTAATCTCCCGGTTTACAGATAAACTCTGTTTAAAATGCAAGCTTGCCACCCACTCCATGTGTGTGCAAGCTAAATCTAGGCCATTGGAGGCCTCATCATACAGGAAAAACCGCCATGAATTATTCCACAGGAGCTCCGAGTCATCCAAGAAAATTAAAAGAAATTATTCAGGTAGAAAGGGGAGATGAGTTTGGGTATGTCTGCATAATACAACAAAGAGGGCGCTGTGTGTTAAGTTTAAATGGAGAAGCTGACATAAAATGAGTCCTTCCGATCAGAGTCAGACATCAGAAACTCCAGGGATCTTTGAGTAAAATATCACTGAGTTACCCAGCAGAGACACAGAGCAATGATAGTCAGCATGCCAATAATGTGTATGTGTGTGTGTACATGTATGTGTGTGTGTGTGTGTGTGTGTGTGTCAACATAAGGTTTACACTGTAGCAATATGTCCCAGGGGAATTTGGAGAATCAATTTGAATATCACAATATACCTATAATTCTGTTTCTGTATTTAATTTTTTACCCACTAATGTTTTCATCATGTTGAAGGCCCAGCCAACAAGGTCAAGGGTTACAAATGTTGAACCTTAGAATGGCAAGTGCTTAGTTTGTTTTATTGTTGCCTTGATGTATTTGTCATAAAGTGCATGTATCGTAACTGTTTACCCACACTTTGTGGTTATTAATTCATGCTGTTTTGTTTGCTGTGAGATAAATCATTTAGCCATGGTTTAGTAATGGGACTAGGGCTGGACTTAACTGTTTGTTTATGGGCAACAACAGAGGTACCTATGATGCATTTGAGATAAATGAATATGCTTGGTCATTTGGGATAAATTAATATGTTTGTTCGTTTGATAACCTGTTGGTGGGCTTCTTGATTTATACTGTCTGTCTGTCTATCTGTATGACACACACACACACACACACACACACACATATAGAAAGAGAGAGAGAGAGAGAGAGATAGAGAGAGAGATAGTCAGACGTGCACACACACACACATGTGCAGCCTACATATGAGCCATAAGTCCTCTCCTGCAGATACCTCTGCCTCCCCAGCCGATGGCTGTAGAGCTGCTGCTGTATCCCCACGAGTTCCTTTAAAGTGTGATCAGTAGCAAACTGACGCAACATGCCGCAACTCCAAATACATATCAAGCACTGCGCTCTAGTCCCTCCACAGCCATCTCCCACTTATGCCAATGAAAAATTTATGTCTGATGCTCACTGGCTGCCGCTTCATGTGAACCAGTAAGGGGGACACAAAGACACAAATCACACACACACACACAAACAAACACAAATACAGCAAACATGTTGTTTGTTGAACGAAGAGCTCTGGAGTTTATCAGACAAACTGACACATCAGTTGTGAGGCACCAATGAATCGGGACTATCTGGATTCCATGCGCTGACTTCCAGGCCTCGAAAGCGTAGGAGTGTGGGACCCGCTTCCCACTTGAATTCTTTGACGGCATGTTTGTGACCCCTTTCTAGCCCCTGCGCTCCATCAAAGAGGCACCACTAGTGGCGTCGCTTCACCATAACGAACCCAAAAAACCGAGACAACAGCGGGAGCGACCTCTATACAGCAACAGAGGCAGCAAGTAGGAGCAGCCCGACGGAGGAGATTTCCTCACAAAGTCCCCGAACTCAAAGTGAGACCACACGAAACGACTGCAGAGAGCCTGCGGGGAAAGACAGAAAATAACGATGGAGAAAGAGAAATGAGAGAGAGCGCGACAGGGGAAACGTTCAGTGATCGTGGGTTGGTGACAGCTTGGATTCAAACTCTCTCATTACTGCATTCATAGGGATGGTGTGGTGGTGAGATAGAGCAATTCGTTGTTTTAAGGGCTCAGAACCACGGTGAAACCCAGTAGCAGTATACCAGCTATGATCATTAGCTTTCTAATGGGCTGTTTGAGTACTCTGGATAGAGGTGCCCTATTAAAACTGCATTGCCTGTCTTGCCTGAGTTGTGGTGTGACTTTATAGAACTATTGTACTTGTTGGTAGTTAGGGAAGGCGGAGAGATTTGGGATACCTTATTTTCACTTTTATGTTGTTTTGTTAAGGGAAGGGGAGATCTAACTCCAACTATAGCCGTTTTTTTGGCTTGGTTGTTGCCTTAAATGTTTTTACATGTATAAAAGAGAAAATAATAATAATAATAATAAAACAAAGTTAGTATCTTCTTTCTCTGCTGTTGTGAACTAACCCTAGACGAGCCACAGTATAAATAACTTTTTGCTGTCTAGTAGTGTCTGGTTAACCAAAAACCTGAGGCTCAGAGACCCTAGTGAGAGAGAGAGAGAGAGAGAGAAAGAGAGAGAAAAAAGAGAGAGAAAGAGAAAGG
Organism: Alosa pseudoharengus; assembly: GCF_046254945.1. NCBI lineage: Eukaryota > Metazoa > Chordata > Actinopteri > Clupeiformes > Clupeidae > Alosa > Alosa pseudoharengus. The sequence continues at coordinate 21,887,521 of NW_027468837.1, forward strand.
GAAGAGCCATGGCATGTCGTGTAGTCGCACCCCGGTATCACCCAGCGGTGTTCTTCAGACAATCTGTGCTGTGGGTGCAAGACTTTACACCATATGGTGAGACATGGGGAGGCGACAGTCACGCCTTCCTATGTTCCAGCATGCCACTGCTTGGGAAGCAGCTGGTTCTGGTGCGGATCTGGCCTGGATCAGGCCCCGATCTAGTGGACCTGTGCCAGAACTGGTCTGTTCCAATACCAGAGGGGTTCTGGATTAATATCTGGGGAGAAATGTGGTGGCTGTCTGTTTCCACTGAGTATTTGGGTTTGAAGGTTTGTCTCTTTCAAACACACGCTGTTACACACACACACATACACAAACACATACATGGTTACACACACACACACACACACACACACACACACATACATACACACACACACACACACACACACACACACACACACACACACATTCTCTGGAGCAGAGCTTGTGAAATGCCAAGGTAATGCAGCTGCACTGACACTCACTGTTTCCGTGACCCCTGTGAGGTTGCGATTCTACTGTGTGGTGTACTTTCTCTACTGCTACCCCCGACTCTGGATTACGAAACAGCATCTACTCACTTTGGCTGCTTCAGACTCGCGTCAGACAGCACCGATCGTTTTCACGTTTTTTCCGTCCGACAGTATTCCGTGAACATGATCAACTGAGCTCCGTCTTAAAATTGGCCAGATTAGAAGTATTTGTGACTTCTATCATAAAAAGACCAAATCATTATGAGTGGAAGAATATTTGGGTAATAAGAAAAAGAATATTGAAACATTACTAATGCATTACATACAGAGTAAAAAACAGTAAAACGGGATTAGAAGACTGAAGATTTTTTAAGAACTTTCACTTTTCATTTCAGATTTGGTTGTTGTTTGGTGTGTGAGTATTTCCCACTGACATGTATTAAAATGGACTGCTGTGATAACGTGTTCAAATTTCCCTCAGGATAAATAAAGTCTCCATCTATCTATCTATCTATCTATCTATATATCTATATATCTATCTATATATCTATCTATCTATCCATCTATATATCTATCTACTGTATCTATCTATCTATCTATCTATATGTGCGTTTACAGAGAAGATGTTGATTAAACAAAGAGGAAAAAATGGAACAATAGATCTCTGTCATTGGTTGAACATGTAACAGTTACAGTAATTACGTGAATATCCACGAGAAAGATGCAATATGTTTATGCCTAATCTTAAGGTATGGTACGATGATTTTGTCCAAAGTACAAACACATTTCTGAAAGATTACAAAACTTATTAACACCATTAACATTATTATGGCTTGCTTTAACAGCTTTTGCATTTGACTGTTTTCCACAGGAGCATCTGGTGAAACGAATCCTACCCTACTTCCAGAGGACGACTACTCATTTCAGAGTCAGCTGCAATCTGGGATCTCATCCAGCATCATCACACTGAGATCTGAAATGTTCTGCCCAAACGTATGACCTCAATCCAACTGGTCTGGGTTGAAATGAAATGAGATCTACCACTAGCCAATTTAACTTTGATGTAGTAACTGTGAACCAACATTACTGTGGAATACACACACACACACACACACACACACACACACAGAAACATACATACTCTCTCACACACACAGAAACACTGAGATATATACACACAAAGCACTAGGGTTGTTTCCCCAGTGTTTCATTTCCCCCACACTCCTAGACGGAATTACACATCAAACCTTTGACCTTCACATACTCACCTTCCTGCTTGTCACTACTAAAGCATTTATGCTTGCTGGTTGAGAACAATCTGGGTACCTGCCTCCATTTCTCCTATGCAACTGGCTAAACATCAGAGATGGCCATATTGGACTGCCAATTTAGGAGTTACTAGGAGCAAAAACAGACATCTCCATATGTCATTGAATGATGAAGTTGTGCTACCACTCTCCTAATATCAATGTGGTGATACTGAGAGCTATGCTCGATTAGATAATCACAATTCCTCACCACATGCAATGTGTGTGAGACGAGTAGCACCTGTTCCAGATGTCAGATAGTCACTACATGGCATGGTACAGTATGTATAAACATGGTATGTATAAACAGACCACACAGGACTAAAACAGCATTTTGCCTACCACAGTAGCACAGAATGGCAAGCTGTGTTTTTGTTACTCATGTGGGAAGGTCGAGTGGAAAGTGTGACTTTGATACAAAAACATGAGAGTAGTGTTGAGAGGGATTGATTCTGTATTCTGGTGTATGCATTAAAGGAACACGCCACCCAAAATCAGTAGTGATATATGTTCTTACCGTAACTTTCACGAGTTGAGTAGTACCTCTCCTGCGTCGGTAGGTGCACTCAAACGCTCTGTCGCGCGGCGCAAATGTGTTAGCATGTTGCTATGCTAGCGGGCTCTGCCGTGGCCGTAGAGAGAGGCACATAGCAGTATTCAAACACCTCCACGTTTTACCTACTTAAATACAGTTGCAGGAGTAGTTGATGAAAAATGTTAGGGCACACAACATGAAACGTGACGATTTTCCAAGCGAATAAACATGAGAACTACAATGTGTGGCACAATAGCACTTGGGAGTACTTCGACCTAGCGTGGTAATATTATTAACACCTAATTGTAGATCCTATCCACCACAGAGTTTAGAATCCATGCTGGATCGACCCTCAGCCTCTCCCTCCCCTCTGAGCGAGAGAGGCACACACACTAGAGGTGGTGGCTGGTTGTTTTAATGTAGGCTATATGGGTGATGCAGCGCTGCTGACGTGAGGCTAGAAAGCCCTTGCCTGTTCTAGAAAGACTGATGTAATGCAGCAAATATATTAAAAGGCAAAAGTCGTACATTGGCTAGGCCTATCCCCAGAATATCAGCAGCAAACTCAGTCTCTGTCGCGCAAAACACTCTCCAAATAAAACGCACATCGGCCTGTTGCCTATTCTGCCAGCTTGTGACAATATATCGTCCAAAATGCTTGATTGCATTGCATTCTCCACATTTTTAGCTACATTTTCATGTACCACATCAGCATTTTTGTTCAGTGAATCTTTTGTAAATTGCTTTACAATTACCGTCGGGCCTATAGGCCTATTGCCTGGCTTGCCTCAGCTTCGGTCACGTCCTTTTACAATTTTATCATTGTAATAAAAAACGCAATTTGCCACATAATTTCAGCATGCTCCTGGCCAACTAATTAATGCCTATTGTACTTTATTTTTTGCAAAAAGAAAGAAATCCTTGATAAAATAACAAGTCATTCACATTATAGGCTACTTTACACACTGTTATGTCAGGTTGACTGACAAGCCTGTTCTGAAGACTCCCATTCATTTTGACTGCACGAGCGCGTCTTTTTCAGACAGACATCGCAATTAATTTTATAGCAGGCCATCGGACAAATATGACGCCTCGATATTAAAGAAACTCCGACTCCATTCATTCTGAAAGTCCACCGCACAACAATGCAACGTGCATGTTCACATTTTTAGTAACAACCGCCAAACTTGCTTGCTTGCCTTACACATCTAAGTTTTCCGACTATTTTTCTTACCTTCTTTTTCCGCTGTGGATGTTAGTGAGTTTGTAGAAGTTTTAGCTCTTACGTTCTGAACATCTCGCACTGCCATCGCCCGATGTCATTTCTTAGTCATATCACTCTCTGTCTCTCTTTTAAATGCCTATTCCCTGAATGGTAGGCTACAATTATGTGTTTTATATATAGGCTAATATCTAAACAAAATAACCCAGGCAGTCTCATCTAGGATATAACACAGGTTGAAGTTGGTTCTATTTAGGGAGGTGAACATCTGTAGATGACTCAGAAATGACATCGGAAGACAAGGAGTGAATATGGCAAGAGGCAAGCCGAAGTCTGCTGACAAGGGCCCGACGGTAATTGTAAAGCAATTTACAAAAGATTCACTGAACAAAAATGCTGATGTGGTACATGAAAATGTAGCTAAAAATGTGGAGAATGCAATGCAATCAAGCATTTTGGACGATATATTGTCACAAGCTGGCAGAATAGGCAACAGGCCGATGTGCGTTTTATTTGGAGAGTGTTTTGCGCGACAGAGACTGAGTTTGCTGCTGATATTCTGGGGATAGGCCTAGCCAATGTACGACTTTTGCCTTTTAATATATTTGCTGCATTACATCAGTCTTTCTAGAACAGGCAAGGGCTTTCTAGCCTCACGTCAGCAGCGCTGCATCACCCATATAGCCTACATTAAAACAACCAGCCACCACCTCTAGTGTGTGTGCCTCTCTCGCTCAGAGGGGAGGGAGAGGCTGAGGGTCGATCCAGCATGGATTCTAAACTCTGTGGTGGATAGGATCTACAATTAGGTGTTAATAATATTACCACGCTAGGTCGAAGTACTCCCAAGTGCTATTGCGCCACACATCGTAGTTCTCATGTTTATTCGCTTGGAAAATCGTCACGTTTCATGTTGTGTGCCCTAACATTTTTCATCAACTACTTGTGCAACTGTATTTAAGTAGGTAAAACGTGGAGGTGTTTGAATACTGCTATGTGCCTCTCTCTACGGCCACGGCAGAGCCCGCTAGCATAGCAACATGCTAACACATTCGCACCGCGCGACAGAGCGTTTGAGTGCACCTACCGACGCGGGAGAGGTACGACTCAACTCGTGAAAGTTACGGTAAGAACATATATCACTACTGATTTTGGGTGGCGTGTTCCTTTAAAACAGCAGGTGACCGCGGATGACTGGTTTGCGAAGAACATTTTTGCTTATTTGTACCATGTCAATAGCGACCTTTACTTTCAGTTCTACACATTATCCACTTCCCTACACAGATCCTTGCCAGGTTTGATGTAGCTGTACAAATAGCTCATGACATTTTTAAGTAGATTAAAATGACTGCCCTGCATTAGCTCTTAGTTGGCCTTTTATGCATTATTTCCCTAAACTTTTGATTCCTTTTAACTGTGCTTGCGACTGAATGATGTGAATGATATGAATGATAAATACAATGTGAAAGGTTCTGTGGACAAGATGCAGCTTCTGTTGACTGGTAAAGATGCTTTTTAGTCTGTTTAGGGCTCGCAAATGTATGTACATCTGCGCCTCACTGTCTTGTGATGGTCTTCAAAATTACACCATAAAATTGGTGTGAATTTAATCCATATCAAGATAGTGGCTGTGTCCAAAACAGACGGCAGTTACCTATAACTAGTCACTTGCCGTAGAAGGAAGGAAGGTATCAGCAATTTTGTTATGGACGGCCTAGATAGCAACACAGAATGCTGTTGCCAGGATATCGACAGCTGACTTCACAGTTAACACTAATTATCTGATAGCTTAACTGTGTAACAGCTCATGGAAATCAAAAATCCAGTATCTGAAAATATTAGAATAAAGAATTTATAAGACAGAAATGTCGATCTAAGAAGAGCTCTAATAAGCTAATCAAGTCAAAACACAGGCAACTGGGCTTTTCATTTTTCAGTGCAGAGCAATAGCTTTTTCCACGATACTCAAATTGTTTTAGATGCACCTGTACTTGTTTAATTAAGAGTTTCCAATGATCCTGGTGCTGGACTAACTACTACACCAATCCTGTTGAAATACTGGTAAAAAGGCAGCTCAGTGTCTGACCAGCTTCGGATAAAAAAAGCCTGTTAAGTCGTTGTTTAAATGGTTGGGAAGCTGGCATCATGCTTAACAGAGCAGCTACATTTTAGTGTCAGCATTTGGGTGCAATTAACCTTGTTCAGTAAGTAAAGGTTGGCAGAGCAGCCTACCTTATTGGCTGTAATTACAGTCTATACTACTTATTACAGCAATATTGCTGTTGAAAGACCTACCACATGAAAGGATCATTTTGATACACAATTAATGGACAATCCATTGATATTGCAATATGTGGCCTAAGCATTATTTTATATCTTTAGGCTGCCTCAAATGAAAATATGAAAGGCTTATTTGGGATTGATAAAATGTGTTACCAAAATATTTACACAGTTCTGATGAGTTCCCTATCTCCTCGTACCAGAAACATACTGCTTCCACGTACGTATCATTCTTCATATTCTCATATTTGGCTTTTTCAAAAGAAAAACACTTTTTGCCTATTCAATATGTTTCCTTCATAGAGAGAAAATGTGATTTACTACATTTGTAATTTCCCCCACAAATAACTGCTTTAGAGTTATTAAACACAGGCACGATATGGCTGTTACCTCTTCACAGTACTTTTCTGCCAATTCAGTGAATGCAAAGAATAACTCTGGGCCATAAATAACGAAGTCATTATAACAGGGGGTGTTGAAGCTGAGACAGAGAAGTGGTGGGTAAAGAGAGAGAGAGAGAGAGAGAGAGAGAGAGAGAGAGAGAGCATAAAAGAGAATTCACTGACCTAATTTTTCTTCGCAAAAGCAAGATAGGGCTGGTTAGGGTTGCATTATACAGTCAAGTGCTTGCAAATGAGCTCACATGTGGAGCACGAGCCGGTGCTAGGAGATGACAAACACCCGCTGTAACTGTCCGCAAGGAGCTAGCAGTGTGAGTGCCGCTTCCCCTCATGTGAACCACATTTCTCTGTGAGCTTTCTGAGGTTTTTTTGCAATTGTTGTCTTGTTTTTTTTTTTACCAAGCCTGGCGTTCAAAAGCATCAAACCCCATACATCACTGCCGTTGTGATGCAGTGAGGCATATGAAGAATCAGAGTTTGCTTTCATGGCACTTCAAAAGTCCAGCCGTTCACTTTTGTTGCGATTGCACTTCTCACAGAGTTCTCACGAATGCTGACGACACTGCCTCTTTCTTTAGGCCTCAGACAGAGACGCAGTGGCTTTAGATCTGTTTAGAAACCAAGACTGGTGTACTGAGAGAGAGAGAGAGAGAGAGAGAGATAGAGAGAGCGAGAGAGATGTGAGGGGGGGGGGGTACCAATCAGAACAGATGATGAAAATATTGAATGTGAAGGCATATTCATTACTTTAAAATCTGCAGTCAGTGTGCAGTCATGTGTGGTTTTACCAATGTCAAGATCAAGGGTTCTAACCCTGGAGGGAGTATAATGTGTAATCTGATCACTAAAATCACTATCTGGGAAGCATTGTGTAAGCCATTATGGATAATAGCATCTGCTGAAGGAATACATGTAATCGTGACATTTTTATATACTTGTGAATATTTTGCTATACTTCTCTCTAATGTCTGGTACAGCAAGAAGCTAACAACACCAAGATCACAGGTTCAGCTATACAGGGTGATAAAAGCATGGTCTAATGTAAACAGACTCTTGCGTGCTGTTTATTGAGGGCTGTTTATTGGGGGGAAGAGAGAGAGAGCAGCGGCCCCCTCTCCTCTCCTTAGGGGCCTGTGATCTCTGACACAGAGAGATGTTGCCCCCTGGTCTCTAACAAAGGGCGCCTGTCACCAGTGGCTCCATGCCATGCTGAATGCCAGCCTGGTCCCTGAGGCATCTGTTCCTAGAAGTTTGCCCTGCATTGGTACACTGTCCAAAACCAGACTGGTATGGTCTGGTATGAAACATACCAGTCTGGTTAGGAAGCAAGGAATTGTGCCACTAAAGAGAGTGAGGAGGGTGAAATGCTAACATGTACTCCCTGATTACAGCATAGGGAAGTGGGAAATTCTCTGTTTTAATCTGTTTCCACTAAACATCTCCCCTTATCGTTCTTGTCCATTTTATTACGATTTAAGTGGTTCTTATGAGTTATGGTTTGTATATTATGGTATTTGTTAATTTTCATTAGGCAATTGATCATTGATATTGCATTGACTATGCATTATCTATTTTCCTTAATGTGGTCTTTTGTTTTTTATTTGTAAGTCGCTTTGGACATAACCATAACCATATAACCATAAACAATGGTAGCCTGCCATTTTGAAGGTGTTTTTGATTTTGTTTGGATATGCTCCAACATCGATTGCCTAGAATTTGACTACAGGCAGCTTAAGTATACTTAAGTGGACTTTGTGTAGATGAAGTGATAGGTTACACAATGGGAGTAAACTGAAATGGTCACAAGTAGTTTGATCCATTTTTACCACCACAGATAACCTTCTTGTTCACATTATCTGCTTACTAGATGATTATTGAAACCACCAAGAGAAGGGCCAGAGAAGACTACATTTCCAAATGTCCATCTCCTGTGACCAGAACACAGGTGAATAACTCGTTCTGGAGTTTCTAGACCTGTTTCTTCTTCCAGTACCTAATGATGCGCTGTCCCTCCCTCTCGGCCTAAATCCCTCCCATACATGGCCTGTCTGAACTCTTCACTCTTTGCCCAACACACTCACACAAGTAATTTCCCTGCTTATCATCACTTAAAGGAATACGCCACCCCTAGGTGAAATTGGGTCTCTCCCCGCAGTCCCTAGAGTTGGATGAGTGAGCCAAAGCGTTTTATAGCCGACCCAGCCATTGTCCTAATCTGGAAACGGCCCGGTTAGCTTTAGCTTAGCGTAGTCGCTGTAATCCGGCGCTGCCAGCTAGCATGTCGTTGCAAAAGTGAATCAAATAACTCAAGATTTTTTAGAATTATTTCTCGTAACCTGTACATTCACATCGAGTACAAATATCAATGCAAATTAACACGAAGGGATTTACTAGACCAATTTAGATTTGGAACTATTTTCGGGCACAGCACCGGCAAAGCACCGCTGCCAGGCGCAAAGACATCACGCAGCATCTGAAAACCCTCAACTTCCAGCAATACACCAGCGTTAGTATTTTGAAGTTAGTTTCACCGAAGGACTTTGGTTTCACATCTACTGGGGAAAAATGGCTACTTGCTGTGTGAAGGGCTGCGGTAACAAGCAGAGGACATACACGAACATAATGTTTAACAGAATTCCAAACCCAGTGGAACGAAGAAATCTTTGGCTTGCTGCCCTCGGCATTCCTGCAACAACTCCAGTGGATAAAATCAATCAGTATCGTGTTTGCGAGGAGCATTTCAAACCGGAGGACTACGAAGAGAAAATGCAGTATGCTACGAGAAAAATGCTGTTACATCTGAAGGATACGGCCGTCCCATCCATTTTCAGTACAGAGGCAGAACAGTGTTCATCATCCATGCCTGTAAGTATAATTTCTATCCTTCCTTAAGTTATAACTGAAACGTTAGTCCGACTCACATTGTCGCTTCCAGTTTTATTGTATAACTTCATTAGGCTGCCGTTTCACCCTATTGACAATATGACGACTTTACCTTTTACCGTTACCTGTCAGTCGGCATGGGTTGGCACACTCCACACTCACACCACCAGTTCGTGTTTGCTCTCGTTCGCTCATCTGACTCGCCTTGACCAGTCGCAACGTCCTCTCTTCCCAGATCCAAAGCTCGCAACTCCTCTTCAGTGAACTCAGGTTCGAAAAGGTAGGGTCTTGGATCTTGGTAGTCAAAGTCATCATCTTCGTCTATCGTTTAATTTTCCATATTCATCGCCATTAGAACTCTTAGAGAAAGCCCACCTGTCAGTGTCAGCCTAGTAGCAGAGAACTTGGTAGTCACGCTGGTGTATTGCCGGAAGTTGAGGGTTTACAGATGCTGCGTGATGTCTTTGCGCCTGGCAGGGGTGCTTTGCCAGTGCTATGCCCGAAAATAGTTCCAAATCTAAATTGGTCTAGTAAATCCCTTCGTGTTAATTTGCATTGATATTTGTACTCGATGTGAATGTACAGGTTACGAGAAATAATTATAAAAAATCTTGAGTTATTTGATTCACTTTTGCAACGACATGCTAGCTGGCAGCGCCGGATTACAGCGACTACGCTAAGCTAAAGCTAACCGGGCCGTTTCCAGATTAGGACAATGGCTGGGTCGGCTATAAAACGCTTTGGCTCACTCATCCAACTCTAGGGACTGCGGGGAGAGACCCAATTTCACCTAGGGGTGGCGTATTCCTTTAACACAAGTTTGCCACAGCAGCAATGCACATATATAGCCTGCAGCTCTGGGAGAGGGAGAGGTCCACCTCCTGTCCAATCAGTTATCTGGTTAGTGCCACTCCACTGCCCCTTCTCCGCTGTTAAAAACACTGGGTGTTGCCACGGCAAGGAGCACTTAATGGCTATTATCACTCATCGGACTCAGTCTGTGCTCTATTTATATTAACATAATGACTGGCTTGTCTGCAAAGCTTTTACAGTGAGCCTCTGAGAACATCAGCAATGGTTTTTAATTGTGAGGCGCTTTCAAGAGACGACTCAGTGTTTAAGTTCCACAAAAGCAGACACTGCTTTCTGCTGCAAGTTTATCACCTCGGGATGACAGATGACTTGTTGAGGATATGTCAGAGGATGACAGAGTAATGACCCATGATGTCTACATCTGCAAGCTTTCCTTTAAAGGTACCTGGCTTCAGAATGTCAGAAGTGGCATTATATGTTGTCTAAAGAGGCATCTGATTAATTGCATGCACTTTGAGCTCCAGCATCACAAGGTCTTGAATTTGTTGGGGACTTTTAAGGACAGTTAAGTGGTAAGCCTCGTCCACAGTATTTCATCTCATAATGGAGTTTTAAAATCCAAGCAATCTACGTCCATACGAGAGTATTGAGCTCAGAAACAGAAAAAATCTATGTCCAAACTACAAAAATACAGATATGAAAAACATGAGACCATTCATGCTGTTCAATGTATAGGCATCTGTAACAATGCAGAATTTAACTGAACAACAGTTGCTTGCAAAGAAAGCAAGGTAAGCAAAGCTTGAAATTTGATATCCATGTTATCAATACTAGTGATGTAGTACTCGAGTCAGGTCTCGGACTCGAGACCGGTCTCGAGACCAATTTCTGCTTTCTCGGTCTCGGTCTCGTCTCGGACTCGTTCCTTCAAAGACTCAGTCTTGACTCGGTCTCAGACCACAGTGGGAGGAGAAAGACTCGTAATTTCAGACCGAGTCCTCGAGACCAACGCATTTTTTATGTTCATATAAAAAAAACACACAACACATAACAACAATAATAATAAAATGCAATGTTGACCGGCATTATTTAAAAATGACATCCCATGGAGCAATGCAAAGATACTGCCGTCAGAGCCGTTTATTTATCTCTATGGCTCTGCTGCCGGTGAGTGTCTGTAGGTCAGCATAGTCCATATTAAGACGTTAAGACTGCTCCTCTAAACAATTCCAAATCTAGCTTAGTCTGTAGGCCTAATGGTTGATTATTAACTGGGGTGATATTAAATTATGAATATGAAAACTGACATGTTTTTATGGTCTTGGTCTCGACTCGGTCTCGACTCCTAAAGGACTCGGTCTCGATTCGGACTTGCTTCCTCAAAGACTCGGTCTTGACTTGGACTCGACTGTATTTGGAAACCAACAGACTCGGTCTCGACTCGGTCTCGACCCTTCAAAGACTCGGTCTTGACTCGGACTCGGCATAGGCGGTCTCGTCCCCATCACTAATCAATACTTATCATCTTATTATTTTCTTTGAGGAAAGGGTAATATAAGTCATGTGATGGGAGCATGACTAATCAGGGAAGGAAATAGGAAGACAGCGTGTTTGTTAGCCTCATCGTTTTTCAAAGCTTTGTAAATTTGCCTGTCTACATTAACACATGACCCAAGAATTTTCAAACTGCTGTTCACACCAAGAACAATAGCTATGTATAACGTTAACGGCAAAAAAGTATCATCCTAGCTTATAGAAATGACTGCATCCACACATAAACTATAACGATAACGTCATGAAGAACGATCACTTTCAGAGTGATTTTGTGAACGATAAAAAGCTGACAGCCAATCAGAATCCATCAAATTTTAGCTATCACATTAAAGGTGCTCTAAGCAATGCCATGCGTTTTTTAAGGCTAAAACATTTTATGTCACTTACTGCAAACATCAGCTAACCAACCACTAGCTGTCTGTGTCCTGAATACACTGTAAAAAAACGCAATCTCTGTGGACAGCCCAGGCTCCAAAAACGGCAACAAAAACAACCTGGGCAAACCCAGCCCATGAAAACATAAGAAACTGTTCCAGCAAATCACAGGCGAGATGCGCGTTGAGGAAAGTTTCAATTGCACGGGAGCAGCACGGGAGGGAGGGGGAGGAAGTAACAAGCTAGCTCTCTGTTTTGTTTGAAAGTCAACAGAAGTGACGTTACCCAGCATCGCTTAGAGCACCTTTAATCAACACGAGGAGAAACTTTCCTTATCATTGGTCAGTGTGGATGCTTTTATCGTTATAGTTATAGTTATAATTATCTTTAAGTTATCGTTCCTGGTGTGGTGTAAACAGCCCTTAATACGAGGCTAACAGCGTTTACAAGTTGTTCCGTATGTTGTGTATGCATGGTGTTGATCGGAACAGAAGTGATCCTGATTAAAAACGAAAAAATGAATTTATGTAGACTCCATGTCAGTTTCAGCAACAGTCCAAGTGAACCAAGTTCACACTTGTGAGTTTTCTCAACTTCTTGGGGTTAGGGTAACGAACCGGAAAAAAAACACATTAGAAAGGTTCCCTGTTGAAAGGTGTTGAGAGTAGAGGTGAGTAGACATAACTCCATCTCCATTAGAACAGCAGCTATGGCACCTGAGCTGCCTCTGAGAGTTAATGCATTTGTGTAAGTGGCGCCAGAGTACTTGCAGCATAATAAGCTGCAAGTACTCTGCTGTTGAAGGAAGCTTCTCTGGGGAGACATGGAGAGAGTGTCGTGGGGAACAGCCACCACCAAGGGCATCTACTGCAATTCATCACGACTTCAAAGGAACTGCAGGCTCGATATGTGCTCATAAAACGCTGAGGAAGACTGTTTCAGAGAAGTCCAGTTCCTTTCCCAAACTCTATAAATATGCTTCATACAAAATGTCTGACTATGTCAAACAGCAAGAAAGGGCACTTTTAATTATTACTTATGAACACTGATGACTCAATATCAAATCAGACACACAAACCTATAAAGAAGAGTAAGCATCCTGTAGTTTTATAAATGCCACTGATATACTACTCAAAGTCTGCCTTGTGAATGTAAAACACTCACACGCTCAGAAAACAGAGAAATAATCTGACCACAGATCAAATGCAAAATTGAGTATGAAAAGGTAAGACAAATCTTTCATCTCCTTAGGAAAGCCATGAGGTAAGCCCCCTTCTTCCTCTCTCTCTCTCCTCCTCTTTCTCTCTCTCTCTCTCACTAACTGGCTCTTTCAGCTTCCCTCGGCATCCAAGGGGAATCAGAGTGACACCTGATAATGAACAGTTGAACAGCCAGAGCACCTGCACCTCCCTCCTGATACTACCTTCCTCTCCTCTCCTCTCCGCACTCCCAGCCCTGGAGGGCTCCACGGCGCTTTCATCCTCAAAATATCCACCACGCCGGCTGACGGGGAACTTGCGGGGAGTTTACAAGGGGTGAGAGAGAGAGACAGAGAGAGAGAAAGAGGAAAAGAGAGAGGGAGAGACAGGCGGAGTGAGAGAGAGGAGGAGAGAGTTAAAGTTTGCCACGGGGGGCAAGTTCTCTTACCGCCAATGCACAGGCTGAGGGAACACAGGCCATCCTCACAAGTCTCCGGGCTCTCGGCATCGCCCTGGTAACCCCGCTCCCGTTTCCGCGGGGACATGCGCCTCACAATGTTCAGCACTCGATTCACTCTGTCCATCCCGGCTGCCTGGCTACTGAGCCAATTCTCTCTCGTTTGCTCTTTCTCACTGTCTCTCTATCCTTCTCTCTCGAGTGTGAGGTTACATTAGACTCACACCACATAGACTAAATGAGACAGGGAGCAGAGGAAGAGACTGCCAGAATGTGAGTGTGTGAGAGTGTGTTTTTTTTTCTTCTCAGTCTCCTGCTCTCTCCCTCTCCCTCTCTCTCCCTCACACACAAATAGCAAGCGAGCTGCGTATGCGAGAGGGGTAAAAATTAAATCAACCTAGCCAGTCCTCATATACATGCACACACTCACTCTCTGTCTTACACACACAGACACACACTCCCTCTCTCACCATGAGGACACACACACATACACACACACACACATGCACTTCCTCTCCTACCATGTGGACACAAACACACACACACACACAATCTCTCTTTCTCTCTCTCTCTCTCTCTCTCTCTCTCTCTCTCTCTCTCTCTCTGCACACAGCTTCCACAAAAGCTCCCTGAGCCCCCCAGCTCTCCGCTCCCTCTCTGTGTGTCTCCCCTCATGACTTCATCCCTTAATCAAGAGATAACGCCTCAGGGTGGCTGATCAGGAACCAGGGGCTACGGCAACACTGTGGGGATACGCCTCAGGGTGGCTGATCAGGAACCAGGTGTTATGGCACCACTGAGGGAAGGGCTCAGGGCTCAGAATCACACAGCACATAATAAGGGCTCAACATAAGGAAGAGGGTCTCCTGGGGCCGTCGAGGTAATTTTGTGAACATCCTCTGAGATCAAGATATGCTTATCATATGCAAACTTTGCAGAGGGAAGTTACTGACCATTTTGACCAAGAGACAAGACTGACACCATTTTCAGCTAATGAAAACATGTCTCTCTCTGTTTGTTAAAACTGTAGAAGAAGAACTATTTGTTAACTGTAGTTTTTATGTGGCTCAATTGCAATGAGTTTAAATTATATAACAAAAAGCACAGCTAAGACAGAGAACAGAGTTAATAGAATTTTTAATCTTAACTTTTACCGAAACCTTAGTCAAACTCAGACATATATTGCATCATGTTGCCTTGATAATTCCAAACCCTTTCTTGTAGGCACTGACACATGCATCAGTTATGGCAAACACTGCACCACACACTCTCATACAACCCTGTAGCATGGAAATGACAGGCAGGAAGTTAATCTGGTGTAATGCCCTTTGTTTCAAGCTTTGTGGGGCGGGAGCTCCCTACGCTGTACCCCACATTTCTCACCCCTCTCTTCACAGCTGTCGGGTGTGTGTACCCCTCTTTGTCAAGACAACAGAACATTGCCATGGCGATGACACGGAGGGAGGGGGAAGCGGTGTGCCCGTTGGGGTATTAACTTCATCAGTGCATGCGAAGGTTGAGAGGACACCCACAAGGCTGCAGCTTTAATCCACTAAACCGCTTGTTCAGCCGCCCAGGAAGTGGAGTTTCACGCACTCCTGTTTGCCGTAGTGCGCCAGAACGAGTGACATATTGAGTACACAGAGTAGAAAAAAAGTCTTGCTCTCTCACTCACTCCAGAGTTAGTGATGCAGCACATGCTATACTGAATGTATTAAAGTTAAGTAGCAAAGAAGGCACACATAAAAAAATCCATGACTTCACATCAGGGGCAATTCAAGCTGTAACGTTACATGTAACATGTGAAGGAGCAACTGAAGAGGCAGAGCTGCCGCCTCTCAAGTTTGTGTGCAGTGGAGGCAGCCAACTGTGTGATGTAAACCTTGTTTCTCAAAGCCCTCAAGAGACACACTATCAAAGATAGAAGCCATACATAGATAGAAGCTTGTGATCATTAGAGACTGGTCAGCTAGCTATGCCTGAAATTAGAGCCCAAATGGTGAAGAACCATTTCCCTGTTAGATTATCCACAACTCCCGTAAGGCTTCAGATCTGTCGGCCCCAACCCACACTTCTTTTAAATCAAAACTTAATTTCTCCTTCACTATGCCTTTGATTAAACTATGCATTTTGGTTGTATATTTCAACTTGTTTTATTACTTTACTTTTTTCTTTTATTTCCACTTGAATTATTTTATTCTATGTATATATTACTGTATGTCCTTTAATGTTTTTATAACTGCTTATGTGAAACCCTTCGAAACATTTATGTGTATGAAATGTTCCATGCCGATAAACAGGCCTTGTCTCTAAGCCTCTTAAAGAGTATTCTCATTGCATTTCTACCACTCTACCATTCTAACATTTCTACTCATTGAGTTAAAGCTGACACATGCTGAAGACACTGCATACAGTTAAGTTAAATCAATGTACATGGTGGCGTGAGTAGACTACAGTCATTGAATGGCTGATACCAGAGTTTCCGCTAGAAAAAAATGGTGCCGGTCAAAGTGACCGGCAGAGGTTTCGTTTTCCGGACATTTTGATGATATGCCGGTCAAATATCCTATTATCCCTTCTTAATTAGTCAAATTGAGGAAAACTGGAGACAGGCTATGTAGCTTAAAGAATGGTATAATCAGGCTGTATAGAAGAGTCCGATTTGTTCGTTGTTTTAAAAAGGCTACGTTGTTTGTTGCTGCTACCCACGTTATCTCCAGTGGTGACTGTTTAACTTACACAGATGCGCACACACAAGAATGAGCGCTCACACCACTACACCACACCACCTAATGCTATGCCTCTTTATTTGATAACAATACATTAAGAAATGTTTCCTATTCTGGGAAATGTTTAGGTTCTTTTTCTTTCGGCCGCGGTTCAATGATACCGTTTAATTGTGCCGGAAATTATCCGCGGACCAGTAATCGCCTCGCCGAGGAGGCCCTAACCCTGCAGATGATCATAGACAGAGAACGCATAGGCCTACTGTATGCTTTGGGTAAAGAACACTTTATGTCCAGTGTACACGGAGAATGACAGTCTCTTAGAGCGGCCGCACCGCCCGCAACTCCACTTCCAATGTCACTGATTCCGACAGATACGCCCGACACTTCTGCTTTTTATCTGGTGGTGGTGGAGTTGACCGGACATCTGAGGCTTCAGACGTTACCAATTTATCATAATCCATCGCGTCTGGCCTCTGAAAAAACTTTTAAGGCTAGTCTGCCTGGGCCTGGCCATGTTTGAACCACCTCACTCATTTGTTCGTTGTTGGACGTTTTAAGCGTGCGCTTATTTGAAATGCAGCATAGGCTATGCGTGTTGTTTAATAGCTTACTTTTCAAACGGTAGAGCCTGTTCATTTAAAAACATAGCCAGAGGACGTAGGCTATAATATAGGCTTACATATTAAGGATTATTCTCAAATTCAGATTGCGTTAGGGGACGGGATTATTAGCCAATTTCAATCGGACAATTTGACCGGAGAGATTTAATTTTGTCGGACATTTCATTTTTTTTCCGGCCAATGTCCGGTAATTACCGGACAACGGAAACCCTGGCTGATACAGACACATACTGACCCATAATGGCCTGGTTCAAATCTCTGGTCTTGGTCAGGGTTCTTCTAGGACAACATACAAAGCAAGCAGGCATCATACACTTTTAGCTCATTTTTTATGTGTCGCAACTCAAAACTCAAAGCAATATAGATAATAATCTATTCATTATCACTTCAGCCTAATGGGATTAGCGTGATTGAACAGGGGAAGATGTGTGTTATCATGAAATAACATCACAGCTGTGATCAGTGGATCAGATGAAGATGAGTCTTGTTATGTCTGTGACTATATGGCATTTCTGAAAACAATAAACACCATTAGAATGCACAGGCTAGTAAATCAGCACAATTAGAGAGGCATTATCTTAGATCAGATTATGCAGACGGAATCATCTGTTGCATAAAAATACATAGTGTATATTGATTTTGTACAATTACTCAATTTAGTTTTGGAAGTAGTGAAATTACTGTCGTCCTAAAATAACATATTGTGTATCAATGGTATAATTATATGATAAACCATAAGTATTAAACTCAAAATTCAACTCAACACCAGAGAAAAGTCCAGACAGGGTGAATTCAAAAAACACATCCAAATGCAGAGTAGCCTGCTGCATCTAATGAGCAATTCTTTAATAGGGTCATAAGCAGATGCTTCAAGTGGCACTGTTTCCGTCCAAAAGCTTTAATCAGAGCCACTTCACCCAGTGGTGAGAGGAGCGAAGAGGGAAATGCACTAAGAGGTCGGAGATGAGAGAACTGGAGGAAAATACAATGAGGTGGGAAAGGAACACCAAGACAAAAACGAATTATCTCTTCTTGTAATAAAATCTCTCCTTCATTCTCTTCCACTTCTCTCTTTCTCCTCATCCCTTTCTCTCTTATCGTATCTCTCCCTCAGTCTTATACTCTTTTTCGCTTCCTCTCTATCTTTTCCCTCATCCATGCTTCTTTCTTTCCTCTGCCTCCTCCTATCCCTCTTTCTCTCTCTCCCACTCAAGTCCTCTTATTCCGTCTCTTTTCCCCTTTCTCTCTTTCTCCCTGCTCTTCACTCTCTCCCTCTTCCCATTCTCCTATCTCTCTCGCTCTCTTTCTCTATGCCACTCTGCGTCTTTCTCATCTGTTTCAATCGCTCTCCTGCACGTCTCATGTCCTTAGGCTCCCTGGTGCAGGCAGACACAGACAGAGCGTTGCAGCAGCTCACAGTGAGAGAGAAAGAGCGGGAGGGAGACAGAGAGAGTGAGAGAGAGAGACCGAGAGAGTGAAAGAGAGAGAGACCGAGAGAGTGAGGGACATTACAGAGGAATACATCATGAAATAGATGCCGGGCGAGTGCTGAGGCGAATACAAAAAAACGCAAAGTTGGGCCAAACCGAACCGAACGCTGAGCGAAGTGCTTAGGAAACACTTTTCACCAGTTTAACTTCACATTCTTCAAAGTTTACTTACCTCCTCCTCCCCTACGTGCAGAGCAAGAAATAATGCTAATAAAAAAAGGTGGAAATCTAGGGCATATGCTAGAGTGACATCAGAGAATCAGTGAATCAGTCTATGCGTGGGATGCCATAAGGTCTCTCACTAAAGACAGCAGCAAGGCAGCAGTAGACATTATTCCATGGCAAGGCTAACCTACTTAATACAGATCAATGGTTTGCTCCTTTTTTAACAGTGCCATGCCATTACTATTTTCAGGGTCTAGGCAATTCTCTTAACAGATTTTTGCTCAGGAAGCTGTTTGCAGGCAATGAGTGACTAACCGCCTAATCTCTGATTCTCTCTCTGTCTCTCCCTCCCTCTCTCAGTCTCTATCTTTTTTTCCTTCACATATTTAGAACTCCTTTGGGGTTTCCTCTGGGCAGACTAAAGTGATGACAATTCTGGATTTGCCAGTTTCTTACTCCTAAGTCCTATACAGTGGAAATATTTAATAGGGCATTTGTGTGCATAGCACCAATAGCAAAGAGCTTTTCCTTCCACTATCAGGGAGAGAGACACAGAAAGGGAGAAGGAAGAAAATAGAAGGGGGGGGGCAGTTAAAGGCCGTTCACACCAGGAATGATAATTAAAACAATAATGGCAAAAACAACCATTTTAAGTTTAAGTTTTTAAGTTCATTTTAAGTCTAGTAAATATGAACAACAACGTCCACACCACATCACAATAGCGACATGAAGAATGATATCATTGGGAATTACTTCCAGAGCGATTTTAGGAACGATAAAAAGCTGACAGTCATTGTTGGTCAGTGTGGACGCTCATATCACTATATTTACAGTTGTCTTTACGGTTATCGCTCCTGGTGTGAACAGTCCTTTAGAAAGGCAGGGAAAGGAGGGATATGGGAGGAGAATAAGGGAGAGAGAAGGAAAGAAGATGGAGTGGTAAAAGGAAGAAGAGACTGTCACCATGACAGCACTGTGGCGGACCGCTCAACAGGATCAGTCACTCAGAGAGGCTCTCACAAGCCACCAAACCCACACGTGGTGCACGTGTGTGTGTGCGTATGTGTGTGTGTGTTGTGTTTCACACCAAGATGCCTTGTTATGTGCCACTATCAGTTATTTTACACACTTATACAAGAGAATATTTCATGACTTTTAAGTGTAGCTGTAGCTATTTTTGCAAACACATTAAAGTCTCTGTCCGTTTTAGGATGGATGGACACCAAAGAAAAACAGATCTGAGGGTTGCGAGTGCTTAATGTTCATAAGCTCTGGTGTATAAAGGATCAGGAGACTCATTAAATACACACTGGCATGCGTCTATGTGGGAACCTTCATCAACGTGTGCTTTAACATGAAAATGCTCTTCCTAGGCTTATTCTTCTACTTATTATTATTCCGCTGACCACTTTTTCCGTAAGCTATTAAACTTGAACCTTTTAACTTAGAAACTTCATCTAAACTTTGTAAAATAACATGTAACATAACCGCTTTATTTGGCATAACAACCACTAAATGTAACCTAGCAACACCCTAGCAACCATCTTAATTACCCTAGCAACAACCACTATAATGTCAACCTAGCAACCAACATGATTACCCTAGCAATCAGCATAGCAACCGCTTTATTTGACATATCAACCACCATATGTACTCTAGCAACCATCTAAATCACCCTAGCAACAACCTAGCAACCACCACTATAATGTCAACCTTACAACCACCACGATTGCCCAAGAAACCAGCATAGCAACTGCTTTATTGTGCATAACAACCACCATTTGTACCCTAGCAACAACCTAGCAACCATCTTTATTACACTAGCAACAACCAGGCAACCACCATAGCAACCAACATGATCAACCACTATATTTGGCATAGCAACCAACATATGGACCCTAGCAACACCCTAGCAACCAACATGATTACCCTAGCAACCATCATAGCAACAGCTTTATTCAGCATAGCTACCACCATGTCTACCTTAGAAACACCATTGTAACTATCTCTGAATTATCTATTAACTCTGTATGATATTTTACATCATATATTTTGCATAATATATGTTTCATATATATAGGAAATCAATAGGCTTTTTAACAGGCAGAACACTGTAAAAAAAAATACTGGCAATTGTTGCTCTTAAATAGATTTTAGAATTTATTTGACTTAGAAAAAAGAGCTTCCACTTACAATGAACAAAACCAAGTCTACCTAACACACTTGTCTCCATAATGACCTCACTAGAATTTTAAAATCAAAGTATCAAAGATATCTGAGTTGTAAGTACTTCAGCCTCACAGGCATGCGCGTTGCAGTACTGTTTGGGGTTTCCGTACCTCTGAGCAGGGGCCTACTTATGACAAGTTCAACTGTGGACATACCCTTTCATGCCTGTGGATTTTGCTGATTACCTTACCGTGGTAAAGTTGGTTTTATATTGGACGTTGGATATTCGACACATTCGAAAAATCTATTTAGCACTGACTACGAGGGTCGAGTTTGTGTCAAACCAACTTTAATGTGTTTAAACAAGGCCTGCCTATATTACACAAAGCTTCTTTTGTCCAAAAACCCATGTTTTGATTTTATGAATTTTTTAGGCTGATAAAAGATTTCAATCTATTATGCGGCTTCACCTTTTGACTTACCCATACTAAAACACATCTCCTGAACTCGGCTTACTGCCCTTTCTAGTACACAAAGCTTCTTTTTCCCTAAAACCTACTCTTTGATTTTATACCATTTTTAATGTTAAATGTTTCAAATCTATTATGCGGCTTGCCCTTTTGACCTACCCATGTCAAAACACATCTGGTGAACTCGGATTACTGCTCTATATAGTACACAAAGCTTCTTTTTCCCAAAAATCCATTCTTTGATTTTATAAATATTTTTTAATGTAAAAAAAATGCTTTAAATGCTTTAAATCTATTATGCGGCTTGACCTTTTGACCTAACCATGTCAAAACACATCTGTTGCACTCAGCTAACTGCCCTACATAATACACAAAGCTTCTTTTTTCCAAAAAACTCACTCTTTGATTTTATATAAATTTTTTACTATTCAAAAATGCTATAAATCTATTATGCGAATTGACCTTTTGACCAACCCATGTCAAAACACATCTGCTGCACTCAGTTAACTGCCCTACATAGTACACAAAGCTTCTTTTTTTCAAAAACTTACTCTTTGATTTTATATACATTTTTTACTATTCAAAAATGCTATAAATCTATTATGCGGCTTGACCTTTTGACCTACCCATGTCAAAACACATCTGTTGCACTCAGTTAACTGCCCTACATAGTACACAAAGCTTCTTTTTTTCAAAAACACACTCTTTGATTTTATATACATTTTTTACTATTCAAAAATGCTATAAATCTATTATGTGCCTTCCCCTTTCGCCTTACCCATATCAAAACACATCTGCTGCACTCGGCTAACTGCCCTACATAGTACACAAAGCTTCTTTTTTCCAAAAATGCACTCTTTGATTTTATATACATTTTTTATTATTCAAAAATGCTATAAATCTATTATGCGGCTTGACCTTTTGACCTAACCATGTCAAAACACATCTGTTGCACTCAGCTAACTGCCCTACATAATACACAAAGCTTCTTTTTTCCAAAAACTCACTCTTTGATTTTATATAATTTTTTTACTATTCAAAAATGCTATACATCTATTATGCGAATTGACCTTTTGACCAACCCATGTCAAAACACATCTGCTGCACTCAGTTAACTGCCCTACATAGTACACAAAGCTTCTTTTTTTCAAAAACGCACTCTTTGATTTTATATTATTTTTTTACTATTCAAAAATGCTATAAATCTATTATGTGCCTTCACCTTTTGACCTAGCCATGTCAAAACACATCTGTTGCACTCGGCTAACTGCCCTTCATAGTGCACAATGCTTCTTTTTTTCCAGAAACTCACTCTTTGATTTTATATTATTTTTTTACTATTCAAAAATGCTATAAATCTATTATGTGCCTTCCCCTTTCGCCTTACCCATATCAAAACACATCTGCTGCACTCGGCTAACTGCCCTACATAGTACACAAAGCTTCTTTTTTCCAAAAATGCACTCTTTGATTTTATATACATTTTTTATTATTCAAAAATGCTATAAATCTATTATGCGGCTTGACCTTTTGACCTAACCATGTCAAAACACATCTGTTGCACTCAGCTAACTGCCCTACATAATACACAAAGCTTCTTTTTTCCAAAAACTCACTCTTTGATTTTATATAATTTTTTTACTATTCAAAAATGCTATACATCTATTATGCGAATTGACCTTTTGACCAACCCATGTCAAAACACATCTGCTGCACTCAGTTAACTGCCCTACATAGTACACAAAGCTTCTTTTTTTCAAAAACGCACTCTTTGATTTTATATTATTTTTTTACTATTTAAAAATGCTATAAATCTATTATGTGCCTTCACCTTTTGTCCTAGCTATGTCAAAACACATCTGTTGCACTCGGCTAACTGCCCTTCATAGTACACAATGCTTCTTTTTTTCCAGAAACTCACTCTTTGATTTTATATTATTTTTTTACTATTCAAAAATGCTATAAATCTATTATGCGGCTTGACCTTTTGACCTACCCATGTCAAAACACATCTGTTGCACTCAGCTAACTGGCCTTCATAGGACACAAAGCTTATTTTTTCCAAAAACTCACTCTTTGATTTTATATTAATTTTTTACTTTATAAAAATGCTATAAATCTATTATGCGAATCGACCTTTTGACCTACCCATGTCAAAACACATCTGCTGCACTCAGCTAACTGCCCTACATAATACACAAAGCTTATTTTGTCCAAAAACTTACTCTTTGATTTTATATAAATTTTTTACTATTTAAAAATGCTATAAATCTATTATGCGGCTTGACCTTTTGACCTACCCATGTCAAAACACATCTGCTGCACTCGGCTAACTGCCCTACATAGTACACAAAGCTTCTTTTTTCCAAAAATGCACTCTTTGATTTTATATTATTTTTTTATTATTCAAAAATGCTATAAATTTATTATGCGCCTTCATCTTTTGACCTACCCATGTCAAAACACATCTGCTGCACTCAGCTAACTGTCCTACATACAGTAGTACACAAAGCTTTTTTTTTCCAAAAACTCACTCTTTGATTTTATATTAATTTATTACTATTCAAAAATGCAAAAAAACAAGCTACCTCTTTGTACGTAGACATACATCATTTATATTTATTAAGTTAACTATATTTTGTTTTCCATCCAAAGTTCCATTTGGCTGTGTAAATCAACTGGATTTTTTTAAATTTTCAATAAATGTATAATATAGATTTATAGCATTTTTTGATAATAAAACATCTATAAAATCAAAGAGTGGGCTTTGGAAAAAAATAAGCTTTGTGTACTATGTAGGGCAGTTAGCTGAGTGCAGCAGATGTGTTTTGACATGGGTAGGTCAAAAGGTCAGGTCGCATAATAGATTTATAGCATTTTTGAATAGTAAAAAATGTATATAAAATCAAAGACTGCGTTTTTGAAAAAAAGAAGCTTTGTGTACTATGTAGGGCAGTTAACCGAGTGCAGCAGATGTGTTTTGATATGGGTAAGGCGAAAGGGGAAGGCACATAATAGATTTATAGCATTTTTGAATAGTAAAAAATGTATATAAAATCAAAGAGTGTGTTTTTGAAAAAAAGAAGCTTTGTGTACTATGTAGGCAAGTTAGCCGAGTGCAGCAGATGTGTTTTGATATGGGTAAGTCGAAAGGAGAAGGCACATAATAGATTTATAGCATTTTTGAATAGTAAAAAATTTATATAAAATCAAAGAGTGCGTTTTTGAAAAAAAGAAGCTTTGTGTACTATGTAGGCAAGTTAGCTGAGTGCAACAGATGTGTTTTGACATGGGTAAGTCGAAAGGTCAAGCTGCATAATAGATTTATAGCATTTTTGAATAGTAAAAGAATTATATAAAATCAAAGAGTGCGTTTTAAAAAAAAAAAGAAGCTTTGTGTACTATGTAGGGCAGTTAGCCGAGTGCAGCAGATGTGTTTTGACATGGGTAGGTCAAAAGGTGAAGGCACATAATAGATTTATAGCATTTTTGAATAGTAAAAAAATAATATAAAATCAAAGAGTGCATTTTTGGAAAAAAGAAGCTTTGTGTACTATGTAGGGCAGTTAGCCGAGTGCAGCAGATGTGTTTTGACATGGGTAGGTCAAAAGGTCAAGCCGCATAATAGATTTATAGCATTTTTGAATAGTAAAAAATTTATATAAAATCAAAGAGTAAGTTTTTGGACAAAATAAGCTTTGTGTATTATGTAGGGCAGTTAGCTGAGTGCAGCAGATGTGTTTTGACATGGGTAGGTCAAAAGGTCGATTCGCATAATAGATTTATAGCATTTTTATAAAGTAAAAAATTTATATAAAATCAAAGAGTGAGTTTTTGGAAAAAATAAGCTTTGTGTCCTATGAAGGCCAGTTAGCTGAGTGCAACAGATGTGTTTTGACATGGGTAGGTCAAAAGGTCAAGCCGCATAATAGATTTATAGC
Source organism: Alosa pseudoharengus (assembly GCF_046254945.1). NCBI lineage: Eukaryota > Metazoa > Chordata > Actinopteri > Clupeiformes > Clupeidae > Alosa > Alosa pseudoharengus. The sequence goes on from NW_027468837.1 coordinate 21,912,628, forward strand.
ATTTTTGAATAGTAAAAAAAATATATAAAATCAAAGAGTGAGTTTCTGGAAAAAAAGAAGCATTGTGCACTATGAAGGGCAGTTAGCCGAGTGCAACAGATGTGTTTTGACATGGCTAGGTCAAAAGGTGAAGGCACATAATAGATTTATAGCATTTTTGAATAGTAAAAAAATAATATAAAATCAAAGAGTGCGTTTTTGAAAAAAAGAAGCTTTGTGTACTATGTAGGGCAGTTAACTGAGTGCAGCAGATGTGTTTTGACATGGGTTGGTCAAAAGGTCAATTCGCATAATAGATGTATAGCATTTTTGAATAGTAAAAAAATTATATAAAATCAAAGAGTGAGTTTTTGGAAAAAAGAAGCTTTGTGTATTATGTAGGGCAGTTAGCTGAGTGCAACAGATGTGTTTTGACATGGTTAGGTCAAAAGGTCAAGCCGCATAATAGATTTATAGCATTTTTGAATAATAAAAAATGTATATAAAATCAAAGAGTGCATTTTTGGAAAAAAGAAGCTTTGTGTACTATGTAGGGCAGTTAGCCGAGTGCAGCAGATGTGTTTTGATATGGGTAAGGCGAAAGGGGAAGGCACATAATAGATTTATAGCATTTTTGAATAGTAAAAAATGTATATAAAATCAAAGAGTGTGTTTTTGAAAAAAAGAAGCTTTGTGTACTATGTAGGCAAGTTAGCCGAGTGCAGCAGATGTGTTTTGATATGGGTAAGGCGAAAGGGGAAGGCACATAATAGATTTATAGCATTTTTGAATAGTAAAAAATGTATATAAAATCAAAGAGTGTGTTTTTGAAAAAAAGAAGCTTTGTGTACTATGTAGGCAAGTTAGCCGAGTGCAGCAGATGTGTTTTGATATGGGTAAGTCGAAAGGGGAAGGCACATAATAGATTTATAGCATTTTTGAATAGTAAAAAATTTATATAAAATCAAAGAGTGCGTTTTTGAAAAAAAGAAGCTTTGTGTACTATGAAGGCCAGTTAGCTGAGTGCAACAGATGTGTTTTGACATGGGTAGGTCAAAAGGTCAAGCCGCATAATAGATTTATAGCATTTTTGAATAGTAAAAAATGTATATAAAATCAAAGAGTAAGTTTTTGAAAAAAAGAAGCTTTGTGTACTATGTAGGGCAGTTAACTGAGTGCAGCAGATGTGTTTTGACATGGGTTGGTCAAAAGGTCAATTCGCATAATAGATTTATAGCATTTTTGAATAGTAAAAAATTTATATAAAATCAAAGAGTGAGTTTTTATGAAAAAAGAAGCTTTGTGTATTATGTAGGGCAGTTAGCTGAGTGCAACAGATGTGTTTTGACATGGTTAGGTCAAAAGGTCAAGCCGCATAATAGATTTAAAGCATTTAAAGCATTTTTTTACATTAAAAAAATATTTATAAAATCAAAGAATGGATTTTTGGGAAAAAGAAGCTTTGTGTACTATATAGAGCAGTAATCCGAGTTCACCAGATGTGTTTTGACATGGGTAGGTCAAAAGGGCAAGCCGCATAATAGATTTGAAACATTTAACATTAAAAATTGTATAAAATCAAAGAGTAGGTTTTAGGGAAAAAGAAGCTTTGTGTACTAGAAAGGGCAGTAAGCCGAGTTCAGGAGATGTGTTTTAGTATGGGTAAGTCAAAAGGTGAAGCCGCATAATAGATTGAAATCTTTTATCAGCCTAAAAAATTCATAAAATCAAAACATGGGTTTTCGGACAAAAGAAGCTTTGTGTAATATAGGCAGGCCTTGTTTAAACACATTAAAGTTGGTTTGACACAAACTCGACCCTCGTAGTCAGTGCTAAATAGATTTTTCGAATGTGTCGAATATCCAACGTCCAATATAAAACCAACTTTACCACGGTGATTACCTTGTGGTGGACATAGCCTTGTCTTTTTTGGTAAGTGGTGTTTATATTGATATAAGACGTGTTAATACCATTGTGTACTTGAATATGTGAAGGATTCAGTTAGTTTGCACGTTTATCATCCCAGACGAAAGTTAGAAAAGTTGGCATTGTCAACGTTGTTGTTAACCTTAGCTTCGCTAGACACTTTTGCCACGTTAGCTAACAACGGCGATTTAACACGTTAAGATGAATTTATAGATGGGGTTTTATGCATTGGCCATCTTTGTAGAATTTCTAAAATAATTACGCTACATAGGCCTACTCTAAATTATGCACAACCGTTAAATGTGCTTTAATGGGGGACTAAGGTATTGGGGAGACGGATCTTCCAAGTGGAAGAAATGATAGTAAGGTTAGTGAGCAAGTTACATGCTAAATTGGGTGACTGGCAATGTCTGAATGCAGTAACGTTAGCTACCAGTGTGCAGTAACTTAAACGCTACTAGTGGGACTTTGACAACAGCCGTGAGAAGGCCTGCTTCACTTTAGTTTAGCTAATACATTGGTGCATCAGGCATTGAATATGAACTTTGTAATGAGTTAGAGCTGTGAGGGTACAACCTGCATAGTGTAGTTTGCCTAACTAACTTCCCTTAGTTAGCCATCCTCCCTTCAAGCCAAATTCAACCTGGCTTCAGTTTATTATCTACATTGATCTAATATTGTTATCTGTAGACTACATAGTAAAACGATGCAATTCAATAAGTAATTATAATAATTACACGGAACACTATAAAGAATATACAGTTGTTGACTAATAACACATTTAAAGTTCATAAGTCATGATAATCATTAACCATAATCATAATATTAATACAACACTGCAAAAAAATGAAATCTAACCAAGTGTTGATAATCTTATATTAAGATCAAAAAATCTATTTGATATTGTTTTTAGTATGAAAAGACTTACCTAGCACTCTCTCGAAAGATCATTTTGTCTTAATTTAAGAAGACTTTGACTTATTTTAAGGAGTCTTATCAAGACAAATTTGCTCAACGCACTGGCAGACAAATTTGCTTGTTTTTAGGACAAATTTGCTTAACGCACTGGCAGACAAATTTGCTTGTTTTCAGGATGAGATGTCATAATTTAAGAAAAGTTTGACTTATTTTAAGTCAAATGATTTCATGAGAAAGTGCTAGGTGAGTGTCTTTACACTAAAAACAATACCAACTAGTTTTTTTTTTATCTTGATATAAGATTAATAACACTTGGTTAGATTTTGTTAGATAAGCAGTTTTTGCAGTGAAGATACAATCGTAGACATACTTTTGATCTGAGCATTTTGTAAACCTAGTTTACCAGTCATAGCCTACTAGATGTGCAGTGCAGACATACATTTTTCCCATTAAAAGTTTAAATTTGTGTAAATTATTACTAAAAATGTCTTTAATATTTTATGTCTCTTGTGTTTCTGTGTTATAGAAGTGGATTGCATGCATTGCAAATTCTGTAAGTTTGAGACTTCTGAAGAGTTGCTACTGAAACATTGTTGCCTCAGTCACAAAGGTGATCACTGGCCATGCATTTACACAGAGTATGTTTGTGTGTTCAAAACACCTGGTGCACTTAGATCACACCTTTCGAGATCACACAGAGAGACTGCAAATACACCAAGTTCAATATTTCAGTGTGAACTATGTGACTTTAGAGAGACCTGCAGTGAAAAGATTTATGGAAGCATCTTGGACACCACTTACAGAATCAGGAAACTGTGCAATGTCCCATACGTAAATGTACTTTTAAAACAAACATTCGTCCCACTTTTACTTCCCATAGAAGTCGAAATCATAGAAATTGTTCAAGTCAAGACTATCGAACTGTGGAAAGAAGCAACACTTTAGATGATGCAAATGATGATGATGAACAAGTTAATTTTGAAGTAGAAGGATTACAGGGTAATGAAGTAGGAGGATCACGGGATAATGTTGGCGCAGATGAAGTACAAGAGTTTGATGAAAATGTGGACAATGAGATACTTAAACACAAATTGGCTGCTCTGTTTCTTTCTATGCAAACAGTGTTGCATGTTCCTAGAATGCATTTTTAAAGTTTGACTTAATCAAGGTTTAGGCCACAGATGAACTGCAACATGATGGTTTATGCTACAGATCCATTAAGACATTGTTATATTGATGTATGGCATCAAATACATGGTTTTGTTCAATCAATGTTTTTAGATTTCTGAAGAGTTTTATCGGATCCCAAGCAAGAACCTCCTGGTCACTTTCCGTGCATCACTTGACATATGTGCTTCGCCTATTAAAACTACCGGGCAAAGAAGGGAACATTTGGTCCAGAGATGGAAGACCTCCTGGATAAGCTTGATGAAGAGGTGAGTAAGTGCCTGAAGCTGATTATGTATGTGAACTCTTTCTTTTGCAATTGCCTAGTTTTCTGCATTTATTGGTTATGAGCCTCATCCAAGTCACTAGTGTAGATAAACACAATTGAGTTCGGGATTTACATCACATGAGTGTGGCGGCGGCCATATTTAGGGACCCTGAACTTTGACAAAAACAATATTACTAATGGTAGGAGCATTAATTATTAGCCTGACGAGCCAGACCCACATTAAAATGTAGGGTCTTGGCACTCACCGTTCGCAGTGTTCAGTCCCAGGGGCGGGATTATCGGTTGTCTTTCAAATTCCCTCTGCACGCAATAGGACAGCGCTATCCCCAACGCGAGTCCCATGCGTTTTCCCACCAGCGGAACTAGTTGGCTAGTTCAAACTTTTGCCGCTAGGGTGCGTCTAGATTTCTAGACTAATTAATTGTCACAGAGGTGAACAAAACTAATGGACAGTTATGTGAGCAATTATGTTTCCATTAGTAATAATCACTTTATGTTCGGTGTCCCTAAATATGGACGCTGCCTCACTCATGTGACCTAAATCCCAAACTCAGTATGTTGAAGCTGATGGCACAAAAGTGATTGCTATGTTTTGTCTTTATTGATCCATACTTTACATAATGTTGGTGGCAAATATTAACTTTTTTAATTAATCCTGTTTGAATCTACACTCAAGCCTGGGCTACAGATGACTAAATCAAACCTACCCAGTATACAAGAGGTATCTTTCCCATGACACTATTTCCATGTTCCTAGGATGTGTTGAGAATGATGTTAATGTAGCAGCTGGTTAAGGTCATTAGACTATTGAAATGTTGATAAACTTGGGAATTATTTTTGATGGAGGTTGTCTGTGAGGCATCAAATCAGTCATGATGTTCCAGCAACTGCATATACAAAGGGAGCAGATTGTTTCATTTTTCAGTGCCATATTGGTCATTGTTACCATACCTCAAAACATTCTCCCTGTAGCAAGGTGCTCTGGCAAATTTTCATTTTCTGAAGAGCAGTTCACTTGCTTTTTTACTAGCATTGTGAATTTACAGTATTATGGATCGATCATTTCTCGATGTTAAATGTAATATTTACTTTTGCACTTTTAGACTGAGAACATTGTGTTTTTCCATACTAATGACTTGGATGAAAATGTCATATTTTATGAATAATTAATGCTGAAAATAAACAAACACGTTTTACATTTAATAGCTACAGTTTAATTCTTCATTTCATTTACACTGTTTATCTTCAGTTTTGCACTATGTGAATGGTGTTTGTATTTGTGTGTTGGTATTATCTTTAGACAAGTGACATTGCTTTTCAACGAAAGACAACAGCTCTGAGAGGACTTACCCATCTTTATCCGTGAGGACACATCAAAGTTTTTCTTGAAGTGTTTGGTAAGTGATTTCTTTGTTTAATATACTTTAAAAATGTATCTGGGGTGTTACCAATGATATGATTTCTAAGTGAATTCTGATAATTTTGAACATAATAAACTTTGGAACATATCCTCAGATGCTCAAACGCACTTTCTGTCATTCTATGAGCGGTTCATCAGTCCAGATGTGTGTTGCAAGGCTTGATGTTAAACTACTTCTGGTAACTGGTATACTAATGGGTGATGGTATTTAGGCTTTAGATTGTGAGAGCTAAATCTATCATGGGGTTGCATGTACTTAAAGCACAAAGTTCTACACAATTCCCAGATCCCTGGGTTTGCTTTCTGCATAAATGTTGTCCTAACACATATCACAATGCCAATTTCAGTGACATTAAAGGAACCCTCTGGAGAGTCAGTCCATATCCCTGTTCTTTGAGGCTGCTGAGTGCTGTTGATGGTTATCATAACGACAGCAATGAGTTGCATGCCCTCTTCGGTTAGAGTTGGCTGCCGTTTCGCTATTTGGTCTACCCTGCATGAAATTCTGTCGTTCTCATACCTATCGACAGCACTCGGCAACAGAAACAACAGGCCCACGGGTTAATTCCCACACTCTACTGGGTTGCCTTTGGAGTTGAATGGAAAAGTCCGTAGCATAATGGTAGAATATCGGTGTAACTGTTTTGCTTTGTATTTAATATTGTTTCTGATTTCTTTAGGAGACTGACCCTGCGGATGCTGTGGTCCGAGGTGTGTCTGTTGGCATTCTGACTGTCTATGAAGATGAGGATGCCACCACATCACCAATTGTGCGAGATGTACATGTTGTGTTGGAAGGACACATCATACTGCATGACTTACCTGACCTCCAGACTGCCTTTGCATACCTCTTTGTCCTTTTGTATGCCATAAACATTGAATATCCAAAATTGCTAAAGTATACCTTTGAAGCAATTCAGACCATCTTTTTTGAGCTTGGGTCCCTATGCTCATGGCGCATCAGGTCGCTCAAAACAAAGCTTTTGCAGTAAATGTTTGTAGACTGTTGAGTCATTTCTCTTTTACCCTCTGAGTTGAGAGTTAAGAGTTGCATATATGCTCAGTGCCAGTTTTATGTGTTTCCTCAGAAATAAACATGGTATGCACACATCGTTTTGTAAAATGCCTATTCAAACTCCCTATAGGACTTTTTGTTATCCAAAATGCATACTGACAATCAAATGCTTACTGCACATTAACCCCTTTGTGTAGAAGTATAATCCTGGTCTCAAATGAAAGGTAACACTTTGAGGTTTCTTGTGAACTATTTAGATTGTATGGCAGGTGTTCTGATACAGACTGACTACACAAAATATGGAATAATTACAAAAAGGCCTCTATTTTTGCATTTACTTTGTTCAATGAGTCTGTATAAGATATCCAATATCAGTTGTATAGATGTATAGTCTAACACAACAAAAAGATTCAATTTCTGTGGATTCTTGTGAATATTTCAGTACCCAATATGTTGCATCTACTTATTGTGCTGCACTGCAGCCAGAAGTCAGGGTAGCACCAAAAGCGGAGGGGGGCATTTTGGATCAAATTTAATTGAGACATAAGATTAATCTGAAAATGTAGAGCACTATACAGATTGTACATGAAAAAAAGTTGTCATTTTTAGACTCCCAAGAGTCAAAGCTTTGAAATGGTGTATAACATTACTATGCTACATAGCAATATGGTGCATACAATTGATTTAGAATGTGTGGGGGAGGGGGATAACCATCCCGCTTGCGGGACACTGAAAATTATGTTAAGGAAAATGTACCAAAATGTATAATCAGCTTCAATTGTATCTAACATTTCAGAATTTTAGGGTACAGATAAATTTGAGACTTGAAGGTAGAACTACATGCTAAAAAAAAACCTTTCTTTGTTATTGTAAGGAGAATAACCTGGTTTGGTCATCAAAAAAAATTAAGTTGGCTAAACTCAAAAACCTTTGTAAGGTCAACAAAAAACGAAGTTGGCTAAACTGAAAAATATTTGTAAGGGCAACAAAAAAAAACCAAGTTGGCTAAACTCAAAAACCTTTGTAAGGTCAACAAAAAAGGAAGTTGGCTAAACTCAAAAACCTTTGAAAGGGCAACAAAAAAATCTAAGTTAGCTAAACTCAAAAACCTTTGTAAGGTCAACAGTAGTAAACTTGAGTTGAGAAAACTCAAAAATCTCTTGCATCATGTTGCCTAGAAAATTTGAGTTGTCGCAACTATTTCTTTTTTTACAGTGAATGAGTGCACTGGGTTTGAGCCAGTTTCTACATCGAAAGTAGCATTAACCACAATCCATAAACCTGCTTAGCATAATGGACTCTGTAAATACAGGTAATCATAGTTACTTAGATAGACAGGCAGAGAGAGAGAAAGTGAAGGGCTCACTTCAGAATAACAAGCTAATGGATTGCCATTTCTGACAAAGCTTTGATGTTGCTCCCATCTCGACAGATGATTGTTTTTAAGTCTAGGAGTATAGGAAACCATGAGTCATCAGAGTTCCCAGTTCTGGGCTTCTGAACATCATCGACACCACAATTCATGTGAGGTAACTGACCCCAAATCCACACCAAGCAATGACTACCACATTGTCCTGCCAGCATCACCCTGTACACCCGCCGTGAGGAGGACAGAAAAGGTCATCAAACATTGGACCAGTGAAAGCACTGACAGACATACTTTGACACCATTAACTAGAATAACCTCATCACTTCGCCCAATGACATCAGTGAGCAAGTGGACATGATCTCATGTCTACTGTTTGGACAAAACTACCAAACGTTAAAGGCACAGCAAATACTTATGTTAAGGGACCTCTATAGAACTTGGCAGTTGTAAACTTCCTGTCAGATGCAAGCAGAAGATGCTAAGTTCTCTCACCTCACAGGTGATGTTTCCTCCTGGAGTGGCAGCCATTAGAAAGCCCAAGCAGCAGGACACAGAGGGCAACCTTTGTTCCCAAGGTCATTCATCTTCTGAACTCCCAACCTTTGCCAAACACACACAGACACACACATGCAGACAGTGACTGGAACACAGTCTCAGCCCAAGACTGCCACTGTATCCATCTGTTTTGTAAAACAAAACAAAAAAAATATTTGAATTGATTTGAAAAAGTGTATTTCCCTCTTCTTCTTCTTCTTCTTCTTTGAGCGTCTTGACAAATTCTTCATCCCAAAAAAAAGATAAAACAGCGGGAGACTCATGTACAGATTCATGGCATGCGCTGGGAGGAACGGTGTTTGAAGCCGGACGATGAATGATTCATTGTTCTTGTCACTTCTGTTGCCAATGTCACTATGGCATCATCAGGTTCTGCCTCAGAGTTTGGAGGGGAAAACAGAGGAGCTTCACTAGCCCTTCTTCATGTGTGCGCAACATTAAAGCTGGCGCAGATGTGGTGCTTGCGCTCACAGGCTAGCGTTCACATGGCACCAAACAAGTTCTCAACAATTAAATAATTCAGCAATTTATCTCCCCTTACGCTGTTAGAGGGCAGCTTGGGCTCTTGCCTCAGAGGAAAGTGCTGGAGAAAACAACAAACCTGACATTTACGAGCCGGAGCAGCTGGAAACTTTGAGCGTTTGAAATGGAAAAACACTTCAGTGGCCATGCTTTACATTCTGAACATCACAGGCCCCAGAGAGCTGTTAAGACTCTGGAAAAGGATTGTGCTTTCAGCACTCTGAGGAGAATCACACTAATAAAACAAAAGCTTGTTTTATTATCTGTCTCACACATTTGTTTTACTGCTAATATTGCCAGTTGATCTTTACTGACACATTCAACCATCACGTCTGAGGCATTCTCCAGTGAGAAGAAGGGAGCAAAGACATGTGACACAGGACAACACAGGATATGAGACTGGAAGCCCAACTGGAGTATCTGCAGAACTCCAGAGACCTTTGAGTGAACACACAGCCTGATCTCAAATCCGTATGATATGAAATGTTTGGTTCCAAAATGCTATATCCTCCATTTTCATGAATATTTTCTTTTTATTTTATTTTCCAGGTATGTGTTATTGCTATTTGATTTAACTTATTAATGTCTTTAAAAATGGAGATGTAGCTTTTTGGAACCAAAGTCTTCATATATAGAAGCAATACACCAGAGACCTAAGTATAAACATGATTTGACATCAGCTTCATATAGAAAAGCAATAAACCATCAAGAAGAAGGGCGATGCAGTGTCAAGACATGTGACGACTATGACAGTACACAGCTGGCAGACAGAATTGTGTCCAATGTAATTGTGGATAATGTCTCTAATGACATTGCTGTGTGCTTTATTCCCTTTACATAAACCATCACTGTCTCTGACTCTAATGGCTGCCTCTTCTGAGGGATTCACTCTAGTATCAAGATCAACAAACATTGCTATAAATCGCTAGACCAAAAATGGCCTTAACGTCCCATTATGCCAGTCTGACTGTACAGGTACATTGTGTAAGAATACTGAGCCAAATGAAACAGACCAAAGATGACAGCAATAGAAAAGCTCATTTCACCGACCACAGAAAAGCCTTTATTCCACTACAAGCCTGTTTAGGTCACACATGTCTCTGATGCTGTGGAACTCTATCCCAGTGAATGGCTAAAAAACAATCTGTCTGAGCCAGTAAGGGTGAACTCTGCTATGGGGTAATGCCACTAATGAATGCAGTTTTTTTACCAAGCTCCCTTAGTTCATTACCATCTCCTGAAGATGTGGAGATGAGAAAGATCAACTAAAAAAACTGGACTAGCGGGCTGTTTACACTGATGTGATTCTGTTTACCATCTTAGAAAAAAAGGAGCTGGAAGTACACAAACACTGCGATGAAAAAAGGAAAACACCTCAAAAGGGAAGGGCAAAGAAAGCTGAGGATAGAAGTGGGATGAAGAGGCCATCCCGTAAGCCTCTCCCTTGTGCCATTTGCATTCCTGAGCATGTGTGTGTGTGTGTGTGTGTGTGTGTGTGTGTTAGTGTCTATGTAGTCTATGAGTGGGTGCCTGTGTGTGTATGTCTCTCTCTATGAGTGTGTGTGTGGATGTGTTGTGCTGTGTGTGTGTGTGTGTGTAGTACTATGGACAGAGCAAAGCAAAGAAGGGGAGAAGGGGTGTATTGGAGCAATGCTCCAGTGAGGATAAATATTTGAGGGTCCGCCTGTCCTGGCTCAGGCCCCGAAGGTTCAGTGGTGAGCTCACAGGGTTGATGTATACTGTAGCATATCTCTCTCCCTCATTCCCTTGCTGCCCCTCCCGTCTGATCCGCCAGCGCTTTGAAGGGCCTCCAGCTGGCTTGCATTAAACTCCTCTGGTAATTTACAGAGCAAAGTGGGGTGACTTTTTACATTTTTTTGATAGTGGTCCCATAGAGAAGTGTGATACACTCAGACAGCCAAAAAGAGTGCAAAAGACTTGAGGTGAGGAGAGGGGAGGAGAGGAGGGGGGAGGAAAGGAAAGGAGAGGAGAGGAGAGGTGAGGATGTGTGTGGATGTGTTGTGCTGTGTGTGTGTGTGTGTAGTACTATGGACAGAGCAAAGCAAAGAGGGGGAGAAGGGGTGTATTGGAGCAATGCTCCAGTGAGGATAAATATTTGAGGGTCCGCCTGTCCTGGCTCCCGCCCCGAAGGTTCAGTGGTGAGCTCACAGGGTTGATGTATACTGTAGCATATCTCTCTCCCTCATTCCCTTGCTGCCCCTGCCGTCTGATCCGCCAGCGCGAGAGGAAAGGAGAGGAGAAGGGAGATGGAAGGAGAAGGGAAGAGAGGAGAAGAGAGGAGAGGAGACAAGAGGAGAGGAGAGGAGAAGAGAAGAGAGGAGAGGAGAGGAGAGGAGAAGAGAGGAGAGGAGAGGAGAGGAGAGGAGAGGAGAGGAGAGGAGAAGAGGAGAGGAGAGGAGAGAAGAGAAGAGAAGAGAAGAGAAGAGAAGAGAAGAGAAGAGAGAAGAGAAGAGAAGAGAAGAGAAGAGAAGAGAAGAGAGGAGAGGAGAGGAGAGGAGAGAAGAGCGAAGCAGCCGCGCTGACACACTTCTCCAGCCCGCCAGGACTTCCCTGCTGGGGAGGGGGATTATGTGTGCGTGTGTGTGTGTGTGTGTGTGAGAGAGAGAGAGAGAGAGAGCGAGGAAAGGGGATAGGGAGAGAGACAGACAAACAGAGAGAGAAAGATAAAGAGAGACACTACATGTGGATCTGTTTTTTTGACGTTGCTGATTCACACAGACATGCTGCACATAACAAACACAGCTAGATGTTTTGCATACCAAAGAAGAAATGTGGTATGCATGGGTCACAACTCCCCACTCAAAATTATGTACTGAGTATAGAGGCCCAAATCTAACCAAATCTACTATTCCATTTCTACATCATATTATAATCCATCTGTTCTAAAGGGTCTTTGTCATTGCCATTCACTATGTGCTGTGCTAGAACAATCTGTATTCAGCATCAAGCTCTGGCCAGGGTTTTTGTCTACAGTAGTGCAATGTTGAGGCGTTTGTGTGTGTTGAGAGGGGGGCTGGATGGGATTCTGTCATGAGGGATGATGACAGTGTGAGTGAGAAAGAGAACCTGTGGGTGGACAGGAAAAAAGAAAACAGGTCAGCTCTTTCTGTATTTAGAAACAGAGGCATGGGGCTTATGGTGGGGGGGGGCAGCACACAGTTTTAGCACACTTTATACTAACAAACTCAGCACGCCTTTGGTCAAGAGTGCGTATCTATTAGGAGTGTTCAAACAGACTGAAATTAGCCATTTGGAAATAAACTGGTCATTTTCAGGCAAGTTCTGATAGACATTTTAAGCCAGCTCACATGGCCAGATATGTCTGTAGTCTATTGTGTCTGAGCATTTCAGAATCTATTAATACTAAGCAAAACATTTCTACTGATAAATAATAATAATAATAATAATAATAAGAAGAAGAATATATTTCAAGTGTACTGTTGAACTACAGCATTGCCCTGTCTTATGCGTATGTTGTACATTGTTTTAGAATTGGTATTATACATTCAATCGCCATAAAAGAGCATTGACCATTCATCTGCACTGTCCATCACAGTACTGTGACAGTGCATCCCCTCCTTACGCAACACTATGTTGTGTTAAGCTATGCTATGTTATTGCCTTGTAATGTCATGGCCAGTAAACTCTCGATCGACCCGGTAAGCAGCCTGAAGTGCTGTGCGATTTATCTGTTATTACAGGTCACCCACCACGCCAGTGAACCATTGATCGCAGTCGACAAGAAGGCTCAATAAGCCTGCCCATATATATGCCCTCCCATAAATCAGTGGACCTAAGGTTCCGCCATTGCTATCTTCAGTGCAATGAGTGCTATTTCATCAGTCATTTCAGTGAGATCTTAGAGGTATGAGAACTGATCATGCCATGTCAGCTTGGATTCAAGTAGCAGTACATCAGTGCTGGCATGATTTCAGTGCTAGGCTGGCAAACCTTGCAGCAGTGTGCAAACTACTGAATGTGTGAGGATGTCGAGTGACAGCAGACCAATGATGGTTCTTTGTTTTTTGAAGCCATGAATTCTGAAAACACTGAACACACATGTTGACACACCAGAGATTAGTAAAATGACCCGCAGAAAGGAAATCTCCAATAACATGTAGTGACCTCAATGCACTGACATGCAAGCTATGTAAATGTTATTTTGGGGAAGGGGGGGAGAGACCTGCTTGAAAAAGAAAATAGAAAGCTAAAATAATTCTTGAAAGTTACCAACCTGGCGATGAGAACCATTTAAGAGCAACACTACAATAGCTGAAATATGGCTGCATCGTAATGTCAAAGATATAGTAGAGATGCAGGGTAAAAAGTGGCTTTTAGAGGTCAAAAAATACTTTTGGGTTTGCCTCATTCAAACTCAGCGCACATCAACGAGTGGAGCCACATGCAAAAATAAAGCCCCTCGATGGAAGACTGCGGGCGGAGGAAACAAATCTAATTAACCTCTCAGCCGACACTCACATATTCCTGTCAAATCAGAAGAGGGAGAGATATCAAAGCTGCGTGTGTGTGCCTGTGTCTGTGTGCGCATGTAGAGCCACAGAAACATAGGCCATGAAGACTTGTCTTTAAATTGCCTTCTCTGTGGATTCCTGCTCCTCATTACGTCTAGCGGCTGTGGCTCACTGTGTGCTCTGCTTGCTCCGAGCCAAACAAACTCAACTCACAAAAAAATACCAAAAAATCTCTCTCTGTCTCTCTCTCTCTCTCGCTCACACACAATGTACACACGCACACACACACACACACACACACACACACTAGGACACACACAGAGAGAGACCACCTCCAGAGTTTTGTTATGAAAGATTTAATGCACAGTCACGCAGTCTGTCATTACAGTAGAATATATTGCAATGCAAACCTAAAAGGTGCTCCCCTTGCACGAATGGGCTTTTCCTTTTTTCTATGATAATCACATACCTGTGATCACAGTTTAAAAAGTTGGTAAGACTACATTAAAGCAACACCAAAGAGTTTTTTGTACCTTAAAATAATGTTTCCAAAATCGTTTTAGTGGTTCATCAACTTGTAACAGGGTGAACGGCACTTCTGCATTCGCTTCGCAGCCCTCTATCGGCTATAACCGCACTATGTAAGTTTGCCAGATCGGGTAGCGGATCTATAGGTCGATGGAATGAGACATAAGAAACTACAAATTTGACTTGCGTTTGATGTCGCAATACATCGTACTTTCATAAATCATGCAACACATTCTACCTTGTCTGTGGACATTGTTATTTGCAAAGCCAGTGCTGGATAAACAAATAGCGTGTGCGACAGAGGGAAAGTTCTTTGGTGTTGCTTTAAGGAGAATAGCAAAGATTGGCAATAAGTGTCAAAGACTGGCTGTAGTTAATTCCACAGATCAAGCCTTTAGCAAACTTTAAAGAGAGAACGCCTACACACAAAGACTAAATCCATTCACTTGGTTCAGCCAATTGGGGTCTGTCACACATTTAGACATGTTGTAGGCACAAAACCCTCTTAAATAAATCTGATTAGCATGTTCCATAATTATGACTTTAATACCAATGACTGCCTTTGGCAAGGCTCTGTCTCATCATGCGTAATATGACATCCAAACTAACACTGTAAATCTTGTAGAAGTGGGAACTATGGAGAAACACTAAATGACATAATTTTTCAGGAAACTTTTTAATGTTTTGTTTCAAACACACCCATAGCTCTGTATGTGCTGTCACAGTAAACTCATAAACAATTGTAATGTGTTTCAGCACTTTTTTACCACTGGGTCTACTCTTCTCTGCCGGCTACAACCGGAAAAATATCACAAGCCTGGAGCAATCTCTGCTTCACAAAGCAGCCACCTGTGTTTAATCTGACAAATCCATTTCTGCTCTTGCTGTAGTGTGTGCGTGTGTGTGTGTGTGTGTGTGTCAGCTGGAAGGCACTGCGGAAATGTTGAGAAAAGATTTGGTGCTTCAACAGACAGCAAAACCATGAGGATGAAAGCAGTGTAAATGCTTCCTCTCACACCTACTCTCTCCCTCTTACACACACACACACACAAATACTGCAACACTGCTGAAAGAACTATGGGAAATGAACGATCAACACAAGAAATGGATGTTAATCCAACTCCAACAAGAGTATACTGAACAGCAAAGACTGCATTGAGCTATTTAGGACTTCGTATCCACCAAGTCTGTCTACGTCCACACACCTGACCGCTCTCTATGTGAAATGTGTGTGGGTCTCCATGTGTGCAAGCATTATGAAGTGCAGTGCAGAGCAGCAGAAATCATCCGCAGACTAGAGCAGGCTGCTATCGCCCTCAAGGCACACACTCTCAGACAGAGAACACATGAGTCATACACGTGTGTGTGTGTGTGTGTTTGTGTGTGTGTGTGTGTGTGTGTGTGTGTGTGTGTGTGTGTGTGTGTGAGTGAGTGAGAGAGAGAGAGGAGAGAGAGAGAGCAGCAGGTCCACTACAGGCCCAAGCATGGCCCAGATAAGGCAGATGTGTGCCAGATCAGAGCCATATGGACAGTATATCTGTGTCTAGTGACAGTACCTGTGTCTAGGGACAATATCTGTTCAACTTGGAACACAATTTTTTCAATTGCACTCAATAACAATAGATCATACCTACAGACGGAGTGTGGTATGATTGGTAGTTATGAGCACAAACACTCTTGAGCCAGAGAGGGTTAGCGGTTAGGTTAGCGGCGCTAGTAATCAAGGATCTTTGCTTGAGCTGTTGGATGTTTATTGTCATAATTGCGACCATGGCGACCATAGAAGCTATTGAATCTGGACTGCATCAACATTGGAAAGAATGCCATTCTTCACAGGGTTTAGCAAAAGTAAAAAGAGTGAAGCCTTCTTGGCCATAATTGAAATATGAACACTCACTTCACATTATTTCACCAATCCATATGACCTTTCTAGAATAACAAAGCACAAATATTGTTACATTTATTTGGCTGTTCATAAGGGACTATGTTTCTAAAAAAATATATTTTTCAAGTAAATTTTTCCAGGAAAATAAAAGTATACAGCATAATACTATTACCCTGAAATCTTATCTGTAAATCTAACTGGTTAAGTAATTCTTTCCCAAAACTATTTTCCGACCCCAAATACTATATGAATACAGCTCCCTCTAGTGGTATAGCAGTGCTAGTGCAAAAGAATTCTGCAGCTCCAAGTAACCTACACATACACATCAGTTGTTCTGTGTTTTCCTACTAATTGGTTATTGATTAGTTATGCGAGACAAAAGAAGAGTAATGTTTACTTGACTTCACATGACGCTTGATAAAGAGAGTTAGAGACAGTCCAGATGAGTGTGTTTGTGTGTGTGTGTGTGTGTGTGTGTGTGTGTGTGTGTGTGTGTGTGTGTGTGTGTGTGTGTGTGTGTGTGTGTGTGTTTGTGTGTGTGTGTCAGGTGCAGCATACTGTACCTGAGGTGTGTAGTACCTTTTACCAGTCTATGTAGACACAATGGCAAACCAGAGAGGATGGTGGCAGAAATGCAACCTGCAGCAACAACAGTGTATGTGTATGACAATACAAAGTGTGTTTGTGTGCCATTGTGGTTTGAATAAGTTCTATGTGTGTGTGTGTATGTGTGTGTGTGTGTGTGTGTGTGTGTGTGTGTGAGAGAGAGAGAGAGAGAGAGAGAGAGAGAGAGTGTTAGAGAGAGAGGCAGACAGAGAGAGAGAGAGCAATACAGAAAATCACTGAGGCCTCCCACAGGCAATGGTTCAATTAACTGGGGCAAAAAGAACACCCCACCTGAGACCATGAACCACAGATGCAACAAGACACACAAACACAAACACACAGACTCAAATATGTGTGTGAGTTAACACACACACACACACACACACACACACACACACACACACACACACACACACACACACAGCCACACACAGCCACACACACATACCCTGTGATGCATATGGGATTGCAACTACACATGAGTGAAGTGGTTCCTTGTGCAAAAGAGCATGCACAGAAGAAGAGGAACCACAAAACCTGGAGCATCAAATATTCCAACTGCTTCTATGGATATTATAGCCTAAATCTTAACATCTACCCTGCCTGGCCAGCCAACTCACTGCCCTAACCTCAAATGACACCATGGCTGCCTTATGCATCCGGAGTAAAGACAGAAGAGAAGATACTAGGGGTGTAACGGTACACAAAAAAAAATCACAATTCAATTCTTATACCCTGGCATTGAAGTCATGGTTCGGTACAATTTCAGTACAGTAAGCCTGTATGTACCATTAGCCTAACATTCACTCATTCAGTCATTGACAATATTGCTGATGATGCTTAACACATATAAGCAGGAATAGTATTTTGAAAAGGCATCAAATGTTTCTTTATTTTTTGCTGTTAATGAACTAAAGTGACATACAGTCCGCCTCTTAATATGTTTGTGTGGGAACTCGAATTTGAAACATGGTCCATACACAAAAAAAAGCCTTCTGTTGATTACTGTTTAAGACTGTATTTGGTACATTCACACACCTGTATTGAACTTAACGTCCTGTGTTCGCTACAAATACGTGTGTCTTTACACTCAGGGGTGTAGTGGTAAAATAAGAGGTGGGTAAACTATGAATCCTGTGATCATAGTTAGGTGGACTGCGCCATGCGGTATCGGATTTTTTAAAAAGCCATTCAAAACATGTTTGATGATGGCGGAGGTTATTGTCCAATGTTTATAACAATACCAGTGGTATTGAATGGTTCATAGAGTGTTGATGAGTGTATTGTAAATGTGGATAATACAGTGTGATTTTTGAATTTTAAAAGTAGCAGTTGGTGAAAACTCTTTTGAGAGGTGGATAAACTCTATTTCTGAAATTTCAGAGGTGGATAAACTGTGCGTTTAGCCCCCACTACATCTCTGTTTACAACCCTAAAAGATACTGTGGCTTTACACCCCTAGAAGATACTGTGGCTTTTCCTTGTTTAGAGAACACAGCTCTTGCTGCTCTTACGGAAAAAGAGATTCAAAACCTGCTTAGTCACGTGTGAGTTGGGGAGGAGTGGGAAGGGGTTTGTGTGTGTGTGTGTGTGTGTGTGTGTGTGTGTGTGTGTGTGTGTGTGTGTGTGTGTGTGTGTGTGTGTGTTTGTGCTTGTATGTGAAGAAGCCGGAGCAGTGATTCTGTCCAGCGGTGGCGCGAGCTGATAGCACAAATAAAGTGAATCAGCTCTGAAATCCATTTACTGTGTCTGGCCGGGGCGCTGCTATCTACTTAAGTGCAAGAGGAAGTGACAGCAAGAGAGGTAAGAAGCAAGCGCTTGTTTTCCTGATCATATCAACACAGTAATAAGATGGATCATTGAGCGTCACCAAGGCACAAAACACAAACACACACACACAGGACACAGACGCAACACATGGACACACTTGCAATCACATAGGCTACACTGACTCTCTTGCACACATACACACTCACACGCACACACACACACGCATGCATGCACACACACACACACACACACACACACACACACACACACACACACACACACACACACACACACACACACACACACACACACACACACACACACACACACACACACACACACACACACACACACACACACACACACACACACACACAATTCAAAGAGGACAGAGATGAGTCATAGTGGTGGGAGGATTGAGGGCAGTGCAGATCAGAGCGTAATGTCGGCTCCTGGGAAATGACATGCTAACATGACATTACCATCCTCATCTGCACAGAAATGCTAATGGTCCTACTTATTCCCCTGCAGACATCCTCATTCAATTCACAAACACATGTTAGAAAACAACTTCTACGTCAACACAGCCCGGTTTTAGCACATAGAGACATCACTAAAACATTAGCCTCTATTTTAGCATAGGCCCACAGCATGTCATTCAACATTACTAACAAGTGTCAGCATGGACCAAATGGTAAATGAACCAACATTATAAAACCAGTCACAGATAATTCAAGATTTCTGTAATAATGACTGGTAAATCATATCTTTCAGGGTTAGGGTTAAGGCAGTGGTTCTTAAGCGTTTTATCTGGCGACCCCCCAAAAAACATGGGCCAAGTCTCGCGACCCCCTTCTCTCTAACCGGCGGAATTTGGTTTCGAAATGTGGTGAGATGGCCATTGGAAGCAGAGGCAGAAAATGTCTTCTCTCATAGGTAGGCTATGTCAACATCAAAGGCATTATGTCAATGGCAGCCTTTGACTAAAAACCTTTACAAAATTGTCTTTAATCTAGACTGCAAATCATTTGGGTTAAGGCATGTCAACAGTTTCAATGTAATGCTATAGGTTATTTCTATGTACATAGCGAACAAAAAATAACAACAGCCTGAGAGCCTCTTACTCCATGCATCATATCTCCCAGCCCTCAGTACAGTAGACTGGCGAACCATGGCTAATTTAGTTGACAGTGTCCTCCAGTCACCTTTCTGCACCACTTGTGTGACATTTCTCAGTGTGTGTGTGTGTGTGTATGTGTGCGGGGGAGTGTCTGCCTTGGTATGTCTGTGTGTGTTTATGTGTGTGTGTGTATGTGTGTGTACGTATGTATGTATGTATGTATGTGTGTGTGTGCAAGTGCGTACTTCTACAGTCACCTTCCTTCTCTCTCTTGTGTGACATTTCTCTCCAGCGGGCAGATATGGCCTTCTCTTTACCACTGCCGCTCTTAAATACCTAGCAGCGGCAGCAGCCCCAGAGGCCCCACTGTGCTAATTACAGCCGCGACGCATTAGCATTAGCGGTTAGTGGCGTAAGGGCTCCACTCCTCCGCACTCCAGCTTCCGCGCGCCTTGTTTGTTTCTCGCTGACCCATATGATGTGACAGGCAGCAGACAACCTAGCTGATGGAGGAAGACGAGGGAGACGGGCAGGCGACTGTTCCCACAGAGTTTCCATCCATGGGCAGCTCATTTTAGGATAGGAGGACATAAACAGTACATACATGTAAGACATAATATACATAAGTATAGAATCAATAAACCGACGTGTAGACATACATGTAGGACATAAAGCATCAACAGACAAACATGAAACATAGCCACAAATGACAGTATCAAGCATGACAGAATACAAAGCACATATATTACAAAGAGGCTACATCAATACATCCAAACTTTCAACACTTGGAGACATTACATTCATGAATAGATATTGCACTAGATCTTAATGTTGCTGGTAAAATGATTGATTGATGTACAGTATATAAGAGTATCTAAGTATGTTGCAATTGAAAGAAGGTACTCTAAAGCGCCTGTTTGAGGGCAGTAGCTGGAATGATGTACCCTGGAAATCCAGAGTTCTCGCGAGAGCACAATGGAATTGTCTCTGCGAGACACTCTGGCAAAGAGCAATGATGCACGTTACTTTTTTCATGATGGTTAATTCCTTCCTGGAAATATTATTTCCTTCTGACATTTGTACTGAATGTAGTGTTAACATTTTGAATTATAATCACATTCATTACTATTAGTTAATTGGAGAAAAAAAAAACTTGCAGTGAGAAAGTGAGTCTGACTGTATGGTTTCAGTGCCACCTTAATAACCATTTTCAATACAGCTAGTGGGTATTTATGATGGTGGGTGTGTGTGTGGGGGGGTGGGGTGGTACTGGACTGGCCACAGCTGTGTTGCAGGCCCAGTTGAGTGCCCAGTGGAGTGTGACGCAGAAGTGGCCCCTAAAAAAACATCGGCGGAGAGAGCTGATTGTTTTCAGGAGCCGCAGTGTAATGGTTCAGGCCTCTAATTAATCACGGAGACGCTCAGCATGGATATTTCATTTGTGCGTGTGTGTGTGTGTGTGTGTGTGTGTGTGTGTGTGTGTATGTGTATTTGTGTGTTTATATTTGTGTGTACGTGTGTGTGTGTGGGGGGGGGGGGGTCTATTTCTCCTCAGTCACAAAGGCTTTCAGACACCTTCACTCCCCATTGTCTGATGTGATGAAGGTAAATTATGTTTTTCTGTAAGGAGATGAAACTAGCTCTCCAAGGCCAATTACTGACCGACCTAAAGAATCACATAATGGATTACCACAAAACAGCTCTTCTCCTCAGTGAAATATTCTTCCAAATTATCTCTTGTGACAGATAGTTAAAATAAAGTCTATAATGTCTATACTGCTGGGAGAGTATTAATCTATAGCCACCAAGGGTGTGTGGAGGGTGCAGTTAAAGTGCTGTATTATCTATAAATCTATGGCTACCAAGGGGTGTGAGTGTATGTGTGTGTGTGTGGGGGGGGGGGGGTTGGGGATTAAAGACATACGACAGGAGGCTGAGGCAACACTTTGGCTCTCTGCGGTTCTCGGTTCCACTGCGGAGAACATCGCCTGCGGCGTGGTACTGACAGATGCTCTCGTCTGAGGAACGACAGACTGCCTTCCCAACTCAAATCATTTCATTAGTGTGGCGGAGGGGCGAGAGAGCGTTTGCCTACTATCATTTCAATCACATGTGCTGGCTTACTGGGGCCTTGTAGGCTCACCTACTTGAGAAAAAGTGTGTGTGCCTGTGTCTGTGTATGTGTGTGCGAGTGTGTGTGTGTATGTATGTGAGAGAGAGAGAGAGAGAGAGAGAGAGAGAGAGAGAGTGAGTGTCTCTGTGTGTCTATGTATGTGTGTGTGTACGTGTGTGTGTGTGAGACAGTGAGTGAGTGTGTATGTGTGTGTTTGAGAGAGAGAGAAAGAAAAACAGAGAGAGGGAGATATATCACAGTGTTGGAAAGTTGATGGGAAGAGAGGAAAAAGGGATCAACCTTGGAGAGTGGTTTGATAACAATAAGGGTGGGGCTTATAAAAATAGAAAGGGGTTCTTTGAGACCTTATCAAAGATTTGAGAAGAACAGAATGAATGAATGAATGAATGAATGAATGAATGAAAGAAAGCTGGAGGGGCTTTAGAACACCAAGGAGGAGCTTTAGAATATGATTACATCCTTAAAGGTAAACTATGCAGTATTGGCAATTTCCTTACTGTTTTCTCGGTTTTTGCTTCTTTTTCGCTGGCTCTGTCATGACGGATGTCTGAGAAACTCCATTGCTACATTTTTCTAGCTGGTGCCTGGCGTGTATGTGTATTTGAATGCAGTAAAGCAATTCGTTACACTTCCTGACACTGAGGCCCGCCGGCCCGCAGTTGCAAGGGTGGTTTTTCCGCTCACAGGCGCTAGTGGGAAGCGAGACGGCCACCATTCAACACGAAAAGAGTCATATAACCATTCCAATGACTGAAGCTGTTAAATGAAGGTAAATTAAGCTAAAAAACTTGCATATTAAGCTAAAAAACCTGCATAGTGTGCCTTTAAGAAGCACTGGGGAGGCACACTGCAACACCTGTGGCTGAGATTATCCAATCAACAGATGATTCTGTGACCACAGGACTGGACGTGAGTAGGAAAGTCAACTCCACTGAGAGCACAAGAATATCTTCATGTTTGCAGAAGTGCAGGGTTTAGATGAGACTTGTGCTATTCTGTACACACGCAATTGAATGCATTAATTTAAATGTTGATGTATTCATTCATTAGTACGGCTCCACCGTTGCGTGTAAGCACGTTAGTCTTCATTTACATTAGAGATGGAATCCTTAACCCAATTTCTGTGGCAGTGATTAGTTACAGAATCAACATTTGATGGAGCACGGCTCCTGCACTGCCAATCCAGACGGTGAGTCTCAAAGGAGTGCTGAGAATGAAAGACTTCATTAGTGGTCTGCCCACTGCCATTATCTTTCATTATCACTTTGACCTTGAGAAGTCTCTACCCTTAAATCTATGAAAATCCTGCAGATTTGGGACCATATAACAGGAACAGCTCTAAAACTCTAAAACTCCATCTTATATATCTAGTAATCATTTGTTAGGCTCTGATTTAAGACAATAGCAAATAGAAAAGGACAAATGCAAAATACAAAAGACGGACTTAATTCTAGATAGAAAAATGGTATCCCAACGTCGTGTCCTAAATATCATTGTAACTTTAGACGCTGTTCACATACTGTCCACACTGAAGCAACCAATAGTGACTTAGCTACCCATCACCATCAGAATGGTGTTACATATTACTCTTTGATCACAAATGACTGTGGGTAGAGAAAACTTATGGTCAAAAGCATAGGTAAAATGGCTGTTTTTGGACCGTAATCGAATTGTCCTCGGCTGCCCATTCCATGTGGGTACTTAAAAACAGCAACAATGCTGGTGTTCGTACATGGTTCTGTTATCTCAGACTGAGCCATACATTACTCCAGATTTATTTATTTATTTTTGCCAAGTATACACGAGTGAATTTTCCAAGTCTGCCTTAAACCTCCCTGACCAACAACAACAGCCTATGGAGACTCTATGGAGACATTATGCAAGAATAGATGATCAGGTAATATTATGTCCTTTGTAAAAGTCGCCAGCTGGCAGCACAGGACAATTAGGCACTTGGTCCCCTCATGGCTCATTCTGACACAACCTCATTATGGATCACATTACAACTTATGGGCTTACTTTACCCGCAGCCAGGGGAAAGTTTTGTGTTTGTTTACTGCAAGTGATATTGACTTGAACCCAGGAGACACTCTGGAATGCAAAGAGTGCTTTTGAAAAACCCTATTTATATCAGGCGCGAGCAACTTGAATGTTATCACAATGGAGGGAATTGCACAATGAGCGAGTGGCTAACTGCTTCTAGGTATTGTTGAGATATTTCGGAGCCTAATCCCACAGGCAGGAAACGTTAGACTCGGCAAAGCTTTGCTCGTGAAGGAGAACGATAAGCTCTCTCTCTCTCTCTCTCTCTCTCCCTCTCTCTCATCCATTCAACCACAGCACAGCACAGCACACACAATCCTGCTGCAGGCCTGAGACAGTCATGTGAGCAAGAAGATGGCAAAATACTGCCAAAATACAACATTTTAGACGATAATCCAGAGGAAAACAAAAGCACATCATCAGGGGGCCTGTGAGACTAAAACAAATGTGTAGTAGACGAGAGAGTAGCTGGTGAATTTAATTGGATTTTGGAGTTGACACTTCGCAACTCTTCATATTGACAGTGATTGGCAGGAGTTTTTTTTAAAAAACATCCCAATTATGCTACTGTCTTTTCTGTCTGTTGTTCAAGTTACCATGAGTGGCCAGCAAGGCAACCATATACCGACTTACGAAGATGAATTTTACCGTTCGACGCCATCTTGAATTTAGTCACGATAAGTCGAGCGACGAGTACGAACGAACAGGTATGATAAGGGATCCAAAAATAATTCAGTGGAAATGCATGGATTCACAGTTGCTTCCGTAGCAGCAACTAGAATCCATGCATTTTCACAGAATTATTTTTGGAATCTGATCCCTTACCATACCTGTTCGTTCGTACTCGTCGCTCGACTTATCGTGACTAAATCCGAGATGGCGTCGAACGGTAAAATTCCTTAAGGTACTGTCTGTATAAATCGTTTTGTAAATAAACTACCAGTGCTTTTTCAAAGTTCTCTATGTCTCGTTTTAAATGTCAAGGCCCTCGGAAGTCTACCAATAAAGTATGGAGCTACTTTGAGCCTCGTAAATGGTGTAAAACAGTGATTTATTTGCATGGCTAGGCCGAATCCATATTCCAGAAATTCCATGACCCATTGGAACCCAGTATATAACAATTCACTTAAAAATGGTGAATAGGAAAGTCTACTGGAAAACTAAGAAATAGACTATAAACTGTGAGGGGAACCTTTGAATTGAACTAGAGCTAAAAGTGCAGAACTACCAGTATTTGCTTTCTTCTACAAACTGATACTGATTGATTGCTCAATAAACTGAGCTACTACTACACTTGGCTATTCAATGTGTACTCGTCCATGTAATACAAATATTTTTAGCAAGTCAAAAGACAGTGGAAAGCTGAATAAACTTATTGAATATCATTGCCTCGCATAAAAGTGGGTAAGGGTAAGAGAGCAATCTGTCGAGTCCTTGACCACCTCAGTGGCAGTGAGATGGCCACTTGTCTCTCTTCGTTAACATCGGCGCTGGAGAAGCTGACATCCTGCCCTGAGCACAGCGATCAGGCCGAGGACATCAAGCAGAGCTGTGCGAGTGCACATGCACATTCACAGATGCCCTGTCCGTGTTCTTCTCGAACAGGGCCATTACATATCTGTGCTACTTAATTACTTCTTCATGCTTAACAACAGGTTCTGTGGTATTTTCTCTGGGCATAAAAGGACAAGTGACCTTTAGCAGTGTTTGTGTATTATCTAAAACTATGACCTTTTCACCAACACTGTATACAAATCCTCCTAGAGGTAAAGAAATTAATGTATTTTAGCCTAAACATATTACTGAGTCGCTAGCACCAATGGGTTTAGCCTCCTTCCTTACTAGCCCGCCTCCCAGTCTAGTGCCCACAACACAGGTTACGTTATGTAAATGATGATGAAACCATATTAGGTTGCATTATTATTTAATATTCACATCATTTTTTTCCCCTCCAATCTCTTTCCTATTTACACACAACACGGTCAGACACGTCCTATTGTTTTTTACTTGTCCTTCCAAACAGCCCAAACCCTTTAGACAGCTGTAGAGTCAAATCCCAAACATGCCACCATCACAAGAGATCTGGAGATTGACAACAAGTGTAGAAGAAACATCTCATCAGAATAATTTACTTTTTGTATTCAAATTGTTTTGAATAGGACTTCATTACAGTGTGCAATCTATTATTTAGTGACACTGCAAAATCAATTTACATATTTCATATTATACCATTTAGCATGAAATCAAAACATCAGACATTTTCAATAAAGCTAGGGAATCACTGATTTAGGCACTCATTCTATCAAAAGCCCTTACCAATTAAATCTTATTATCCAATGGATATATTATACACCCCTCTGCATAGCAGTCAGATGGGCCTTTCCACTACACTTGCCACAGTGGACCGCAGTAAGCTGGTGATACAGCAAATTAGCAAAATGCTCCCTGAAGATTTAGAGGGAAGTTCAGCACTCCAAAGGGGGGCCATCAAAACCCCTCAAATACAAAGATGCGGCAACTCTTGTAGTGAAGCTTAACAAAATCTAGGGTAAATAACTACTCCATTCCCTCTAGTATTCCTCTGCTCAGCTACAAGTTGACAGTGACCGGGGCATCTCTTTCTGCGGGTAATGGATGTTCGGCTGCTAATATTTGACTGTGGGAGTAAGCCAGGGGATTACCCCTCAGACACTCCTACAGTAAGGACTAAAATAGCTTGCAAACTGGCCTTGTAGGCAGGAAAAGCCAAGAGCTCAGCAAGATGACTCATGAAGCTATTGGTTGAAGATAGCATTTCACAATCTGGAATGGATTTGGTCATTCACTGCAATTATAATACAATGAACTGATTCATTAATTAATGTCTTTTTTCATGTACAGTATTTCTACATTTTCCTTGTTCATTTGTAGTGGCATCATTACGGTTTTTGTTTGTTTTTTGGTCCCCATGGGCACTTGGACCCGAATGTGGTATGGAAGCTGTAGTGGCATCATTACTAAGGGCTAACCCAAAATTAATACACTTCTTTTGTGGGGACATGAACTGAATAGGTTCATATGTGGTGAGATTTATAACCATGCACTGGTGAATAAGGTCGCTCTGACCATTATGAGTTAAAGAGAAACTATGCAGTATTGTCAATTTCCTCACTGTTTTCTCGGTTTTTGATTCTTTTTCGCTGGGTCTGACGAATGCCTGAGAAACTCCATCGCTACCTTGTTCTAGCCCGTGCCTGGCGTTTATGTGTATTTAAATGCAGTAAAGCAATTCGTTACACTCGTTATACTTCCTGACACTGAGGCCGCTGGCCCAAAGTTGCAAGGGTGGTTTTTCCCCTCACAGGCGCTAGGGGGAAGCGAGACGGCCACCATTCAACCCGAAAAAAGGTCATATAACCATTCCAATGATTCCGAAGCTGTTAAGTGAAGGTAATTAAGCTTAAAAACCTGCATATTAAGCTAAAAAACCTGCATAGTTCGCCTTTAAAAACTTAATCTGACAAAAGCATCAGCAAAGGACTGTAAGGACGATAAGGTCTTTTTATACAGTACAGATGCTGCTCTCACACTGCCAGGAGTTTGTGAAACATGAGCATGGTCTCTAACTTCCCCTGAAATTCACACTCTCACCTCCAATTTCACTTCCTCTGAGACCTGACTTGTGTGTAGGTAGGCCACCTTTCCAAATGCACTGCATAGTGCGACAGTAAATCTGCTTTATTCCACAAAACTCAAAAAAGATTTTAGTTGTGCCGACGTTAATGACAGCACTGAATCTCTGTCCCACATCCAGCCAATAAAATGGCAAATAAAGCACTGCTCATCCATGCATAGTTTATAAAAGATTTCATTCTAGATTGCATTTTCACACAGGTGAATTCCACTCAGAAAAGGCAGAAGAGACAGAGAGTGTGAGAGAGAGAGAGAGAGAGAGAGAGAGAGAGAGAGAGAGAGAGAGAAATGAGCCTGCATCCTGAGCCACACAAAAACACTACTTGGGAGAACGAGAGCACTCTGACCTTGGTGTTGGGGACAGAACAGCCCTCGGTGAAGTCAGACTGATTTAAGACCTCCGCCATGATGGGAAAACCAATCTACTCTGTCATAACACTCAAGGAAGACCCAAACAAACAACACACAGAGAACGTTCTCTGTTAAGAGGTCTGGGAAACTGACAAATGCAGCACAACCAAATCAAACCCATCTCGGTGAAGTGCCACAAAGTCTACAACGTCACATTACGCATATAAAAACGTACCTGCAAGGGCAAAAATGTGTCTTCTTGTTTTGCACCGGGCCTAATTGAAAGTCTTAATTAACTACCAGTTTCCTTTTGTATTCCGCTGAAGTTTCAACTGCACTCAATTTAAAAGCAGCAAAGCCTTGTGGCTGATGTGCTATCAGAAAAATCCATTTCAACAATATGCAACCTCTCCCTGTGTGGATAAGGAAGCACATATAGATAAGAGTGCTTTTGAATGACAGCACTCAAAGCACTACGCAATTACTTTTTTAATTAATTCAAATTGATTTAGTAGTATATCTCTACGGGAATCATCATAAAAAATCACACTTCAGGGACATCATATTAGTCCTACTCAATCCCCAGGAAAACAAGGTATGTAGTCCAAATGAAGGCAGGTCCATTAGAGTGTTATGTTTCGCTTAGAAATGTTGCACAGAACAAGACAGAGTGAGAGTGGCAATTCCAGCCAGGCGTTTTAATCGCAGCAGCAGATATGGATATCAATCATCCGCATGTCTTGTAGGTGCCAAACAGTCACACATCCTCCAAAACAAACAGTCATGAATTTTAGAAGAACTCACTCTTGCCAGGTCATTATATAAAAAAGACTGCCTAAATAAAAAGAAATCTGTGATAATAGTAATTGTTCACTAAATGAAATAGGAGATTAAAGGAGAAATCTGGAGCTTCTAGGCAGCTACAGTGCTAGTGGGGTATGTTCCTGAGTCCCCATGTTCATGCCCCCAGAGTGTAGTGCTGTAGCTGCCTGAAAGCTCTAACTGTTGGCTGCAGCAACTCGAACTATGTAAAACTGATAATCTATGTGAAAAATCGCCGGATTTCTCCTGTGGTTACACTCAGTCATATTCATCATGGGACAGTAAGCAGGAATGTAACCTGTGTGCTTATAAACATTCACTCTTATGGGCAAAAAACACGCTCAATGAAGGTGTCTAGGACATCTTCCCAAAGACATGGTTGTTGTCCTAAGCATTGTAACAGAAAGACTGCTCAAACTGTAAATGTCTCGATCCACAATAAATGATCATAGCATGCGTTTGAGGGTGAGGCCATGATCCTGACATGATATGGTTCTGGCCTATGGTTCCAGACCAGGGCCAAGTGCTTCCAGTATCAACTTTCCTCTGTGGCATAGGTAAGTTTTTCTCCAGTGGGGTGAGACTATGATCTTAACTTCCAGTGCCTCATGCATGAATAAATGGCTCTTAAGAGTCCAGCCAGCATGCGCCAAGTGAGCCTTATCAAAATCAGAGCGATTTCAATGGTCTTGATAAACCCAATCAAGTCTCCTCTTCAATCAGGTACTTAGGGAAAGGACAGACTTAAGGGAGATGACATGCTGTTTAGTGGGGTAGGGGACCTAGAAAAAAATAATACTTTTTTATATTATTTAAATGATAATACTGACACAGTAATTGTGTTTTAAAGTATTAATTTTTTAAGAAATACTACGGTACTCATTTTATGTTGTTTAACTCATTTGTAAATGGTGCACTGTTACTTTAAGCCCATTGTGGCCACGTTCTCATAATGATCTTTTTTTACCAGCTCCATTGAAATATAGCCTATAGCTAGCCTACAAACTCTAATATTGTTTATACCACATGTATTGCACAATATTAACAATGATAAGCATGATATTAAGTTGGTATAAACAGCTTTCATTCCTTTGGAAATATAAGCATGTAATAATGACATGATGCTAGCTAGACATTTTCTGTTTGCAATTAAAAGTGAGTGATGAGCGTGAGCCAGTCACCTAGCTAGCTGAGTGGAATGCGTTTCAATGCTTCATGTAGCCTAAACGAATTATTGAAGACTTCAAGACTCACCAGTTCCATTACACAAAGGCAAAGACAACTGTTCATATTTTTGTCCATTTTTCAAATCATGGCGCTCTCAATTAAATGGAGTAGGCTAGCATATGTTCAAGTTGCATCTTAATGAAGAGGACCCGAAAAGTATCATCTTTATGTAGCCTGTTGCTGTTGGTGCATTTTGACATTGTAGGCCTAAATGTTCTCTAACAAGAGTGAAAAGCAGTTTGCAGTAAAGATACTATTTATTGGCTAAATGTTGGTTCCTCTTCATCTTCAGCTAACTCCATAGACAGTAAAATAAATAGGCTTGTGGTTTTAGGTCTTGTGGCTTCCGTTATGTGACATCAGCCCCCCACAAAGGTAAACACTATTGCGTTAATATTTTGTAACATCATTTCAAAATGAATCGCGCCGATTAACACGTTTGATGGCCCTAAAGACACCACTCGTCGAGACCAAAAGCCATATTTGGCAAGACCAGCGGCAGAGACCGAGACAAGACCAAGTCCAAATACTAGCGAGTCCGAGACCATAGAAAAACTCGAGTCGGGACTCGAGTCCAAGACCGGACTCGAGTACTACAGCCCTGCTTTTAAGTCATCTTCAATGGAATGGGCATACTGTCCATGAACTGCGTGAAACATTATTTGAGCTTGATCTTATGTGCCAAGCCAGCTCTGGTCATTTGCTGGTACAAATTGGACAGTTTTTTCCTCTTCAAGATGAATCCTGTTTAGTATTGGAATTTGGAAATTGATGTTTATAGGAGCATAGTGCCAGGGGGGGAGGGGGGCAAAGAGACCATGGTGTGAACATTCACTCACCTGAAGCTCAGCAGAGCCTCCTCCGCTCACACCCTCTCATTAGAATGATCTCCCACTGAAAAGGTCACTCTGAACAGAGACATACTACTACCATGTGCAGGCAGTTTATTAACATAAAAAGATATGGTCATGCTCTTGAGTTCATTATCAGAACCTTTGATTAGTGTGATATTATCAGACAAGACCCTTCAGATAGCATCAGAGTTCGATCAGGGTCAGATGTGTTTTGAAAGCATCTGCCACCCCTCACTTGCACAATTTTGCACAAATTCCCATCTTCAAGCAGAAGCAGAAGGCCAAAGTCTCTCTTTGGATGCTGCATCCAGCAGAGCTGAAGTAGCCTCTGAGTCGGTGAAGAGTCTTCAATAGACTACATCAAACATCTCATGTACCATCAAATGATGTCTTTGCATGGGCAATTAGGATATTTCCATATAGGAAGAAATAAATTGGCTTTCTATATATACATAATCACAATTACATGGCTGTCACATGGATATCATATACCTACGCCTCGACATGATTTCACAGAAAAGCCATGAATCAGTAAAAACACCACGACACATGAATCCACGCAGAACTGTTAATTTGAAAACACAGCTTGAGTTGGAGGAAGATAATAGCACTCTCTCTCTCTTTCTCTCTCTCCGTGCCTCCCAAAACTCAGTGCATAATTTGCAGGATAAAATAATTGAGAAGCCTAACAGACTGGCAAATAGACACTTTGTCATCACTCTTCCATGACAGCAGAATTAAGGCCCTGGAGTAGCCCCTGGGTCCAGCATAAGCACACTGATAGGCCATAAAACCCACCGCCCTCAGGCAAACTCTACCAAAATAAATCACTTAATTAATGGCCTCACCCACAGCTGCAGGGGAACAATCTCCCGTATAGGAAAGGAGAGGAAAGGAAAGGAGAGGAGAGGAAAGACACTATCATAACTTTGCTTTTAGTATAGTAAAGCTTTTAGGGGCTCTGGGGGAGGAGGACTGGACCTTAAGGGGAAACCTTCCCCTCTGTCACAGATAGAGGAGTCTGTTCAGAAATATGAAAGACATAGTGTCCATTTTCAGAAACTGTGGGCAATTTACCAGCCTAGACAATATGCTCAAACTGCTGAAATGGGCCACTCTGTATTGCCAACATCATTTTAAATTACAGTTATCTTAACTGAAATGCAGGTCAGATGTCCACTGTTCAATGGTCCAGCCCATGAATAGTGGTTCTGTGTGTTCTGATGACTGATAAAGTCTATCAAATTTAAATAAATATACTAGGGTAAACAATTTGAAGGTTGACGAGACATAATCATCTTCATTATGTAGGACTTTTTTGTGAAGAAGAAAGTCTGTGTGATACCTGGGGCTAAAGGGTATCACACTTTATTATCAGAGAAGAGGTGAAGAGAGTTTCTATTCCTGACTTTAAAAACACTTAAAAAGAAAAAGCTTGCTTTCTCTCTCTCTGTCCATTTCATGCCAACCATCTGCCCTCTGCTGTCTGGAGGTTTTTCATACAGCCGGGGGCGGCCCTGCAGGACTGTGTCCCAGGTGTGGGATAGTTAGTAGGTTCCTTCATCCTGGTTTACAGTCTTTGGGGCCCGCTTCCTGATTCCAACCGCCTCTTTGATCCACCGATGGAATTTGTTGCTTTCTGTTCTGATGACCTTGGCTGCATCCCAGTTCATTAGATGGTTTTCCCTCTTACAGTGGTCTGAAATGGCAGATTTCAGATGTGTTGCTTTCATTCTTGTTGCACGGGTGAGCGTTCCAGATGTTTCCTTTTCACATTCTTTCTGGTGTTCCTTTTTTCGTGTGCTGAATTGCCGGCCTGTCTCTCCTGTACGTTTTACGTTGGTGTCGCCTCATGCTGACACAAGGACATTCTGAATGGTTTAACTGTTCATAGAGACTCTCTAAATGTATCTAATGTGACAAACTAGCTCTGAGGTACGACAAGCCATTGCATAGAGGTCGCCAGTACAGATTAGATTGCTTTTTCCTTTTCAACATGAAACAAAAAGTATTACCTCAATCATGTCTAATCGCCAACCTTTTGACTTGTGAACAGGGTATTACATTGCATGATACATAAGGCTCTGTTCTCGGTCATTTATCCCCCTGGCAGAACTTCCTACATTTTCCATGAACACTGTGCCGTAATGCTGCGTGAGGACGTTTCATACGCCCAGTTTGCAGTGAAACCAGTGCGAGAGACCATGGAAATGAACGGAGCGTCTACTAGAAAGCACAAGGAAAGAGAAGAACGAATGGAGCCAGAGCAGGGAGCATAGACAAAGAGGAGGGAGTTAGCTAGTAAAGTAAAGTAAAAAGTAGGGCTGTCAAAATTAACGCGTTTTCATTTTGAAATACATAACGCGTTACAAAATATTAACACAATTAATGCATTTTGTTTAGCCTACCTATTTCCTTTGTGGGGGGCTTATGTCATCTAACTGAAGCTGCAAGATCGTTTATTTTATTGTCCATGGAGTTAGCTAAAGATGGAGAGGAACATGAGGAGCTTGTAGGCGAAAGGTTTACGTTTAAAAAAGCTGCCTGATCAGTGATCAGTGCTGCCGCTACCGCACACCAAGAGACAGAGGGACCAATATTTAGCCAATAAATAGTAGCTTTAATGCAAACTGTTTTTCACTCTTGTTGGAGAAAGTTTACAATGTCAACATACACCAACAGCATGTTACATAAAGATTATATTTTTCAGGTCCTTTCCATTAAGATCCACTTGAACGTATGCTACTCCATTCAATTGAGAACGCGTCTGAGTGCACACGAGAGGGAGAGAAAATGAGTGGCAGGTTCCAGCTGGCTTGTCACTGTTGATGATAATTGATATCTCCTTTTTAATATAATAAACTTATAAAATGAAATCATGAAGGCAAAGAAAATGGCTAGTTGAAATTCTGATTGGCTGATAACTTTAGAAAGTTACCAGCCACATTGGCTGGTGATCAAAAAAGGTAATTTAGAACCCTTCTTGAGAACCTGTGAAAGAAAGACAGACTGATGCTGGCATGGAAAAACAGTGCAACAAAAAATAAGCTTTACCATCACACACACAACAGTAGCAGAATTGGATGGAAAGAAGTTGAGAAAGGCAGAAAGAAAAAGTGTTGCGGACTGTAGCTGGACTGCTATCAGAGATTAGCTCAAGAAGGGGCTCTTAGGCTCCTTTTTATCCAACACACACAAACAAACCAACCTACACTCTCACGCACACACACACACTTCTTTCTCCCTGTATCAGCTCTTAGCAACTGCATCCATGAGTTTCATTATTTCCTGATAGACTAGAAGCCTAATCTCTCTCTCTCTCTCTCTCTCTCTCTCTCTCTCTCTCTCTCTCATGCAGCAGAGGTGGATGAGTGTCCACAACAATCTGGCTTCTCTGGGAATCCTTTCTTCAAAAACAGATTTGAACGATAAATTCTTGGTGGCCAAGATGTAGGCTAGCTTATGAATCTATTATATTTAGAAATCCCCTCCCTTGTTACACAATTTAGAAACCCAAATATTTAGAAATCCCCTCCATCCATATACAACTGAGTTTACTATGATCAAAAATGATTCAGTCGTAATATAATTATCTTCAATCTTCCCACAAGCATTTTGAGTCATAGCGTTCATGATGTAAAACCTGGACATACTGTACGTGACGGTTGGTAATATGTCACGTTCCTATACCTATTTTGACATTTTGAAGGACAACAATTTTACAAGGCAATAATTACACTGTAGAGTGATGGACCGCTGTTGTGCTGTAAGCCAATTTAAGCAAAGCCACATTAAATTTTGAATGTTCGACGTTCCATGCAGGTAATGACTGGGCAGTAATTTGTAGGCCTAATGACAATGTTTTTTTCTACTCAGTCTCTCCGAGTAAAAAGACAAAATGCCCACAGTGACACCTCTATTGGTGTGAGCACAGTGAAGACATAAGATGATAAAGTTCCAAGTGAGAAGAGACAACAACATAAACTATACACTTACACTCATAAAATACCACCTAACACGTTAGCACACATTACTGTAACTCAACAAGAGCTTCACTGTCTTCTTAATTTCTTACATTGGAAGACAAACCAAAAGGATTACAGAAGTGAATTTGATAGAACTAAAGCATACTGTGCAATTGCAGTCTGGTTCAGCCTTTCCCAATTGTGCATGCATCTGTTTAATAAGCATATGGGCTTGTACAAACTGCATGTGACTGTATATCATGTTGACTGAAGTAAAAAACAACTGTATGATAATGATAAAGTAGAGTATGCTAAAGGAGATGAAGAGTCTCATCTGAGGATTGACATTGACAAGAAAGTGTCCAATTTTCTTTTCTTTTATTCGGAGGCTCTGAATTAAATCGGTCTGACAGAAAAAAACTAGTACAATCGGTGAGGAGTCTGTAGCAGAACATTTGGACTTCCTTTTCAGAAGACACTTATGTAAGCATAATGGCTGAAACGTTGTTTGTTACCCCTGCTGCTACTGGATAAAATATTAAAATAAAATAAGAGTACCTATTTTGGAGTGTGACCATCTATTGCAACTTTGGGAAACACACCAATTGTACAAAAAAAGTGACAGCTGAGTTTTTGTGTATAGGACATTCCTTTACAGGAGTGAAATTAGCTCACTTCACTGTCAAAATATTGTATGGTGAGATCTGCCTGCAGTCAATGATGCCCTTTTTCATACAGAGTGGCTCAGTTTAAAGTACTTCAGACTTATTCATTCACTTTGAAAAACATAATTTTCCATTCATGCTGCACAATGTGGAGATTGCGTTAAAAATGCAATTCATAAAGAGGAGGCTCTTCTTACGAGTGGGAATGCATTGCTATCTCTCCCCTTCTCTGTCTCCCTTTCCTCATGGTTCAGTTAAAGAGGCCATGTGTGGATTTCAGAGTGAATTTTACTGAGAGCCACAGCTTTGTGGGAAAACAAAACTACTGGTCCTAATTCTCTATAAAGCGGAATCAGATCACACACTGAATCATATACACAGACAACGGAGGGACATACGTATGCATACAAACAAACACAAACATAAAAACAGACAGACAGACAGACAGAGACACACACACACACACACATTCTCTCCCTCACACTCTCTCTCACGAACACACACACACACACACACACAAACAAACAGAAGCAGAAAAGGAGTTGGCTGAGTTTGCAGAGTTTTTGCGTGTGAGTGTCACAGGATTGAATGTGTGTGGACATAGTGTGGAGAGAGAAAAAAAGCAGAAAAACTCCTGTGTCATCCAAGCATGACAGCACAGCTGTAAGGATCCAACATTAACACTGCTGCACACGTAGACAGCTCACAGGATAACAATTACACACATGCACACGCGCACA
This sequence comes from Alosa pseudoharengus, assembly GCF_046254945.1. NCBI lineage: Eukaryota > Metazoa > Chordata > Actinopteri > Clupeiformes > Clupeidae > Alosa > Alosa pseudoharengus. The sequence goes on from NW_027468837.1 coordinate 21,948,663, forward strand.
CGCACACGCGCGCACGCGCACACACACACACACACACACACACACACACACACACACACACACACACACACACACACACACACACACACACACACACACACACACACACACACACACACACACACACACACACACACACACACACACACACACACACACAAACATTATACCTGCACCTGTTTACGAACTGCTTAAGCTGGAAAATAAACAAATGCCATCTCACACAAATAAATATTCCAAATCCATGTTGATGCAAGAACATAAACATCTGTGTCTCTGTTTTATATGTGCAGACATTTATTGTGCACCTGCATCACTTATGCAAGGGCATTAATAACTTTGGACCTCAATAGGAAATGGTTTGACATATCAGCCTATTAGAGTTGAGTAAGTTATCATAAGCAATGTTTACATAGTAGTGTCACACTACCAAAAGATATTCAGTGCAGCTTTCTGAGGAAATAATAGATCAATTATGAAGTCATTACCATGTAATATGCTCCATACAATTCCTTTTAGACTGCACACCAATTTGCACAGACGAGGTGTTAAAAGAACTTTCAGGTCTGAAACACAAACGGCCTCTCTCTCACAGAGGAAAACGGTGACTCCTCTGCATCGACTGCACACTTTTCACAAGGGGAAAGAAATCACCTCCATCTTTCAGCTGAAAGGGAATCTACTCGGGGAGATGATGGCGCCTGCCTTTCTTTCTTTTCTTTAGAGGTATTCCAATAGATGCGGCTCAATCCCCGTAGCACGCACACAAGAGAGAGAGAAATCGAGAGTGAGAGAGAGAGAGAGGCAGTGAGTACACTGATAAGGTGACCTGCTGGGGAGCATTCACTATGTATTGGTTTCCCACCCCACCCCCTCATCCCCACATCCACTATAATCAGCCGGGGGAATTGCTTCAGAGACGGCCTTCATGACAATAGACACACAACATAAGCCCCAGACAACAAAGACTGTCTAATATCTTGTGCGATAGATAGATAGAGATATAGATAGCTAGATAGACAGACAGACAGACAGACAGACAGACAGACAGACAGACAGATAGATAGATAGATAGATAGATAGATAGATAGATAAAAAATAAAGCTACCACATTAAACAAATAATTCACAGAAGACAAAAGAGTGAAGCACACACTTTGGCATATGGTCTTGTTGCCAAGTTGAAAATTGCACAATTTGGAGCGAAGTCATAATCCTGTCATCAGCATGTTCACCATCATAATAATCTTGAAACCCTAGCTATCTTGACAATGAGATGCTGCAAAGACACTATTCAATGGAGAAAACATTTTAGCAATCTGGTCGGAAGTCTTTATGTGTCTCTGTAGTTCACTAAAAGGTCATGCATACAGTGGGAAACACAGACTAGGTGGTGCTATAGTAACTTCACACTCACTAGAGCTGTGCAATGTTGGTTAATGGTGATGTCTTGATGACCTACTGCTCAACCATCGTTCTTCTTTTTTATTTTGCATAACAAAACACTGCATCTCTGTTTCCAACATTTCACAATCTAATTCAAAACAACAGCAAGCAGAAAGACTAATCAAGCTTAATTGGGAGTATTATGGGGTTGATACATTACAGATACAACACTGCTGCATTTGTCATCTCCTTTGCCATTTCAAAGCTATTGAGAGTTCCTTAGCTGTCCTCTATCTAGAGAGGGCATTTCCTCCAGCCTGGGGCAGCCACCCAAAATCAGTTGGACACACCGGGTCACTGCGGCGAAATGGCAAAGTTCACACAGCCAAATAACTGGCACTTAGTGACATTTGGCTGTGTCTCCTTTGCATCCAGGCGAGACAAACAGCCAGAGAGGAATTGTGCATAGTCCAGCAGAAGAAATAGAAAATTAACACACGTAATGCCTACTTGGTAGTCATTTTATCCAACCTGGCTTTACAACAGAATGAATGGAGATCTATTTTTTGTGATAGCTACATGCATGACAGCATGGATGTTGATACAGTTAGTGATTTGGAAATGGAGGCAGAGCAAGCAGGCCAGACTTTCAGTTCAAATAACACTCTCTTTCGCCTGGTGGAGCATGATCCCTCTGGCCTTAGAAGGTGTATCACTGTCTACACACACACACACACACACACACACACACACACACACACACACACACTTCCTCCTGTATATGTGCAACAATGAAATTACTGCAAGACATTACCAGGAGTGTTGCACAGCCCTTGTTCCCTTCTCTGTCTCCCTCTCCCTCTCTCTCTCCCTGTCTCCCTCTCCCTCTCTCTGTCTCCCTCTCCCTCTCCCTGTCTCCCTCTCCCTCTCTCTCTCCCTGTCTCCCTCTCCCTCTCTCTCCCTCCCTCGTTCATCATGGTTCAGTTGAAGTGTGCCGGGCCGAATGAGGGAACAGCACTTGGAGCACAGGCAGCTCTCTGGAGCATGACAGGGGGTTTGCTCTGCTCTGCTCTGCTCTGTTCCGCTGTGTGGGAAGTTCAAGAGCGCTCTTGACTCTGGGCTCCCCTTGCTCTCCTGAAACCCCTTAGTCCCATCTGGCGCCCGTAACAACTTTAAAAAAGAGAGAGGAAATGACACGTCTCAACCTTCACAAGGCAATTCAACACTCTGTGAATCCTGTAACCTTGTATCCATGGTGAAGTGCCGAAAGATGGAAAGCAGTCATGCTTTACCACTTATACTATTCATTTGCTGAATTCTCAGTTGTGTCCGCCGGTTAACACGTTTTACAGTTGGTTGAACTTACTTACACTTGCACATAAACTCTCTAGTTCGACTACTAGTAATCAGATACTATATTTTGAAGTTAGCTTGACAAACAAGACACCAACAACATTGCAAGGTACTGTAAGTCTTGAGGTGAAAAAATGCATTCACAGCATGCAATATCAAACTGATCTAGTTTGACTTGCAGATTGATTCAAACGATTGAAGGCAGTTTAATGGAAGAAAACGCGCGATAGCATAAGCCAATTGACCTTCTTCCAGACTGCATCCAAATTAACTGCATTAACAGCTTGATAATTGACGGCTGAAGTTTCTTGGCAGGCTCCTCATAATTGCACAGGCGATTATAAATGCTACCAATTAGACCCCATAAAACCTCTTTAATGTCTTCCACTCCCATAATGCTGACAAATATTCCAGATAACTACATGAGCTGAACCCACTTGGGGACCCGGCTCCATACTGCGCCTGATGTGAAAGTCATTTTGTCAGAGAGACACACACTTGCATGGTATGGTATATTTGTACAATAAACATTCCCCCTATACACTTCCCAAATATCATGCAGGAAAATAGTCTATGATTCTGTTTGCTTATCAAAATGATGCATATTCTCTGTGCCGTGCATATATCAGAGACAGCTGGTGTACTATGCAAGCTATCATGTTGCATTGCAGTGACCATCTGTTTGAGCTGTAGACATGCAATTTACATGTCATTTTATATCTTCCATTGTATACACTTTTAAGTGTATCAATCCAAGCATCCCTGTTAATTAAACCATAACATCAAACTGCAATGATAACAACCAAACAGTAACTGAATTCAGTTAACTTTGTGTCTTCTATGACGATTTGTTCCATCCAAAAACAAAACATCATTATGTCTACTTTCATCAGTTGAGCATTTGAATAGGGTGTGTGCTGTTCAATAACTGTGGATGAAACATTATGATTATCAGGTAGTGATACATATATAAGGGCAGTATTTCATATCCATCAATGCAATGTTTATGCTCTAGTCCCCACTAATGTGGCCATTAAAGACTGTGCAGTATAATCAACCAAAGACACTTACGCATGTAAAAACACATTATCCTTTGGGGGTGGGCTAATTATTGAGTCTAGTTGGAGGATGCTCAGTCTTAATAAGTTTAGTTCAGGCCGGTTGCCTGGTGATGAGAACGTCAGGTCTGCACATACACCTGCGGAGGTGGCTGACGACATGTGATCATCTGATCCTGATCTGATTTAGAACACTGATGCACAACAGCTCACCTACCCGACATACAGGCATACTGACACACAGTAATGAAGCACTTTTGTACAGCAGGGTATGCACACGTTAATAAAAAAAAATAAAAATAACTTTACAGTGATATTGTGCTCAGTGTTAAACAGAACACTATGACAAACAACTAAATGTCAGTGAAAACAGTTAGTGAATCAACCCCATAAAATGTCTGATCATGTCGGCATCACCCAAAACCAAGTCTTATAGCCTTATTCTCTAATTTACCTCCACCATCTCTCACCTAAATTACACAGGTGTGGCCCAGAGAGTGGGACCACTCATCTGGGTGGGAGGGGTGGGTGGGGGTTGCTCTGCTACTTGACTCCCTCTCCAAGGGAGACACTCACTTGACTCACAGCACTCACTTGACCAGGCTCCGAGCAATGCTAAGCTAGCTCCTTCATCTACCCAGTGTCTGATTCGGGACCAGATCAGGATAGCCTCTTTGCATGCTAAATGGTTTTAAATATGTGTGATTAAGGGTGCAGGGCCTTGTGTATGTGTATGTGTATGTGTATGTGTGTGTGTGTATGTGAGTGAGAGAGAGAGAGAGTATGTGTGTGTGGTGGCAGCATTGCTGGAGATAAGGAGAGTGTTATGCTGAGTCATGACTGCACTGGGGAAAATGACCCCGAGACTCACGGTTCGCCTCCGACACTCATGTAACACTTCATTTACTGGGCAGAGATGTTCACACACGCTGCCCTGGGAGTCACAGGGAACCAAAAAGAACCAGTGCCGTGCAGAGAGCAAAAGATAACGCAATCGCTGAGCAGTTTTTTTTTTAATCTTGTGCATACCAACCAATATGCCGGGCTTTATCAAGCAGAACTTATACAAATAGGAATTTAACTGCACCGGCTGAGCCATCAGATTATTCGCATTAACATTTTTGTGGCACCATTACTCCAGAAGAGTCACACAAATCTGTTAACAAAATAATGATAACGTCCATGCAAACAGCGAGGGAGAGAGAGGAAATGGTTTACCAAGCTTTAATGGGTAAATATTATTGATGAGAGAATACAGTACACACAGAAGCACATCCATTGGATGCACAAACATTACTGAGAAGAAAGACGCAGTACATGTGTTGCATACACACATTTGGCCTTCATCCATTTCTATCCATCCAGCTGCAGTGTATGTTTGGTGTCCTCAGGTAATTTGAATGTAATTAATGTATTTGTTGCAGCTTAATCAATGCTGCAACAAATGTATTATGCAAATACACTAAAGATGCTCAAACTTATAATTATCAATGTTACACAATGTACTTCTACAAGAACGTTTTAGCACAAATTGAATTACATCATCATATTGTCACAATGTCACAATTTTCTCAGTCTTACAGTGTGCAAATAATCCACTTCATGTACTGTGTACTAATGTATGATGATGTGTGTAGGGTTCAGACACTTATGTTGAGGTTATGGGGCATGGAAGGGATTCCTGAAGTAAGCCAATGACATCTGAATTAAGAAGAACACACATTTCAACATGCACATTCTCTCTCTCTCTCTCTCTCTCTCTCTCTCACACACACACTCTTTCACACACACACACACACACACACACACACACACACACACACACACACACACACACACACACACACACACACACACACACACACACACACACACACACACACACACACACCTCAGTCTCTTGGTGTTACTGCTGCCCCAGTTCTACACAGTTCACTGGGTAAATATGTATGAGGGCAAAAGCTACCCATCTCTCCCTTGCTCTTTCTCTCTTCCTCTCTCTCTCTCTCTCTCTCTCTCTCTCACCCTGTCTCTCTCTCTCTCACACACACACATACACACAACATAGCCACCCTAAGACCCCACAGGCACGCAAACTAAAAGTGACCACCCTGGAAGCTGGACATGGTTCCTCTATCAGTGGCACATCCTGCAATGTCATCTCAACAAAAATCACACCATATAACCTTCCTTACTAAACACACACACACACTAAAATGGCAAGCCACCAATTATTTGTGTTAAATACACACAATGTCTCGAAATGTTCATTATTATGATGATGATCACACATGATCATGATCTCACACACACACACACACACACACACACACACACACACACACACACACACAACACATTATGGCCCACACACACACACACACACACACACACACACACACACACACAACACATTATGGCCCACACACACACACACACACACACACACACACAACACATTATGGCCCACACACACACACAGCTAGAGACAGAGAGAGAAAATGGAGAGAAAGAGCAGGGAAGGCATTTAATTCTACACAGGGGGTGTGGATTACTTTTCAACACATTCTGCACATGTGTGTGTCACTCTCGTGCTTGTTTCTTCAGCACGACACACGACACATGAGCTCTTTGTAAAATCCGTGCACTTACTGTGTTGTACTATAATTATGTCTACATCCTGGAGGAAGGAACTTTGGTGGGGACACTTCTAAGAGAGACAGGAGGCCGGCGAAAACTCAATAACGAACTGACTAAATGAATAATAAGAAGGATGGAAGCCTCATCTCTGAGAACTGTTGAAGGCGGGAGGGAAAATATCCCTTCTGCGAAGGGGTGAGTCATCAGCCTGCATTAGCATCCTCTAATGACTGACCTACATGTCTGTCACTGTCCAGATAACAGAGTCGGATGTCAGGCGGAGCTGGGCCTCATCAGGGTCCAGTCGGCTCCAGGGTAAGCTTCTATAGGAGTTCTTTTGTTTACAAACACAAGGCCTTATCTGCTACACAGCATGATTGTATAAAAGAAAATAAAAAAGCTTTAGGCGACATAACCCTCGCTGCATTGTCCACACTAACACAATAGATATCACCGTGTTAAATTGCTGCAATAGCCTTCCTACATAAGCCGAAGTATAACCCTAACTCTAAATATAAATAAAAAGTCTTTGTGTAGCATAATGTACTTGTTGTACTAAATAATGAGCAAATCATGAAATGATTAAGAACTACAACGAGAGCCTAGGTAAACATGCACACACAGTGTTTTCCACAGAATGAAGGGCTTTAAAAATCCTTAGCAGGATACACACAAATCATGCATTTCACATGAACCACTTTAACATGGTCCTAACACATACTTATGCTTGTATGTGCTTTTTGGGGAGAAAGAGTGTGACCAAGCCCTTGAACCAAGATAGGGACTCTGAGATACATGGATCGGTCACACTTTATCAATAATAGGAGTCCACTATAAACATTATGAGTCAGCTAGAGCTTTGCTGTGCACAGTGAACTGCAGTCCCAAACCCCAAAATGTCAATACCAGTGATTCAATTCATCAAGGCACCTAGCACCAGTCATGCTAAAAGCACAGTCCATGACACAAACCAAACACACTTTTTAAATTAAATTTTCTCTCTTTAAATGGGAAACAAACATGAAAATAAGCCATGAAAATTCCAATCAGCATGTAGCTTTCAGAGCAAAGGAGGGAAGGGTGTCATCTAACTTTCTGTTGAGCTCAAATATGAATATGAGGTAAGACTTTATTTGAAGGTATCTACATAAGAGTGACATGACACTGTCATAACCCTAACACTAACACTAACTGGTCATGAAAAAAAAACTGAATGACACTTTTCATTTTTAAATGTTAAATTAACGTTTCATAAACGTTTATGACTTGTTTATAATGTTTATAACACGTTCATGACAGTGTCATGTCACTCTTATGTAGATACCTTCAAGTAAACTGTAACCGAATATCATATGGACAACCAGAACTGCAGACTACATTTAAGGGCATCTGAGGGAGATGGCCAGAATAAGGAGTTAAGTTTAATCCTTACCCAGGATGTCTCTCTCTAAGCATGAATGCCTCAATCAGGTAATCAGGTGGACACTTCCCCTACTTATCCTCTGGAATGGGCTTCTCCTCATATGTTAATGACAGCCATAATCTCAGTGCTCTCAGTCACTCCGGCGCTTTCAGCCATCTCAGACACAGGATCTTTAGCAGGAGGTACAGCAGAATAAAAGTCAGTGTCGCTGCAATGACGCCGTTTCTACAGAGCCATCATTTATCTGTGAATAGAACTTCATGCAAATATTTCTCTACATTTTCTCTCATTTTTCTGTTTTGTAGCTGACTGGGCCTCTTTCTAAACCGTTCCCATCATAAACATTGTTGCCGTCTTTTTTACCCAGTACGACACACTCCACATTCCTCTGCCTCGCCGCAGTCATCAATATTCCCAGAGAGAGAGAGAGAGAGAGAGAGAGAGACAAAGAGAGAGAGAGATTAGGTATTGCCATGATTATCGTTCCCACTACAAATCAGGAGAGCTGCCATGATCACCACCGCTGGCACGGTGGGTTGCAGACTCGTCCCCGATGCCAGCGCGTCTCGCGCCACTGAGAGCAGAGAATTACAGTATGTTTCACTGGGCTCCGACTCGAGAGTTTAGCAGCACGTCAGTAGTACTAGGGCACCATGCAACACCATGCAAGCACGCACATGCACACGCACACACACAAGTGAGTACCCATACACAAACACACATACATATAGACACAAAATCTTGTTTGAAACAAAGCATACTGCTCAAGTCATCTCTGAGTGCTGATGGTTTGAGTGCGACTCCAGAGCTGGAGAAGAGGAAAAGAGAAAGGGAGGGAGAGAGAGAGATAGAGAGAGAGTAAGAGAGAGGGAGGGAGGGAGATAGAGAGAGAGTAAGAGAGAGGGAGGGAGGGAGATAGAGAGAGAGTGCATGAGAGCGGCTGCAGCAGTGAGACTCTATAGAGAGCGGCACTAATGGCCATTATGTAAATCCCATGTCTTATCTTGATCAATGCAGAGAGAGTGTTTAGTGTGCAGAGAAGTTGAGAGAAGGGGAAAGGCATGTTCTCCTAACATATGCTAGCAGAGCATGATCAGAGAAGGATTAGCAGACCACACTACAGGTCTGCAATGTCCATGTTAATGACTATGACTGTGGCAACTTCATCAAGAACAGTGAGGTCGTAGCAGGAAGGGAGGGTTATGAGACAGCTGTGGGCAAATACACATAGATATGCCAAGTCACCAGCCAAGGCATGTGCAGTATAAATACAAAGTGATACACATGATGTCCTTGTATGTGAAGCAAACTGATATGAATACATTTAGTTATTATGCAAATAGATAGAATAGACAATGTCATGACTGTCGGATGGATCGGTCTTCTGTGGTAAAACAATTTTCACACAAAAACTGAACTGCCTGGTTGCAAGTTTCTTTTAGATCTGACCTTATAAGATGGAGCCATTACCTGGCCTGCAATTTCAGCTAGCCCAGCTTGTCAGGTTATTGAGTGAAAGTTTAATCTCCTTCCATTTCTCGAAGGCAGTCCTTTAGCAAATATGAGACTTTACCTCTGAACATGGCTGCCATCAACCCTGAATTGAACTGACCACTTTTGGTGATTATGTGTGACCAGTGATATATAGTGTAGTCTCAATTTGATTTGAACCAGGCTGGTTAAGAGTGCTACACGACAGGAGAAAGCCACCCATGATGCTTGGCATGGTTATAATTCCAGTTGAGTCTAAAAATAGGATAACCAATGAGCCCTTCATTACTACTCCATCAGCTGTTTGAGGCATTCAGTAAAACCAACAACAACAAAGTCATCACCACTGAAATTACATGTGACAATGTAGATGTCATAGCATAGCTGAAGTAATACATACCTTAATGCTATTTAAAGGGTAGGAAATACTTTCATCAGTTTTACTAATTGATAAAGAATAGAACAGAAATATGAGAGGAACTTCATCCAATTTTACAAGATTGCTGCATGAGTCACCACTTGAGGATTTACCATAAAATTCTCTCTGTTCATCTGTAAAAAGCAAATGGACAGAAATGTGTGGCCATCATGTAGTGATACCTGATGTAACTAATCCGACTGTGGAGGACCATCATCATGGCATCAAGAAAGGCAGGAATGAAAGTCTCTCCCCAGCCTGTGCTAGAAATGAAATCTTTCTTTTTCTTTCTTTCTTTCTTTCTTTTTCTCTCCATCTGCACGCACCTCCGATTAGACTCCCCTATGTGATGAGGCGTTCACATCTGCTGAGAAGAGACTTGCTTCCAGGAATAACCTGCCATTTCCAATCACTGTGTACTGGGCCTAAGCTGTGCTGAGCTGAGCTGCGTTGAGTGCGGCCTGGGCACCCAGCACAATGTGGGGGCAAAATAAAAAATGATTTAAAGGTGCAGTCCTCAATTCTGGTTAGAGGTTGTTGGTAATTCAGTTTCACAGCCAATCAAATGACACCATTTTGTTTGTTTCCAAATTAGTGATCCGGGGCTGCACATAAACAAAAGATACAAACATGTGGGAAATGTTGCTAAATTCAACAAAAAGAGTAATGGAATACATTAAGCTCAGGCTGCGCTTTTAACAGACGCTTTCACCCAAAATGACTAATGATGGTTGCTGTATAGACCTGCCTTTTTATCAGCATGTGAGCTGCCTGGGTATGAATCCCATAATGTTGGTGTTCTCAGTGTGCTGCCACTCTATCAGAGAAGCTACAGAGAGCCTGATAAGCTTCACATCACTGCTGCAAAGCTGTTGCCAGTTCCTAAAAACCTTCATACGAGCAGGCAATCATGTATTATGTGTTTTTTTTTTTTCTCGGAAGCGAGAAAAACAAATTCAAGATCAAAGAAAAAAGAAGGGGAGGTTCAATTCTTCAGTTGGCCACGAGGAAGACAGTCACCTGCTGAGTTCATTTCTCTCATCTGTGCAACTGAGGCCATGTGTTTCGCTTTCAAGAGGACATGTTCCAGCCAAGGCTGCTGCAATACACACATTTTACATTCATTAATTTAGCTGAAGCTCTTATCTGGAATGACATGCAAATAAAGTAGATTACAACCCAAGCAACAGGATATTATAGAGAACAGACCGAAAATAATTGCCACACTGCTCCACTTAAATTCCACTTGACTTAAGTGCAACAAAAGTAAAGGCTTAGACAGCAAGGACATAATTTCACAGGAGTTGAAATTCAAATAGGAGAGGTAGTGTGAGAGGTTTTCTTTTTTGCTAATTTTGCCCTTATGAACTACAGACACATAGATCTTATGAAGACTTTGAAATACACCAATAGCCCTTCTGAAATAGACCTTAAGAAATACAGGAGTATGCACTGTCCAGTGCATTCTACCCTTAAAAACCTCACATCTAGCAGCCTGTGGTAGAGGTGACTGTCCAAGACCCTGTGCCTTGCTGTTGGGAGCAGTCTGGGAGCAGAGTGTTGCCCACGGACACTCTGACACATAGCCAGGGAGAGCCACATTTGGACCATATAGCCTACCCTCTGATACCCAGATGTCTGTTTTGCCTCCATAATAACTGCCACTCCAACACATGAGGCAAGACACTATTTTTCTATTATCGTGTTCATTTTGCTGCTGGAAAAGCACAAAAATGTTTTCTATTCCCCTAATAATAGCACTTTATTATGAGGGCTGGCTAAAATTCAGAAAGCAGACAACTATTAATGTTAAATTACTTTTCTGTTGCACTCTTAAATTGCTATACCAAATAACCCAGACAGCATCATGGGTCTGCAACAAATCTGGCACAGATCTGGCGCGAGTCCGGCGGATCTGGGCCACACCTGGGCCAGATCCTCTCCTCAGACAGCTGCTATCCAGGAGGAGTTCATTTTCAGCCTCGCTGAACAGCAGCAAGCACAGAATGGTAATTTGTACAGAAAACAGCCTGAGATGACTTCAGAGTGAAACATGGTTATTTGCGACGAATAATGAAGCAACAAGCTAAAGCAATCCCTCATCAGAGATGCTTAATTGTGCCGTCCAGGTCTTAACAGAGCTCTTAATATTATTATCATCACTCCGCCGGCCTCCGGGTACCTCATTATTGACTTTTTTATGTCCATGTTGTGGGAAATGCACCATATATATTGGGGTTAATTGTGTCTTCAGACCAAATTGATTCTCCACACACTGGGTAGTTTTCAGCCGCATAAGCACAAAAAGGTGCACAACCCTCATTTTAGAGCTCGTCTCCCAGTGTTAAGTCGACCAGTGGTTAAAACTTATTACAATTAATGAATATTTGAATATTGACTTGACTGAGTATGATTATTTATTTAAATATTTGCTCTTATTAATTACTGGAATCACAACTACTTAAATGAAATGTTGGCTAGGACCACTCTAATCTGGAACTGCATTAGAACTCATGGTGACAGACTTATATGCCTACTTAATGTGCATCATAACTTCTATTAGTTTAGGAAGTGCCTAGGCTTTCTTTACTGACATCATATTGATATGATAGTAGGAATATCCTTGCACAACTCATCTTGAACTAAGAATGTATAATCATTTGTTTGGAAGATGCTGTTGTCCAAGGCAAGTCAAACTGCAGGTGTATGTGCGAAAAGTTTTGATACCTTGTTGTTGACTGGTTGAATACATGCATGGTTGACTTTGCCAGTCCAGCACATATTAATCATCAGGCCAACTCAAACTTCTTCACTTTCTCTCAACAGGTTTGTAGTCTATGGTCAACAATCATCCCACAAGAGCCCCACCACCAACAACAACACACACACACACACACACACACACACACACACACACACACACACACACACACACACACACACACACACACACACACACACACACACACACACACACACACACACACACACACACACACACACACACACACACACACACACACACACACACACACACACGTTACCTCCTCAATCACCGTAAAGAAAGGACTTCAGTGGATAGCGCATGGGGCTTCATCTAATGGGCATATATGCTGGAGAAGGCATACACAATTCAGCCATGACAAGTCCGAAAAGTATGAAGATGCCAGACATGTATTTTATATAAGAAATAATACTGACTTTGGAATCACTGTTTAAATGTGTAAATCTGGCCCCCGATTCAGTAAATAAAGAGAAAAGCATATATGGACATGTCTATAGCTATACCTAATGGCTAAGACCATTAAATATCCTGGAAAAAAATGTATGTCACAAAATAAACAGAAATGTGATTAGAGTATGCAATCATTCTGTAAGAGTCCATTCATCTCATTAGAAAATAATTGTGCCGAGTCTGACAGAGACAGGGCCCTCTGAAGTGATTTGGGCAACAGCTTGATTGCCACACAATTAACACCACATCAAGCCAGGTCACTCACTTAAATGTCAAAACAGTGGCAATATGCCATTATGGTAATGTTCGCTCCAAAAGTAAACATCATTCTGGTCTCAGCCAAGTCTGCATCCAGAACTACATCAGTTCCAGAACATGCATAATAAGACCACCTTTACACAGTCACGGAGCAGTATAGTCTTGACACACATATTAATGCGATTAATGTGATTAACAAGATGGTTCGCAGACACAAATTCATCTAGCAGTCTCAAAAGTAAGCTATTGAGATTACTCACTTCATGTAAGAGATGGAAATATGTGTGATATAAAGTCTAACTGAAACATGCATGGCACGTTATGAGAGTCTGTTACGAGGTGCCTTTCTCATTTCAGTGGGCTATGTCTATCACACTGCCAATTATCACCCTAGAAAGCAAGACCTGTGCAGAGCTTAAATGTAAAATTCATTGTGTTTGTCGCCACTTTGAAGACCACTACAACATCTCCTCAATGATTCTGAGCTGACAGTTAATTAGTACAGGTGGACACCACATTTCACTGCAATAACAAAAATGATCAACAACACTCTATTAGGAGCATGGTGTAGAGATCAGCAATAGGCTATACTGTAGGCCTACACATGCGCCAGGTGTGTGCACAGTCACAACTGGATACAGTTAAGACGTCCAAAATTCTTGTGAAAAGCATGAAGGTAGTCGAAACATCTGCAAATACCCAAATACGAAAAAAACCTAACTTGACTTAGACTGGGGGGGCGGGAGTTATGAAGCATGTCTAGATATAAATCGTGGAGAGGTCATTTATCCGTGTCATAAGTGTGTTGATTGATGACAGACAGCCATCTTCTACTGATCACTTTAAGCAGGCTCCATTGCTCCAAAACAACCATAACACACATAAAAGCCACGGGAAATAAAAAGTTATTCTCCATATTCCAATCATGCAAGGGGAAATATTTTTAATGTTGCGGAGCACGACAGAAATACTTTTTTAAAAGCAGAGATCATGGAACCATGACCATAGCCTACACGTGTGCTGTACGATTGCTATTATTGCATTCAAACCTGAACTGTAGATAATCTTCAAACCCACAAACAACCACAACAATTCGGTCTAATCGTATATTAATAAAGGATCTAAAACATTTTGTTCACATACAGACCAAACGTAAAAGCATGGAGAAAACAAATAAAATAGCCTCTCTCGTTAGTAACATTAGGGTAATGCGGTCATAGAGCAAAAGGCTTTCTCCTACCGTCGTCATGCATTCTCTGCAAGCAGAAAGTCAAATTTCTCCTCCAGCTAGGCATTGCAGGAAAAAAAATCAGCGTTGAGTACACACTGGGGAAGTCGGTAGTACTACCACACACAACGGCACAGCGATAGAGCTGAAAATGTTGGAAGAGTGACCACTGATGTGAGAAGTAGAATTCCCGCTGCGGCACGCACGAGGGCAGGTGAGACGCACGGAAAATCTCAGAGGCAAGGCGCATGGAACTGTTCCTAGGGCAGTGATCATTCGGCGGTCACAGCTGCCCACTGTTCTTGTCCGTCACTAAACATCATCTAGTCGGTGCAATAACCAGTGAGTCACTTGTTAATACCACTGATGTGCTCACGAAAGAGGAGGCTGAGTTGCGCTGGCGCTTCGTTAACTCACCGGCAGACGAACTCTTTGCTGATACTGGAGTAGGCTACAGTAACACAGTAACATTGCGTGCCCATTACACTTTCGTATATCATACACTTTTTGTGTGAACGGAGTTTTTCGTTTCAAACCAGAAAATGTCTCTCAGCAAAACATTTAAGGCTACATTAGGCTTACAAATCTATTGTGAAATGCGAAAAAATGTTGGCTCAAACTGAATTCGAAAGTGCAATGACATTCACTTAAAAGGATTGTGGCGGGAGCTGGCCACTCGTCTCTATCACCACATCACACATGTTGACAGCACATGAATGCGGTCCTGAGGGGATGTTGGCATGCCCCAGACCGCCACTCAGCCTGCTGCCTCCATTCGCAAATCAAAAGCCCTGTTTATTCGCATCTTCCATGAAGTTGGCTAAAATGGTTGTGCCAGAAAATTCGTTTTGAGCGGGTGACTATGGAAATATTCATCTGGCCGAAAAGAAAACAACTTATATCACATATTAATGTAATAATTTCCTAACAGCATCGGTGGTGCACGCATAACCGAATAGCATTTTATTTAGCTATAAAAATGAAGTAAATATTGGTCGGATGACTCCAATAGACCCTGCAGCATATGGCTTACTTGAGCAAAGATGGATACAGACTGCACTTTTTGGAGAAAAGTGCGGATCAAATAGAGGATCAGCCATAACTTTGAGCTGAGTGACTATTATATAAATAGCCTTTGGCAACTTGGAGTGGATCCGCATATCACTTATCAGTGAATGTTGTACACCTTGACCTAACTCGCCACTAAAGGTCATCCATGTGAATTATTTGTAGTTATTTATAGTTTCTTAGTTATTCCTAGGCTAAACTACTAAGAAAACTATTAAAGAAAATATAAATTAATAGGCTTTGAAATGTAGGTGAAAAGGAAAGCCTCACTAGACCTGTAATACATGTGTTCCTTTGTTATCCATGCCATTCCAAACATGGAATACCCTTAACCTCCTAATAGGTCCAAGCATATCCAGCACAACCATCTTTAGTTTATCAATAACCATTACACTGGAGATATTTTATTATTATTTCATTTTAATTATTAGAAAAGTTCATTCTCTGAATGAAAAGTCAAAGAAAAGCAGATAAAAAGGGAAAAAAGGTTGTGAATTTTTTCTGTCCCGTGCAGCATGATCCACTGAAGTGATGAGAATAGGCACCCTCCCTTTTCGCTCAGTGTGAACTCTCTGGGGTCGGACTCTGACAAACAGCACTTCTACTCGCTCAGGCTTTCTCAATCACATTACAATACCGATAGCTGTTTAAACAATAGCAATAGAAGAACACATTTATTGGTAATTCTAGGGTAATAAATTTATAAGACCATGACAAGATTTCAACCCTGCTTTACAAGACCTCATCAAAAACCATCCTTTGATTTGGAGTGAGACAACGAAGGCTGGACAGGGGCTGTAGAATATAGACAGCGTTATCCCTTAGATGATGGGGCCACTTCCTGGTTTGTGTGTTAACTCTGTTCTGGACAAATGTTCTGGAAATGTCTTTGAGGCAGTCAAGGATCCTGCATTGACAGTGAACTTGCCTCACATCCATCTGAGTGGGAATTATTGGTGGGTAAGGTGGGGGTGGTGTAAGGGTTCCCCCTACCCCACCAGCCGGCTGTACAGCCTCACTGCTCATTCTGCTGTCCGTCTGTGACGGAGGACACAGCACCCTGGCCTTTGTTGACGTCGCTGATGCAAGCCCACTGGCCGTCCAGAGATTCCTTCCACAGAGTCACCTGGCAAACAGGAAGAAGCACTGTTAGTATGACTGGTGCTGAACAGGGTGTTGCAACTAATGAGGTCCAAGTTATGGTCCTGCATGAAAAGATGCACACCAAAAGATGAACCATAGTCAAACTCCATAGAAAAGAGAAAACTGATTAAAAAAGCCCTTGACAATTTTGTTTGCACAGATCAGATGCAATCGTTTTAATCATGAACTCAATCCATCACCTACTGTGCACGGTTAGCCTTAAGTGTGATGCTCACTGTTAGAGGCCCCTGCAGGCGTAAACAAAAATGAAACGGAGAGAAACAGTAACAGTAACCAGCAACCCTGACGTGAGTCTCACTATTGCTCCTGCAGAGTTGAGCTGGGTTTAATAGAGGGCTCCATTAATGGCGGTCTTTATGAAATGCTTGTATTTAATCCCGCCGTGCCATGTGGCCACATGTGAGAGGGAGCCACTCAAGATCATTTATTAGATGATTACCTCCTGTCCGCCAGGCGTAATGTTATGAACTCTCCTCGTCTTGCAGACACAAACTTCATCCGGCATTTGTTCCCAAATGCCTCCCCTTGACAAATGGACTTAATACGAGCGCACCTGTCCCGGAGATCAATTTCCCTGGCCACCACAGTGGCAGGCCCTCTTAAAAAATAGATTATTAGTGTGGGTTTCTCACTGGGTGAGCAATGAGCGATCTCTTCTGCCCCAGTCCCAGATTGCGTTATCCATCCTGGGCAAGGTTTCCCTGCCCGATGGGCTGGCCTCACGGTGCCTGGCACGGTGCCAGGAGAAATAAGTGCCCTCATCAATCCAGAGAGCTCAGCTGAGGCGAGGCACCGGGCAAACATAGTGGAGATCTTATTACTGACCAATCACTGGAACTCATTCACCCTCGATCTATTCATCAGTGCTCACAATCCTTCAGGTATGTATGCAGGCCAAATACTATAGCTAGCAAATTACTAAAATCTGTATAGATGAAGGGTAAATCAACCAGGTGGTGATAAGATTATATTATTATTTCATACATATTGCATACATAAACTGAAGTGACCACATTTAAACTACAATATGTTTTGAGACCACAAGTGAAAATGTCAGCCAGACTAGTTGGTTTCTTTACATAAAGACTTCCACAAATTTAACAGACCAAGCCATCAAAATAATTACAGGGCAGTCTCTTTACCAATCCTGAGTCATGTTTACTGAATAATTGGCATGCGTCATCCCCTAAAGCAGTGTTTTTCAAGCTTTTTTGTGCCACGGCACACTTTTGACACTTAAAATGTCCCACGGCACACTAACATCCTGTGTGAAGAAAAAATAAACATACCATAGCCTAACATTTCAAATAATACACAGATATGGCCTTATTATGGGTTCTATGCAAGACCTGCTCAATAAAACAAGCGCCCTCTGTTTCATTTGTAGGTGATTATATATAATTTAATTGTTGTTATGAACTGGATATGTGATGATTCTGTGAATACTATATATGGGGCCCCCATTGTACAATGCCTGCATACCACAAATAGTGCAATCATACAATCAAGAGAGCATGTGGTTATAAATTCTTTGATGCAACAGTTGCTTTTCTGGAACAGTGAGTGGCATTTGGGTAATTTTCTGCGGCACACCTGATGATCTCTCACGGCACACTAGTGTGCCCCGGCACAGTGGTTGAAAAACACTGCCCTAAAGCCATCATCAATCCAGGTGCCAGGCTAACACTGAATAGACTACTCACACTCACAAATCTCTTCACTATTCATTACTCCCTTACTTCGGGTGTGTACACAGAGACCCGTAATGTATGGTCTCTCCACATGACTACACAACTGTCCAAACAAGAAAATATGGCTAACGCTGAACATAAAATACCTTACGAAGTTAAGTGAGATTCTTACAAAGAAGACTAAATTAGCTGAATGAACACTTTGCAATAAGAATAAGAAAGCGTAATGACATTTCAA
Organism: Alosa pseudoharengus; assembly: GCF_046254945.1. NCBI lineage: Eukaryota > Metazoa > Chordata > Actinopteri > Clupeiformes > Clupeidae > Alosa > Alosa pseudoharengus. The sequence goes on from NW_027468837.1 coordinate 21,967,313, forward strand.
TTACAAACTCTGTTAATCTGAGCGCTGAATAGTCCTAAATGAGATCTAAATGAGCTGCATCCATTATTTGATAATGGTACTCCTGCTAAATTAAATTCTGATGTTAATTCTGATGTTAAGGGTGACTGAGCAGATAATGTACCATTCTGTTCTTCAGTGAAATGCTCAACATTCAGAAATTCAAAAAAGTGAGCATATTTCCCATGGATGTTGTACTATGCAAATTGAAAAAAAAAATGCTATTGAAATATCTGTAATTACACAGAAAATAAATGAGGTGAGATACTTATAAACCTAGAATATAAACCTAGAAAGATGATTTATCCAAGGTAACAACCATGACCTCAGGAACTCAGGAAAAGGGCTGTCTGTCAACACCGGGCTACTGTATGTTTACCAACAAACTGGCATGTGGTCTACGGTGACATCTGACCTTGTTGTCGCCGCCGGAGACAGCCAGAATGTTTCCAGTGATGGACCAGCTGACATGCCACACCACATCTTGGAACTTGTGCAGGAGCTTGGCCGTCCACGTGTTGCCTGAGGGGTCGTCGCACGTCCAGATAAACACACGACCGTCCTGTGAACACAGCAGCCACCAACTATACATCAGGCCAACATGGACTAGATAACACTTCTGCTATGAGTTGACAGTCACTCTGAAAGCTGGAAAAAGAGACCGTTTTAGATAAAGGACAAGAGAGGAGAAAACAGAGATGGCTGAAGAAAGGTAAGGTGTGATGAAGTGTCTACAGGTAAAGTGTGGAGACATTTTGTCTAACACCTAATCCTCTATTTCTCTTAAGAACAAATTAACTCTAACAGATTGAGAATGTGTTAAGAGAAGAGCAGGGTTGAGAGGTGGAAAAGAAAAGAGAGGGGAGTTATGAGCAGAGGAGCACGCACCTGTGAGCAGCTGGCGATGGTGCTGGTGGGCAGGCCTATGGATGGAGCCCAGCCCACATCTCTCACCCAGTCACTGTGAGCCTCCAGCTTCTGGTCCTCTTTCCATTGGCCATCCTCCTCTCTGCACACGCACACGCACACACACGCACACGCACACACACACAGTGAAGTAAGTCAACTATACCCAACAAAACCAGTGTGGAGCAGTTACAGGCCTTCCTGCTTCTGAGGGTAAGTAAATCTTTACTGCTGTAATTACCTATGTGCAGACACTTTCATCAGTATTAAAAGCCTTTTTAAAAGCCTCAACATTTTTATCATTAATCAAAGCATACAAAACATTTCATCACTTCAGTTGCAGCCATTTGTTAACTTGGAAGAGACTCTTCTCATTTTATCATGAAATGATTTTATTCAATTTGAACTAAGACAATTAGCTAATCGCAAAACCTGCAATTAATTGTACAGCTCCCAACTCTGTCCAAATGGTTAATCTTGTCACATCTATGACATATATATATATTATATTCATGTCATCCTTCTTGTGTGACAGACAGGGAAGCTGGCCTAAAGATCTTGGCAAGCTTCTACACACATGGTTGCGCACGCTCTTTGTTCACACCTCATGCACCCACACATGCACCTACGGTATACGTGTTTCAGCAGATGCTACAAGAGGGAGTTCAAAGCTGGTTTTGCTTGTCGTACCACCTCAAGCTGGTCATTTTAGCTGGTGTTGCTGATCTACATTGCTGGTTCAACTCACCATGCCAGCTTATGTTGGTCATTCTAGCAAACAACAATGACCATCTTACACCAGCAATGTCAAACTTGGCAGGCTGGTCACCAGCATGACCATCTTAAACCAACTGTATCCCACACGACAGGCTGGTCACACCAGCATGACCAGCTTCCTCAGATGGTCACACCAGCATGTCCACCTGGTGGCCCAACCAGCTACACCAGCAAAGACCAGAAAGAGCTGGAAGAAAACCAGCTAAAACCAGCTACCGTCATAAGCTGGTTTCTAGCTGGGGGTTTCTTCAGCAAGGAGTGTAGAATTTCAGACGTTCAATGATTCAAGGCTTATGCATCTCGTATTTATCTCGCATAGCCTTCCAACTACTCCACACGGGAAAAAAAATATAGCGTAGCCTATATTGCTGCCTGTTACACAGACAAAAACATCTCCATGGATGTCCTGGAATATGATGGGTGATTCTTGCCATGTTAAAAGCAACACCAAAGCACTTTTCCTCTGTCGCATGCACACTATTTGTTTATCCAGCACCGGCTTTGGAAATAACGATTTCCACAGACAAGGTAGACTATCTTGCATGATTTTATGAAAGTATGATGTATTGCGACATCAGAAGCAAGTCAATTTGTAGTTTTTTATCCCTCATTCTTTCGAACTACAGATCCGCTACCCGATCTGGCAAACTTACATCGGTTACAGCTTACAGTCGGTTATAGCCGATAGAGGGCCGCGAAGCGAATGCAGAAGTGCCGTTCACCCTGTTACGAGTTGATGAACCACTGAAACGATTTTGGAAACATTATTTTAAGGTACAAAAAACTCTTTGGTGTTGCTTTAAGGACATGGTGAGGATGTGGCAATGTAGAGACGCATGTATTCCCCTATAAGTACAGAGCTCACTAGCCTGACAATACAGTGATGTTCTTTCAGTGTTGCTGCTTCTCATGGAGAAGGGTTCTGCTCATGCCCTCTCACCCTCTTGACACGCAGTCACAAAATTCTGGAGGTATGCGACAGTCCCCGCAAGCTGTGTTGATAACGCAATTTTCGCTACACGCTCAGCCAACACTGCATGCATAGAACGCAGACGCACAGAAGTGCTGAGCTTCCGACTTAAAGCAGAATTCAGAATATTGAACTGAAGCTTGTCTTTCAGAATTATATCGCAAGACAAATCGCAATATCTGTCAGAAAAAATCACAATTAGATATTTTCCCCAAATCGTACAGTCCTAATGAAGTGCCTTTACAAAACATTTATCTTCTCAATAAAATCTTAACAGAAAGCAAATCCGACAACAGCACTGAAGTCAACTCACTTCCACAGCTTGACCAGGTTGTCGCATCCTCCAGACACAAATCTCTTGATGTAGTTGGGCTTCTGGCCGGTGGGCTGGTCTATGAGGCTACCTGGCACCACGGCAGGGGCCCAGCTGACTGCATTACAGCCAATCTGTAGTGAGAAAATCACAGAGGGTGAGTGAAAAGACACCCACCACTGGAGCCAAGTCTGAAGACATGGACCATTACCTGGAACGGATTTAGCATCAATGCACTAGAAATATAAACAGTTTTATACAATATGCAACATATTTTGCATATTTCATATACATTTTTCATCTTACCATCAAGCATCACTTGATGTAAATCTTTAAAAAAATTAACGTTGAATGAAAGAGGGAAAATAAACAGTGACATTGTGCGCTTATAAAGAAGCATTATTGGTCTAAGAGGCTGACCGTGTGTGCGTTGCTGATTTTCTTGATGTCCCACTGTCCGTCTCCAGAGAATGTGAGGATGGAGATGGCCCCGTCAGAGCTCCCGCAGGCCAGGATCAGCCCAAAGTCATACGGACCCCAGCACACCGAGTTCACTGTGAACGTACACATACACGGGGTTTTAGCCTACAAAGATTAGCCTGCTAGTCACCACTGCAATGCAATTACTACAACAAACAACAATTTCAAGGTTCAAGGAAGAGTTCCAACAGGCCAGGATCAAAAGTCAAGCAGGCCTCAACACACACCGCTCACTGCATATGACATGCATAGCCTACTGTAGGTGCAGATAATCTCTTCTTAACATGACTATATACTTTAGTACTGAATCAGAAAATGATACCAAACTAGTTACCAATACAAATAAATCTAAAAAAAGAACTACATACATACATATATGGTGTGTGTATATATTACACTAATGGTCTATGATACAGCAACCAACACAGACTGATGACCAGCTACAATGCATATTCTATGCACACCCATGACATCAGGGCTGACTTCAGGGTCTCACCTGAAGAGTCGTGGCCCGTGTACTCATACATTTTGTCCCAGCTGCCATTTTCCTCCTTCCAGATGATGACCTTCCTGTCATAGGAGCAGGAGGCCAGGATGTTGCCATACATGGGGTGAGCCCAGGCCACCTGCCACACAGGGCCCTCGTGGCTGTGAGGGAAACAGGATTTTGTGTTAAACATGTTAAAACTACACACTGAGATCAAATTGCTTGTTAATGTTAGTGAAATACTGCTACTGAGCTGAGTTAGAAGCAGCCTGATATGGAGCGGAGAAGTGTGACATAAGACAACAGTCTATAATTCCAAACAGGGCACTATTCTTTCTTTAAAAGGGCCCAAAGGATGTACTGGGACTGAAATATCGCTAAAGTGTGCTGGTAAAATATGAAAGTGGCTGGTACATTTCAGGCACAAAATAATTTAGGCTACTTGAGGAGAAATTTGACTCTTTTTTCAGTGGCTGTTAAGTTCATTTCCAACCCTATGTGTGTGTGTGTGTGTAAACCCACCCTCTCAAATCAGCCAGCAGGATTTGGCCTCCATTTTTCACATCAAATATCTTCACAGAACGGTCAGAGGAGCAAGTGGCCAGGCGTGTGCCATAGTAGTCCATCTGAGCATCGTGCTGGAGAAGAGGAACCACAATCATTACACATCATGAGTACAGAGTAAGAGTGGAAGGCAACTGGCATATTTTGTCATCAATGTGTCAGGCTGTCACCAAACAGACAGTGTGTTGAAGAGTGTATTGAGAACTACGAGGCTTTCTTTTGTGTTTCAGTGACAAAATAGGTGACTGAGCTGAACTTTGCATTACTTACGATCATGTCCTCATGAGACGTATCCACGGTATTGATGACGGACACCTACAAAAGTATACAAAAGTATACAATCAGGTACACGTTACTTAAATACCACTGATTAAATATCCCGAATCGATGGCGTAAGAGTACACAAATCGCCAAGCGCAAGGACAGAATCGCGTTAAATCAGATGGTGTGAAGCATATTTTTACGCCAAAGGTCTCACAGTCGTCACATTATCCATAACACTAGTGTAACGTTACATTAACTTAATCGAAACGACTGACACGTATTGAAATATAAATTGACAGCCATGTCAAATCAACTTACAAGCAAGCTCGATAAATAATGCAAATAACAGAGCGTGTTACATATTTGTACAGTTCATGTTTAGCTTAGTTCAGATCGTTAATTCGCCTGGCAGTTGGCTAACGTTACTAGCTAGCGTTTGAGGACACTTGGCTATAGCAAACTAGGGAACACTGGTTGTTCAAATCTCCCGTTAAAGGAATAAAACAGGTCAGAAAATGACAATTAGGTACGACTACGCGTTGAATACATTACTGACAAAGCCAGTACTACATTAGTAGTAATAAGTTCCCGATCATGTTATATCACAAATTACTGTTCTTGCTAGAGTGCTAGCTACCGTTACGTTAGCTGACTTATTATCAGCTCTCGTTAGACAAGTATTCCACAAAACGGTGATCAATGACATATAACAAATTATGTTTCAAACTTACCATTGTGGTACTTGAACTACAATAACCTATGTACTAAGGCAATAACAAATTCTGACAACAGAAAAGACAGCCGCAGCGGTGCAGCCGCCCAGAGTTTCAATGGACTGTGATGTTTCCGACGTGGCAACACGACCGCTCAAAAGTGACGCTACTTCCTGGTACGGGGCGAACAGATTCCGTCGAGTCAGGGACATGACTTTAGTTCCACATGTGTACCAACAACTGTTTCAAACAGATTTCCCACTAGGAGGCAGCAAACGTTCAACGTTAATTTCACCCTGCTATTTATAACACCATTTGCAAGTGTCATGTTTCCTAGTATGTTCTGAATCACTCCAGCCACCTTGTCATGTTCAACTGTTGGCCCTGCTTTCTTAAACTTTAAAAAAATTGTCATACAACGCGTTTTCATAGCCTATTGTTTGTATAACTATAAATAGTCAATATGTCGAGTGTCGCCTATTACATCTCCAATCTGCTGGAAAAAATGACATCTACTGACAAAGATTTTCGGTAAGGCAGCAATCGTTTGCATGTTTGACCACGATTGTCATAATTTCTGTATTTGTCTACAGTGTTGTCTAGTCACTGTAATGGAATCCCAGAGACCTAGTTGTGAAAATACCTCTGTCCAAGAATAGACAAAGTGTAACAAAGATTCAGTGTTTATTATAATAACCTTGATCTTGAGTTGCCTACTTGATCTTTCCTTCATAATAGCCTAACCAGTCTGTAATATTTATTTCTCACCCCACAAAGCATGAACAACACTACCATCTTGTAGGCTATCAAACAAGCAGATTCATGGTCCATCTGAACTTCAGAATTTAAGATAAATTGGATTTATATTCAGAGAACCGCACAAGACCACAGACCACACAAAAGAGTTAACATGCCCTATTTTATGGAGATGCTAGCCTAGTCATAAAAATAGGATTAAATTCGGTCAAATTGCAGAAGCTTTTTAGTTCAAATGATCATAACTGCAGAAACCCTTCTTATGCTGTATTGTTATAGTTATTTATCAATTGGGTGAACCACATGAGGGTTTACAAAAAAGTGTCAACTGGATTTAGTGCTCTCAGGCCCAGGCAATGCATGCTATACACATTTATGATAACAGAACACTGAAAATTCTTCTCCACATACATTTATGAGTGTTTTTTTTTCATTTGTCACAATGTTGTCACGTTTCCATTTGAATGCTTACTACAAAAAAAGACAAAAGCATAGTTGCAATGCAAGTGTACTATGATATCTAACAATACTGTGTGACAAAGAGTAATGTCATCATAACTTCATCATGACACTATATGAGTTGGGGTCATGTAAAGCCAAATGTTAAGATGATTGTACAAACAAATAAGTAATTTATAGTCTATTTCATGTTACAGTACTACAAGACATGTAGCAAAGGTGTGGAATTAAGGGTAGTGTGGAATGCCTCAGTAGAATGTTTGATGTGCCCTTCAGGTTCATGGCCACCAATGACCTGATGATGGAGCTGCAGAAGGACTCTATAAAGCTAGATGAGGACAGTGAGAGGAAGGTGGTGGCTATGCTACTCAAACTACTGGAGGACAAGAATGGAGAGGTGCAGAATTTGGCAGTCAAATGGTGAGAGGGCGCCACGTCTCATATATATTGCTGTTAGCTACTTTAAAGCACCTCCACTAAGCTTGTACAAGTCAGCAGATCATCAGTACTTTTTTTAACCTCTGAAGGTATTATAGTGAGGAGGTGCCTGGATCTTAGAGATTCTACACTTCAATCACTTGCATCATGAAATACCTAGACAACAGCCAGAATTTCAGAATTCCCTTGGGGAATTCATGACCAAGCAAATGACAAAATGTCAGACTGCCCAGCTTTGATAGATCTAAAAAAGTTCTATAAATGTGACTAGCTTACAAAGTAACTCATGTTTTCATCTTGTAAATGTGCTTCCTTGATGTTAATTTCAGGACAAAAATTAAACATGAATGACTTAAAAGTAGAAACAATTGCCCAAATGTAGACTAAATAAACTTGTATTTTTCCCTCTTACTGACATCCCCCATGTGGTTGTGCAGTCTGGGTCCTTTGGTGAGTAAAGTGAAGGAGTACCAGGTCGAGACTATGGTGGACACACTGTGCAGTAATATGGTGTCGGACAAGGAGCAGCTGCGAGACATCTCCAGCATGGGGCTGAAAACAGTCATCGCTGAGCTCCCACCAACTACCGCAGGTAGGCCACTAATGTAAAACACTTACATTTATCAGGCATTCATATAAAAGATAACTGACAGAACAGACAAAGTGTATGAGCTGTTTACAGGCCTCTTCAGTACTGACCCATGACCATGGTTTTATTGGCCCTTTACTCTAGCAGTTTAGCAACAAGGTTAACTGTAATTAGTATTATATCATTAGTGTGTCATATTGGTGAATATATGTAGGTCTAGTATTGATAGTATTGATATGGGTATAGTCATGCTAACCCTCACAACTCTCTATAGTCTAGAATGGTTACAGCCAAAGACCAAAAGTAGTAGGGGACACAGTGTGAGTGTGTGTATCTTCTTCCATGGTGTTAGAAAGGGTGGAAACTTTTGTCTCTCTGTGAAAGGGGAGCCTGTCATGAAAAGGTTGTGGAAAAACTGCTGTTAATAGTCAACAGTCAAAAGTAGTATTTATATTTATCAAAAACATGTCCAGTAGTCTTTTTAAAAGTGGTATTGACATACTAACTACCATTCAAGAAACCTTTATTGTTTACAGACTCCCCTTTGACCCTGTCTTTGTCTTCCTGTGTCTGCCTCTCCCAGGCATGGCCCTGACCTGTAACGTGTGTAAGAAGATCACCTCGCAGCTGATCGGCGCTCTGGGGAAGCAGGAGGATGTGTCCATCCAGTTGGAGGCTCTGGACATCCTGTCAGACATGCTCAGCAGGTATCCGTGCTGCTTAGCCCTCAGTGGAGCCAGGGACTCTTATCTGTTTCATACACACCACTTAAATATTTAGCCCCTTTTATATGCCAATTATTTTAGGAATGGTGCTGAATGGTCCAAGACATGTTAACATTTTAAAAATGCTTAGTACTAATGCTAAGTACTTAAAAGGACATTGACATTCAGAAGCACTATAAGAAGAAAAATATAGTGTAGGGGTGTTCATAGGAAAAAAGGATATGTCTTTGGTTGAGGCAGCATTCAATCTTTATTCCTGTAAAAAGCAGTAACGAAGCATGCGAAACATACTCCGGTTGAGGACGGTGCAGACTGAACCCTGAGCTTCTTAAACTCTCGCCATATACAATATATTGTTTCAAAGTACCTCCTGCACTCTAAATGTAAATTAATTAGGCTTCCAAAGCAAACAGGTTTGGCAACCATTTGTTGTTCTGTATGATAATTCATCACCCCTTACCTGGGATGGTTCTCAATGGCCTACCCCCATGCCCATTCTACAATTGATTGGTGTTATTTGCACCACAGTTTGCTCCCTGGCCCTGGGACCTTTGTTTGTTATCTTGATAAGATCATAATATGTGAGATTATGTGGAATATCATGTTCTTTAGTTGTATGCATGACTCATGTTTTAGAACAGCCCTTTGTGTGTGTTAGTCCTTTTTGTGTATCTACATATGTGGGTGATTTGTTTCTGTGTGAACATTTGTTTCTTTGTGTTTGGTATCCGTGTGTGTGTGTGTGTGTGTGTAGGTTGAGTGGCACTCTGAGCAGCTTCCACAGCTCCATCCTGACCAGCCTGCTGCCCCAGCTGACCAGCTCGCGCATGGCTGTGCGCAAACGCTCCATCATCGCACTGGGCCACCTGGTGCCCAGCTGCAGCCCGGCACTCTTCACGCAGCTCACCGAGCACCTGCTGGCCGAGCTGGCCCGTGGGCCACCCACTTCCAACACCCGCACCTACATCCAGTGCCTGGCCACCATCAGCCGCCAGGGAGGGCACAGAGTCGGTGAGTGAGCGCAGCCAGAAGTAATAGTAGCTTAGCCAAGGGCTTTGGCTCCTTTGTTTTACTGCTCCTATAGACAGAGCATACAGTAATTTCCTGTGTATTAGCCGCATTGTAAATGCCGCAGGACAGTGTTTCATGCAAGTTAAAAGAAACATAGCCATATCAATGGCAAATTAACTCCCCCCGTGTATTAACCTCATAGCTAAAGAACTTTTGCAAAATCAATGTATAAGCCGCGACTAATAGTTGGGAAATTACAGTATCTGAGGGGGTTTTATCAGAAGTAGAGTTAAGGGTGTTTTTTTTGGGGGGCACTGTTGTTTTTGGGTTGTTCTTGGGGGTATCAGCCTTAGTTTCTTTGATAGAATACTTTTAAATTTGGACTATGCTCCTTAGGTAAATTTAGGTAAATGTATATTAAATTAAAATAAAATGTATATTAAATGATAATTTTCTTTGCTGGAAATGTTAACTACCAGAGGTGGCTTTAGAGAATTTCACACAGATATCTGGCTCATCCACACACAGTTTAATCCTCTCTGCCTTTCAGGGGAACACCTTGAGAAGATTGTGCCAATGGTGGTCAAGTTCTGCAATGTTGAAGATGATGAACTAAGGGAATACTGCTTTCAGGCTTTTGAAGCCTTTGTCCGCAGGTAAGGCTTTGTCTCAGCTGTTTAATACAACTTGGGTTGCAGTAAAATAATCCATCACACATTATTCCACACATTATTCCATCAGTACTGGGAATAACACCACGACACACATATAATGCATCAGAATATCAAACAGGTGTTCGTAGAAACACCAGTGGGAAGGCAGAAAGCAAAACAAGAGTTGTATCCGGCTGGACAGCATACCCAGCAGTCTAGAACAGCTGGTAATCCATCATGGCAAACTAACAATCTATTGAGCAGCACTAATGCCACAGCAGCCCTGGACATCAATCTAACGAAACAATTTATCTGTAGAGGTCATTTTGCCTTTAGGCCATCAGATAAGATTAAGAAACTGTCTGGAGAATCACTGTTTACAACGATGGTGCTCTTTGTTATATACTGGGATCTGCTTGCTGCTTTAGTGAGAACCAAACCCCATTCATTTTAAAAACAGCAGAAATATGTCCCCGGTTTAAAGACACAATAGTTATGTGAAGTGTTGTCAATCATTTTTGTATCCTTTTTTTGTTTCCTAAAGCATATAATCCATATTTATTTATATCTTGTTGTTTGGAAGATGCCCGAAGGAAATGTCTCCTCACATTGCCACGGTGATTAAGTTATGTCTGAAGTACATCACCTACGACCCCAATTATAACTATGATGGGGATGATGACCAAGAGGATTCCATGGAAACAGAGGAGGATGAAGATCAGGGTACTGTTCAATACCAATTTTTTCTACCACTATAGGTCATGCTTATAAAAATGAATCTGAACAGCGGCCATTTCATCCGAAAGGGTAAACAAATTAGACCTTTTAGAAGTCTCCATAAACCCCAGCACCCTCAACATACACTCACACTCACAAACATGAAAAATAATAATAATGTTTTGAGAAGGAGTCGAAGGTGTGCCTAATACATAATGTATTAACATCAACCTGGAATCTATCCTTAGAGACAGACGATGAGTACAGTGACGATGATGACATGAGTTGGAAGGTTCGGCGGTCCTCTGTGAAGTGCCTGGAGACGGTGATCAGCAGTCGCCGTGACCTCCTGGTCGACCTGTACGGTTCCGTCTGCCCCACCCTGGTGTCCTGCTTCAAGGAGCGTGAGGAGAATGTGCGCACGGACATCTTTCTGGCCTTTGTGGCTCTTCTCAGACAGACCCACCCCGTAGTGGGCACGACGGCCGCCCTGGAGCCCGGGGCTAAAGAGGACCCCGCAGTGACTCTGCTCAAGAAACAGGTATGGTGGAGAACTCACTGACTCACTTCAAATTCTAATCAGAGCCTCTCCCTATAGCCTCAGCAACACCAGTACTGTTCTCGATTGAGAATTGGTCTGGACATCATTGGATCAGAATGGATTCATTGAGAAACTGGTTTATTTTATATTATTAGATCTTAGGCAACACAAAACCACTGTGAGGTCTAAAATCCCTTGTCCCTTGAACACTTAAAGACAAAAACATGAATTGTTTTTTTTCTTGGATATTCAAAATGTACATTACATTACATTTGGCTGACACCAAAGCAACCTACAGTACAACATGGTAAACAGTTTAAAGCTTTTAAAAACAATTCTCCCAACAATTATAGAACAATTTAAAACAATTTAAAGGGAGAGTACAATAGAAAGTGCATCAGTGCAGAAAATGCAGAAAAGTGCATCAGTGAGTGCTGTTTTTATACAGTTAACTGTCAGTTCTAGTCAGGTGTAAGTGCTTACACCCAGTTAAGCTAGAACTACTTTGTATTTTGTGGGCTGATGCTGATGCTGTGACGTTTGCTTCTAAGGTGCCCACCGTTGTGAAGGCCCTGCATAAGCAGTTGAAGGAGAAGAGCATGAAGTCCAGGCAGGGCTGCTTCAGTCTGCTTACAGAGCTTGCCAGCGTGCTGCCCGGAGCCCTGGGAGAACACATACCGGCCCTCATACCCGGTAACTTCACACTCCCCTCTGCTAATATAAACAATAGATAAACAAAAGTAATTGTGTGTATTGTCTGTCTCCCTTGTCAACCTTATTGACCATCATAATCATCTGAATCTAAATTGTAAGTTTTTTTTGTTTGTTTGTTTACATACATAAAGCCAAAATTGACTTTTGTAACACCAATGAGGTGTTTAATTGTCTGTTCAGTGTTGCTTACCTTTCCCCTTAAGTATAAGCCCAATGGCTAGCCCCGTAGGCATTGTTATCTATACTATCATGATATTAGTCACAGAATCATGACGTTTTGGATATCAAGTCGATCATGTTTCATGATATTAGTCACAGAATCATGACAAGTTTTGGATATCAAGTCGATCATGTCTCCATGCAGTTGATGAGTGCTATTTTGGGGATTTCACAGTGTTTTTAAGGTTACAGTATACGGCAGGTCTCTGTGGAGACGTTTTTTGTTGACATTTACATACATTTTAAAGTTTACATTTTAAAATGTCCCTGAACATGCAGGTATTGTGTACTCCCTGACTGATAAATCCACCTCATCAAACATGAAGATTGACGCCCTTGCCTTCCTCCATGTTCTCCTGTCCAGCCACGCCCCTGAGGACTTTCACCCCCACATCAGAGTCATCTTGCCACCCGTTGTCCAGTGTGTGGACGACACCTTCTACAAAATCATCTCTGAAGCCCTTTTAGTTACACAACAGGTGGTGAGGATCATCCGACCAGTGGACAAGCCCTCCTCTTTTGATGCCAAACCCTATGTGAAAGACATCTTCTCCGCCACCGTGAAAAGGCTGAAGGCAGCGGACATAGACCAGGAAGTAAAGGAACGGGCCATCTCCTGCATGGGCTACATCGTCAGCCATCTTGGAGACCAGCTTGGTGGAGACCTGCAGTCCACCCTGCAAATCTTCCTGGAGAGGCTGAAGAATGAGATCACCCGGCTGACGGCCGTGAAGACCATCACGCTGGTCGCGGCGTCCCCACTCAAGATCGACCTGCGTCCTATCCTCACCGAGGGCATTCCCATCCTGGCTTCCTTCTTGCGGAAGAAGCAGCGGGCCCTCAAGCTGGGCACGCTGACCGCCCTCAACGTGATCGTAACCAACTACAGCGACAGCCTCAAGCCGCCAGCAATTGACGCCGTGCTCGCGGAGTTGCCGGCACTCATCCAGGAGAGCGACATGCACGTGTCCCAGGTGGCCATCACGCTTCTGGCCTGCATGGCCAAAGCCTGCCCATCTTCTCTCTCCAAGATCAGTGGCACAATCCTCCCCGAGGTGCTCAGTCTGGTCCACTCCCCACTACTCCAGGGAGGTGCCCTGTGCTCCATCCTGGACTTTTTCCAGGCCCTGGTGCTGACCAAGTCCAGCAACATGAGTTACAACGATCTGCTAAAAGCTTTGACAGGACCCTTCTATGCAGCTAAGCCGTCGGATCTTCCCATGCATCGTCAGTCCTACTATTCTGTCGCCAAGTGTGTGGCCGCACTGTCATCGGCATGCGCAAAGGAAGCTTCTGGAATGGTCGCCAGCCTCATCCAGGAGGTGAAGAGTTCCAAGTCATCCGAGTCGGCGCGTATCCTGTCCTTCCTGTGCCTGGGCGAGGTGGGCCGCTCCATGAACCTGAGCGGTCAGAAGGAGCTCAAGAGCGTCATACTGGAGGCCTTCTCGTCGCCCAACGAGGAGATCAAGTCGGCCGCTTCCTGCGCCCTGGGCAACATCTGTGTGGGGAACCTGGAGGAGTACCTGCCCTTCATGCTGGCAGAAATCGGCAGCCAGCCCAAAAGGCAGTACCTGCTGCTGCACTCCCTTAAGGAGGTGATCAGCACCTCCTCGGCAGAGCGCCTCAAGCCACACCTGGAGAACGTCTGGGCGCTGCTCTTCAAGAACTGCGAGTGCCCTGAGGAGGGAACGCGGAACGTGGTGGCCGAGTGCCTGGGGAAGCTCACGCTGGTCAACCCATCTGAGCTGTTGCCTCGGCTTAAGAAGCAGTTGTCATCAGGTACTGCAAACTCTTTCTGTAGGTTAGATTTGGGTGGATAAAGTTCATGGAGGTTAATGCATCAGTGATATTTTTGATGTATTCATATGAAAGTCAACTGCCTCTTACGTTTATTCTCACCATTAAGTATTTCAAACTCCAAGATACATCTTGACCTTATTATTCCCAAGAATGGTAGCTTTTATGTTCAGGGTTAAAACATGCAGTCAAATACAACAAGCAGCTGAGTTCTCTCTTGTAGGTTCACCTCTTTCCCGCAGTACTGTCGTCACAGCTGTTAAATTCACAATCGTTGATCAGCCAGCTCCCATAGACACACTTCTGAAAGGTTGTATAGGTAAGTCATTTCTACATCACCTGTAAAATATATCTAAATGTCTTACATACTCAACACAAAGGCCTACTGGTAAACAAATGAAGGATTTGAATACTAAAGTTGGCAATCACTTTAACTAATAAATACTAACTAAAACAGCTCACAAAACATCAGTTTGCCTGTGTGATACAAGGTGACTTCCTGAAGACCCTACAGGACCCTGACCTGAATGTAAGGCGGGTTGCCTTGGTGATGCTCAACTCTGCGGCACATAACAAGCCTGTGCTGATCCGAGGCCTCCTAAGCAAAGTGCTCCCCCACCTCTACAATGAGACACAGATCAGAAAGGACCTCATACGAGAGGTACACACTCCAGCATGCACAATCTGAAATTATGTTCTGTTAGGAGTTCAGAGGTTTGGAGGCATTTATTCAATTGAGTGTGATTTTCTGTACATTACTTTTTTCGTGTCTTGAGAATATCGATGCATTAATCACATAAGACCGCAATGGTCCTTTTTTATTTATTGTAGCTTAGTGTTTTAGAAAAAGAAAAAAAAAACGGTCAAGCAACTGCAGAATCAGTACAAGTCAAAATAACCAAGTATTGAATGACATAGGAATAAGAGGTTTGAAAAAGGCTTTCATTTTCCCTGTTCTTTACAACAGGTGGAGATGGGACCGTTCAAACACACAGTAGATGATGGTCTGGATGTGCGCAAAGCTGCATTTGAGTGCATGTACACACTGCTGGACAGCTGTCTCGACTGCCTAGACATCTTTGAGTTCCTTGACCATGTGGAGGAGGGGCTGAAGGACCACTATGATATCAGGGTGAGCAACAATGTCATGTTCATTTCTGTAACTTCAAGGATTATATGCAACCAAAAAAAAAACCTGATAAACTGATGAGCTTTAGTTCCTCACAATTCATCATGATCTAACTGCTGAAGAGTTGGGACACCTCCTTTGTGATAACCCTCTGGATGTTTATTCAACCACATATATTAGGGGCTGATAGAAACATACTACTCTAAACCTGGTACATTGTTCAGCCTTATTTGAGCCAGGTTCACTCCAGTGTCAGCCACCATTTGGGCCTCATGCTTCCCAGAATGGTTATTAAATAAATTATATATTTCCCTTAATGCCATGATTGATCAGTAATCAAAACTTGTCTACACTGAGGAGGATAATAGCTTACCATAATGCTCGCTTTCTCCAGATGCTGACATTCATTATGCTGGCCAGGCTGTCGTCTCTGTGCCCCAGTGCGGTGGTGCAGAGATTGGACCGACTGGTGGAGCCACTGAGGGCCACCTGCACCACAAAGGTATCATGGAGCCATTAAAAGCAGGGGCTCGAAAAGCCTCACATTTTTTAAATGTTTGTTTTACCCAGTGACTTTTTCTGTGCTGTTTGTGCCATATTTGACTCACCATCATGTACATTTTTTGTTCCTGACACAATTAACACCTGAGCAAGACATCATTTTGAATCTACCCATACTGACTAAACGGAAGGACGATGGCCATTTCCTTTTGTCAAGCGGACTTTACAATACATGTAAAAGTCCCCCCACCCGATGACGATTCCCTGTATTTGCACTAGTTCCCATTTCATGTTATTTCATATTCTATAGGGGTATACTTCTTCTATACACATAAAAGGCTTGTTTCTCTTGAAATTTTGTTCAAATCTGTACTAGTGTGCACTTTTCCAAGATAATGCATTCGCCTGACATGTGACCAATCACAGGATGCTTATTAGTATGATTACTGCACATCCCGTGCCACTCTGAAATATGCCATTTTATCACATATCACAATGCCACAAGTTTTGAGGGTGCTTGTAAGTGGCATGCTAACTGCAAGAATATCCACCAGTGTGATTGCCTGTGAACTGAATATACAGGTCATGTGCTCACTAATACCATTTTCTACTACAAGTGTGAACAAATGAACCTTTTGTATGCATAGAAGCCTCAGAACTTTCACTTCAACTTGTGACAAATGTTCAGTGTGTATATGCACTGTACTGATAAAGGTGTAAGTAGAGCTGATGGTTACAATAGTCTTGCTCTTGCTACTTTGTGATGCACTCAGAAAATGTAACAGCTATTTATGTGAAGAAAGTTTGAAGTGAAGAAGTCATCCTCCCCCTTGTTTGCAGGTGAAGGCAGGGTCTGTGAAACAGGAGTTTGAGAAGCAGGAGGAGCTTCGCCGCTCTGCCATGCGCGCTGTGGCCGCCCTACTCTCCATCAGTGAGGTTGAGAAGTCCCCCGCCATGGTAGACTTTGCTAACCAGATCCGATCCAACGCAGAGATGGCCACCATCTTCGAAAGTGTCCAAGGAGACGCCATCTCAGGCGGGGTGGAAGCCATGGATACAAGCTAAAGGCTTTGCCAAGTTTAAAGGGTTGTTAAAATTGATGTTTCTAAGGTTTAGCATTTTGTATAGCAATGGCCAGGGTTGACCTGGGTCAAATCAATGTTTTCCCCCCATTTAGTCAAGTATGAAGCCTGGGTAGTAGAAGTTGGAATGACCGCTTTCCACAGCATTTTGAATTTTCATCACAACCTGATGTAATGATTGACCTAATTGGATTTTTCATAAAATCCAATGGACATTCTTTTGGATTTTAAATGTTGTACACAAAAAGCTGAAGTGGCTTGGTGAAAATGGCACATCTTGCTGTAGTTGTAACTTGCATCAGATAACAGATGCCTGAAGAAATTTTATAAGACACGTTGTGTTAATAAAATTCAATAATTTCAAGACTAGGAGTTTATGTGCATTTCTATATAATGTGCATATCTATATAATGTGAACATCTTAACAGTTTCAACACAGCAAACTGTTCTATGTTATTTTACCGCAATTAATTCATTTTAAAGGGGTGTGGGTAACATTTTAACAGAGCTACACCTAGGCACACTACCTGTTCAGGTCATATACCCATCACACTGAACCTTACCTCTAATAAAGCAGCAATCCACACAAAGAATTGGGTTTTATAACTTTAAATTTATTGAATAGAACAATAATGTCAATGGCCAGATTATTCGTTCTCCTCGCTGCGCAGTCTGGCATTGGGATTGGTAATCTTGACGGCCAACTGAGCTGCCCTCTCCACAATAAGCTTCCTGTTCTTTGAGGACACATTGTGGGCGATCTCTGCACAGTGGGTCCTAAAGAAAGGAGAAATGTTGTTGTTAAAGGAGCTGGACTTTAACTAAAAAAAGGAGTTGCTGGGTGTCCAACAGTGGTAAACCATTCAACATCACCAACATACAAGCTATGAGCAATGTAGGGGAACATGTTATTTCCCTGGATTTACCAAGCTTAGAAACCCATGAACAACGTACAGATTAATCAAACAGTTTCTCAAAAGTGACAGGCATATATTTTATGTACACAAGCAACATGCAGGGATTGAAGCAAAGAAGCATATTTTCATATCTGAAATGCCCCAGCCCAAACCTGAATTCAGGCATTGTGCCTGAACACTTCAAGCCCTGAACATGCCTGAGGCCTTCACTACTGCAGGTAGGTCTTGTCAGAAGGTAGCAAAAAAGCACTGTTTGAATTCAAAGCAGATGGCAGCAAATACAGCCAATGCATGCTGCTCACCTGAACTTCTGATTAACACAATCATATTTTTTTCAGTTGATCAACCAATAATCTTGAATTTTTTGTGTGTTGTGTTGCAGATTATCTTCCAGCTGTGAGCTATGGGGAGAGCTCAAGCTGGAATGGGTATCTCCTCTGCCCTGCTATCCCTCCTCTGTCAATACCCGACACTGAGTACAGACAACTCCACAGGTATGATTTGAGGAGACAGGCAAATATAAGTATCTTATTACTCCAGAACTTGACAGCAGTTCAATATACACCATGCACAATATTTTCCTTATCCAACAAGAGTTAATGCTGACAAGACCATATGGGAGTCCACCATTACTGTCTACTATAATAGTCTAAGCATACCAACTCATAACCATGACTAGAAACACTGTAGGCTACACTACAAAGCCACTCAAGCAAATGGCTATTCACACCCAAGCATACAACTCCGGGGTCTTGCATCATAATTTTTAATACACTTCACAAAAACACACACTTACTTGTTGCTCATCATCAGAACTTCGAGTTCCTTGACATTGTGGACAAGGAACTTCCTGAACCCAGTGGGCAGCATGTGCTTGGTCTTCTTGTTACTACCATAACCAATGTTGGGCATCAGCATCTGGCCCTTGAATCGCCTGCGGACCCTGTTGTCAATACCTCTGGGCTTCCTCCAGTTTTTCTGCAAGACACATAACAAATCTCAATTATAATTTTTAACAGGATTTCAAAAAACTATACACAAGCCAATACAGATGAAACTGACAAATGTAATGTTATGTTTAATGTTTCTAACTTACCGCGATCTTGACATAGCGATCCGACTGGTGCCTGATGAACTTCTTGGTCCTCTTCTTAACGATTTTGGGTTTCGTGAGGGGTCTGAGGGCCGCCATGGTGACTGTACAATATAGACAAAAAAATACAAGTTACGTCAATGGCAAGCTGACCCATTACAAACAACGCACACAAGGCTAATGCTACGCTGTATTCTAACCAAGATGGGCAGTGCTATTTTAGCTAGTATACCACAAGCTGCACATGAAACAGTACAGTAAGTTAACCTCGCGAAAAACAAGCAAGTAATCAAACTGACACTCGGCTAATTGGGGAAATAGAAAATGCAGGGATATCCATTTACCAAACAATCATAACTAGTGCCACGTTTGTGGTGTCAGCGCTGCTTCGCAGGTAACTTTAACAAGCATGGAAAACAACTAGCAACCATTCATGCCGATGCTTGTTTAGGCAACATTGGGAGCAGCGTTGAGGCTTTGAACCTTTCATTTTACACGTTATCATGTAGTCATCAAGAATACATACAAATGTACGGTGCAAAAGCGAGGTTAATACAATTAACATATACATCTAACGCATCTCATCTCCAACGGGCGAGTTGACCACCACAGGCTACCGTCTAGCATATTAATTCATCTTTACGCATAGTATTTACAGAAATAACTCCTTGTTTGTGATGATTATCTAAACTAACAAGTAAAGTATTAAAGACTGTATTTTTACAACTTAAATATAAAAAGATGATAGTAGATTTCATTTGGCTCACCGTTTCGGCTGTCTCCACAGAAGACAGTACTACGGAAGAGAAAGAATTTTCGCAGGGCAAGCTGGGAAATTGTGAAACAAACCGGAAGTTAACCCCAACGTTTACGCAGGGGGGGGGGGGGGGAAATAAAACTTAATCAGAGCCCTCCCTTATTAGACATTCTCTGACTTAATCAAACATTGTGGAAATGTTTACTGCCAGTTTCACTCCAGTTTCCTCTCCGCGTATATTAAAACCACTATTCAAAGGGGCTACTATGTATTTTTAAACCTACGTGCCATATGTCTATGACTTCCTCTTTACGGCCCCAGCTGGTTGGAGTAATGCACTACATGCCAGGTTAATGATTTCTACCCAAGTAGCCTATCCCTGTCTAGACCATACCAAATAAAAGGGCTGTTGTAAAGACACTTGTGGTGTTCTTTAGCTCAGAATTAAAATTTGATTTATCAATCAACTGGTCCATCTGTCTGTCCCTCTCCCTGTCAATGTGTTTGTCCACTCACATAAAAACTAGTGGTCTATTTACAGACGGGCCACGCCACCATATCTCGGGCCTCCAACATGGTCATCCAGATCCACACCAAGAAGAGGCTTGAATTTGGATTGACTGCTTTTGTTTTATTCCTTTCATTTGCATTAGTTGTTTATTTATATATCCTTGGGTTTCTGTCTAAATTCACTATCAACGTATCCCCGACTGGAAAGCACTTTTTGGTGCAACTATTGGTTTTGAAAGTGCAGCCTACAAATAAAGTTGACTTGACTTGGCTATATGGAAAAGTAATCCCTTTACTCTACTAGGTAAGAAGATTCCCAAACTCATTCCATCTGGCCATCCAATAATCTCCCAGTCTGTAACTGGCTGATCCCTTCCCCTCTCTACCTGGTGAGCGTTCTGGCGCAAGATGCATTGCATCACCAGGGTGGGTGCTACACATTGGTGGCAAAAACGCTTTGGGTATCTCGATAAAGCCCCCAAAAATTTGTTTTAATATATATAATTCATCTTTTATGTTGAAGTTTATGGTTCATAGCAGGTACATTTCCAAAGCACATATAATGATATCAATAAACATTACATTAAGATTAACATGAACAGTTTAAAGTAAGTCATAAAGCCTAAATAAAAAAATCGTTGAAAAAACGTTGTAAGACAATTAGTTAAATACAATTAATAAATCTTAGTCTTATATGCTTTCTGAAGATTCCCAAAACTGTTGCTAGAATGAAAAGTCCTATTGACCACAGTGAGGGATTTTAATTTAATTCTTGCTGCAGAGTAGCCTGGAAAATCCAGACCCTGGTAGAAAGATTAAGGTTTGTTATATAAAATAATATTGTGCTTTCGCAAGAACTCTGGATTTCCAGTGTAGCTGCAGAGGACACTAGAGGAATTGCATATTTACATATCACTCCACACCACCATTACAATCTATAGGGCACACATCAAAGAGGCAATCATTTTAGCCACAGGCTATGCCAGAGATATTTTTTAGGGACACAGTGGTGGGCATATAGATATAATTGTGTTTTTAACCTGATTTAATAAGCACAAGATGTACCGCGAAATGGTACAAAATATGATTGCCACTTAGTCCAGCACATTCTCTCCGCAAAAATAAATCACTGTCAATTTGTCTCAATTTGTTTTTGTGTATGTGTGCTTCTGTGTGTGTGTGTGTGTGTGTGTATGTGTTCGCTTGTGAGTAGGGGTAATGGGGTGGGCGTGTGTGTGTGTTTATGTGTGTGTCTGTGTGTGTGTTTCTGTGTGTGTGCGTGTGCCTGCTTGCCTGCATTAGGGCATGAGCCTCAGGAGGTCGTCAAAATTCTCACTATATTTTTCTGAAAGCTACATATCTCTGCAGTATAAAATGGTATGATAGCAAGTTGGATCTTGTAGCTTTGTGGCTGTACAGGCCTTCAAAGTTGACCACCATTGATTTTCAGAAAAGGAAATTCAGCATAGTGTTTTTTTTTGTTGTTAAACCACTCATAAGAGCCCAGAAAATATTCCAAGCCTCATTATTAATGATGCATATGTGGTGTTTGATGTTTGCATACATAATTTAAAGGAACCATATGTGAGAAATGTATTTCAATTAATCATAAAATGGCCCTGATATGTCACTAGACATTAAGAAATCATGTTCATTTCAAATACTTATATCACTGACAACAGTAGTCCGGCCAGGATATTGTCATTTAAAATGTGAAGTTGCAGCCCTCAACTGATGTTGATGTTGTCATGTTGTGTTTTGGCCGGATGCGCCACCCTCCACCTATCTACTAATCACAAAGTCAGTAGTGTTTCGGCATCCAGATCCGGTTGCCAGCTCTGTCAGTCAGGGGGGAGGGGATACACCGCTCTACAGTAATTTGAAAGTGATTGCAGTACCAGTTTTGGCCACAATCTTACATACGGTTCCTTTAAATCATTATGTGAGTTTGCTTATCATTTTGGTTGATAAATTTATGTGTAAAAAACCCCCATAAATTTAAGCAACATGTTACAGCAATACCTGAATGCAGACAACCTTATCTATTAGTTTCAGTTGAGAGTTGAAATGAATGTTAAATGATGACATACATAAGTCTGCAGTACAAATGTTTTTTAATTGTAGCTGAAACGGATCTTAAATCTATTCATCAAATTCATCATCATACTCTTCTGTGTAGACTGCTTCACTTTGTTCCATACTTGGCTGATTGGCACAATTCATCAGACGAGAGACGACACAAGTCAGTGCATTTCGACAGTTGCAACTTGCAAGAAAAGTCTAACACAGCCTGAGGAGCTGCACGCTCAGGCCACTCATGACTCCCACACGGACATTGATTCATATGCCTCCTCTGTTTTGCACTGTATCAACTGTATCAACTCCAACATCAACAGTGTCACCACCCTCAAACGGATTACGATTTTCCCTAATCAGAAGCCATGATGAACAGTGAGGTCCGACTCCTGCTGAAGCCACGAGACATCGCATTCAGATCAGGTGATGCTCAAGCTTATAGCTCATCCAGGGCTAACCTGAAAAAAGGCATCAAGAAGGCCAAGCACAACCACAAACTAAGGATTGATAGATTGATAGATAGATAGATAGATAGATAGATAATTTATTGATCCCCAAGGGGAAATTCAAGGTCTCAGTAGCATACAGACATCACACAACATGCACTTACAGCACAGGATCATTTCAAGAACAACTCTGACCCGACGCATGTGGCAAGGTATCCAGGCCATTACAAATTACAAAACTACTAACTGCACCCCCGACACCTCCTGGTCACGACACCCCACGACACCTCCTTGCCTGATGAGCTGAACCACTTCTATGGCTGCTTTGATAGGGACAACAAGGAGGTGGCCACAGTGTTTCCCCTACAATGTATTCATCAGCGGCGCAGCGCCGCTCATGGAATTCAAGCGCCACTGCAAAAAAAAAATAGACTCAAGTGAACTTTAGGAACAGCTGCAGTTAGTTCAGGTTTCATGTCAAGGAATAATAGTAGGCTAACGTTGAAGGCGCAGTCAGGGATTCCACAGGAGATCACGCTTGTTTGTGTTTATGTTTAAGTTTATTAGCAGAAGCAATTTTGTGCAAAAAAAACGTAGGCTACAGTATGTTAACCAAGGAACCAAATTAAACACGCCAGCGAGATAGCTCGCCCCTACCTTCAGTAGCCTATTCCCAGATAAATTCCACGCATTGTTTTGTTTTTGTTTGTGATACAAGCAATGCTTTCAAGCCCTGTGTTGCTAACATACCTGTGAAACCAGAGCCCCCTTATTAGACATTCTCTGGTGAAACTAAGGTCTAGCTAGCCTATTGGTGGGTTTAATTGAATTTGATACGCAACCATTTACATCTGAGATAGTTTGTAATTCCTGTAGAGCTCACCAACATTATAGATATGATACAAGACACTTATCTGCTATAATCCAAGATAGATTTTCTTCGAGTTTTTGACCATTTATTTTACCAAATGACATGGGAAACATAATTAATTTCATCCACATATTCTTATGCACCATGCACTACAATGCTACTAAGTTAGCTTAAAACCATGAGAATCAACCAAGCGTCACGGGCCGTCACGGCATTAAAGTGACAGGCACTCAATTCGACTTGCACAGCACCAATTGACCTCTCCAGAATAAGTCCCGCCTCTGTAACTTCCGTATCCTTCCAACTTCCGGGCGTGGATTGTCTATGGGAAATAACCATAACATGGCGTTTCGAAATATCATACCGGTAAAACATCTGTAGGTAGCGAAGTTGAAAAAGCTGGTGGGCAGATTGGCCTACACACTTCTGCCATCTAGTTTCCACTGGATTTTTTGATTGTCGGTGCCGTTTAAGTAGTATACTATAGACTATACTACTTAAACGGCACCGAAAATCAAAAAATCCAGTGGAAACTAGATGGCAGAAGTGTGTAGGCTAATCTGCCCAGCAGCTTTTTCTACTTTGTCACCTACAGAGTTTGACAGGTACGATCTTTCAAAACGCCATGTTATTTCCCATAGACAATCCACGCCCGGAAGTTGGATGGATACGGAAGTTAGCAGGCGGGACTTATTCTGGAGAGGTCTATACAGTGTAATGACATGAAAGAGAAGTTTATATAGTTTATACAGTGCTGTGCAAAAGTTAAGACACCCATGCTGAAATTGACTAAAGGGAGGAACAAAAAACATATTTTGCCTTTTGTCTTAATGCCTTAATTGAAAAAAAAAAATAGGACATCAATTCTTTTTTAATGTATCATGTATCGTAAATAAATAAATGCTATTATATATAAATGTCTTAACTTATGCACAGCACTGTATATTCTAAATAGTAATAGTTTGTACAGTGGCCTACAGTGTACAGTTGTACAGTGGCTAATACTAATAATGTAAATGAAAAAGGTGAAAGAAAAACATGAATAATCCTGTTCAAGTACTGCAATAATCATGCTTTGTAAATGCTTGTGTTGATGGTTATGTCATAATTTGTAACTCAATCTGTCCATTTCTTTCACAAAATCCACCAGAAGTCACCATTTAAGGAGTCATTTTTCAAATTTGTCTTTTTTCTTTGGGGGGGGGGGGGAGCTTCCTACGATCAACAGCACAGCTGCTGGAAAAAAATTCTAGGGGAAACACTGGGCCATCAAGGCAGTGGTCTCTGCAGATCACCAGCCCCTCACACTCTCCACCACAGATGTGTGTGCGGTGCAGGACTAATGCACGTAAGGCTGCTGGTCCTGATGGTATCCCCAGACGCGTACTCAGGGCCTGTGCTGTGCAGCCGGACTGACATATTTAATCTGTCACTAGCCCGCGTGCTTTAAACCCACCTCCATCGTGCCGGTACCAAAACACTCCACTGCAACAAGCCTTAATGACTTCCGTCCAGTTGCACTCACCCCCATCATCATGAAGTGCTTAGAGAGGCTGGTCCACTCCTGGCCCATCTCAAGACCTGACCAGAACAGGAGCACAGAGGATGCTATCTCTACGACACTTCACTCTGCCCTGTCCCACCTTGACAATAGCAACACCTATGAGGTTGCTGTTCATTGACTTTAGTTCAGCATTCAACACCATCATCCCCTCCAAACTGTTCACCAAACTCAGAGAACTGGGCATCAATACCTCCCTCTGTAACTGGATTCTGAATTTCCTAACCAACAGACCTCAGCCTGTTAGGTTAGATAATCACACCTTCTCAACCACACCCTGGACACCGGTGTACCACAGGGATGTGTGCTGAGCCCTCTCCTCTACTCCCTCTTCACCTACGACTGCACACCTGTACATGGCTCTAACACCATTGTCAAGTTTGCAGACGATACTATGGTGATTGGTCTCATCAGCAACAACGATGAGACGGCCTACAGGAAGGAGGTCCAGCACCTTACATCGTAGTGCACTGACAACCTGGCTCAACACCAAAAAGACCAAAGAGCTCATTGTGGATTTCAGGAAGTGTAAAGCTGGCTCATCAACAGGACTGAGGTGTAGCGTGTCACCAGCTTAAGTTCCTGGGTGTCCACATCTCTGATGACCTCTCTTGGACCCTCAACACCTCTACCCGGATCAAGAAGGCTCACCAGCGTCTTTTCTTTCTGAGGAAACTAAAGAAGGTCCACCTGTCTACCCAGATCCTGTGAACTTCTACCGCTGCACCATCGAGAGCGTCCTTACCAACTGTGTCACAGTTTGGTATGGCAACTGCTCTGCCCACAAACGAAAAGCACTGTAGATGGTTAAAACTGCCCAACGCATCACCGGTTCCTCACTCCCCTCCATCGAGCCCATCCAGGGCAAGCAATGCTTGTGTAAGGCGCACAGCATCATCAAAGACTGTTCTCACCCCAACCACAGACTGTTCTCCCCACTGCCCTCCGGGAGGCGTTACAGGTCTCTCCACAACCGAACCAGCAGGTTCAGAGGAAGCTTCTTTCCTGCTGCCACCTTTCTGAACTCTAACTCTGCATCCCGGTGACAACCAATCAACTAAGCCCAAAAAAATACTTTTTTAAAGAAAAACAATGGTTCCGTGTCATCCTTTAGGGGCAACATGCCCACCAAGTTTTGTGCAGCCCGGTCTTTCAGTGTCCTGGGAATCGTTTATCGTTGACGCAAATTTACTGAAAAAAGTGAGTGTGTGAGGATGTATGTGTGTGTGTGTGTGTGTGTGTGTGTGTGTGCATATGTGTAAGGCTGGCTTGCTGTTGGGCCATGTTATAACGTACACACTTTTGCTGGAACACGATTCTATCCCCCACACTTTTTGACAGATTAAAATGAAAGTAAAATATGGAAATAAACGCTCCCGTAAAGAGTTGGAAACGTATCTACCATAACGCACATACAGAGAGACACAAATAGGTCTGTTGATTTGATTGAACGGTCATCCAGCCAATCACATCAAGTTAGCCAGTGAAGAATCAGAGCCGCTCTGATCAAATTCAAAGTGTGCATCTTTCAAGGCTGTGCTGCTGCTTGGGTCTGCATTATAACGTCTGCAGTGAGCAGATTTCAGGTTGAATTTAAATGATAATTGTTACCGCATTATGCTAATTTACTAAAACCAAAATGCACTGTCTGACTGACAGTTTTTGTCACAATGTAGAAATGCAGGGAGTCAAAGTGAAAGCGGGGGTGCGCGCACCAAGGCACTTGTTATTTCTGCAGAAAGACCTTTTGGCTACTGTTCTCAGAGCATTATGCTTTATCTGTCTATGATCTGCAGCTTTTCTCAAACTATGGACCTCCTCAACAATTAAAGGAGAATTCCGGTGTGATTTTGACCTAAAGTGTTTTGAAACATGATACCGAGTGTGAACGTATGTCTCATAGCCCATCTCGGCTTGTCCCCTGCACTCCGAAATCTGGCACTAGTTAGCCGATGCTACCAACAAGGCGGTCAATGGTGGTGCCTCGGCATCGGCACAGCCATGCAAATAAATCACTGTTTTACACCATTTACGAGGCTCAATGTATCTCCACACTTCATTGGTAGACTTCCGAGGGCCCTGACATTTAAAACGAGACATTGAGAACTTTGAAAAAGCACTGGTAGTTTACTTACAAGACGATTTATACAGACAGTATCTTCTCGAAGTTTAGCGTTTGCAGCCATCTTGAATTTAGTCACGATAAGTCGAGCGACGAGTAAGAATGAACAGGTATGATAAGGAATCAGATTCCAAAAATAATTCCGTGGAAATGCATGGATTCCAGTTGCTGCTACTGGAAGAAACTAATCCATGCATTTCCACAGAATTATTTTTGGAATCTGATCCCTTATCATACCTGTTCATTCTTACTCGTCGCTCGACTTATCGTGACTAAATTCAAGATGGCTGCAAACGCTAAACTTCGTGAAGATACTGTCTGTATAAATCGTCTTGTAAGTAAACTACCAGTGCTTTTTCAAAGTTCTCAATGTCTCGTTTTAAATGTCAGGGCCCTCGGAAGTCTACCAATGAAGTGTGGAGATACATTGAGCCTCGTAAATGGTGTAAAACAGTGATTTATTTGCATGGCTGTGCCGATGCCGAGGCACCACCATTGACCGCCTTGTTGGTAGCATCGGCTAACTAGCGCCAGATTTCGGAGTGCAGGGGACAAGCCGAGATGGGCTATGAGACATACGTTCACACTCGGTATCATGTTTCAAAACACTTTAGGTCAAAATCACACCGGAATTCTCCTTTAACACAGCCGCGAAATTAAGTTATGCCCGCTTCACAGGGATCATTTGCAGTAAGATGGTATGGAACCGCGGACGGGAAAAAAACTAGGCTAAAAGTTTCCCCAATCAGAAATACTTATTAATTTGGTGTCATCAACTATAGAAGTAGCCCAGTCAGCACACATACGTCTCCAAGACATTTGGAAAAGATCTGAACAGCTTAATTACATCGCGTTTAATTTAGAACGTCTTATTTGATCTGATCTTACAAACGTCGGCGCCCAGCTAACACATGACGTTGCAGCAAGTTGTCATTTGGTCACCGCGACATTACCTTCTGGCTAAGTTGTTGCAACGTCACAGATACTTTGCAAGACAATGTTGTCACTTGGTACCATTAGTGACATTGCAGCGACGTCGTGACCTGGTCAGCTGATGATGTTGCAATTTGGTACCGTTAAGAACGGTGCCACAACATTGTGATTAGGTCAGCTGGTGACATTGCCATTTGGTGCTGTGGAAAATGTTTCCACGACGTCTGCATATGACGTTGCCATGTAGTATTGTGAGTGATGTTGCCACAACATCATGATCAGGTCAGCTGATGACGTTGCCATTTAGTATCAGGAAATGTCCCCGCGACGTCAGCCAATGACGTTGACATGTAGTATTTGGAGTGATGTTGCCACAACGTTGTAAACGGGTCAACTGATGACGTTGACATTTGGTTCCGTGGGAAACGTCCCCGCGACGTCAGCCGATGATGTTGCCATGTAGTATTTGGAGTGATGTTGCCACAACATCGTGATTAGGTCAGCCGATGACGTTGCCATTTGGTGCTGTGGGAAATGTACCGGCGACGTCAGCCGATGATGTTGCCATGTAGTATTTGGAGTGATGTTGCCACAACATCGTGATTAGGTCAGCCGATGACGTTGCCATTTGATGCTGTGGGAAATGTACCGGCGATGTCAGCCGATGACGTTGCCATGTAGTATTTGGAGTGATGTTGCCACAACGTTGTAAACGTGTCTGCTGATGACGTTGCCATTTGATGCCGTGGGAAACGTCACCACGACATCAGCCGATGACGGCTAAAATCTATTGGCTGAAGAAAGTTCTCAGTTGCTTGAACTCATTAAGCTAATTATTCAGTCTGTTGTCAATACCTTAAACCATTTCACATGGTAAAACACAATTTTTAGAAAAACTTTAAACACTCATTCTCAAAACACATTCTGCACTAATGCTCATGTACTGTATCCATACTGGTAAACACAAGTGGCAAAAATGAAATAGAAATAGACATACACATGTCATCGATTAAACACAACCACTCAAAATTGATTTCACTTGTTTCAAATGATGTGACAAAACCAATATACGCCAGTTCAGAAAGCAAACAGGTTGTTGAAGGTGGGAATGAAAATGGATAGAAGAAACTATGTAAGAGGACGAGTGCATATGCAAGGTGGGGGATGAGGAGGAAGGGGATGATGGCAAGAAATTTTTTTTTTATTGGACACTGTAGTACAGTGCATTGTAGGCTGTATACTGTACAATACTGTAAACAAATCGTATGGCCCTGAACATTTTGCTTTCCATTTGTTTACAGTACTGACTGCTCAATAGATTTTGACTGATGCAAGTTCATATCAACAAAGAACAAAAATCAAAGGACAAGTTTGTGAGATGCAGGATACTGTAAAAATAGAGGTACAAGGAGGAGGAAGAACAAAAAAATGCAAAGAGCAAAGCAAAGTAGTAATTTCTACTTGATGTTTCCTGTTTTGAGGCGAAAGTTTGATTTTGCAAGAGGAGTCAGAGGTTTTGTAAATAGTGCTTGTAAACAGGGTTTTATGTTTAATGCTTTAAGAAAATGGAGCAAAGTTTCAGAAATTGTGTTTTAGCAATGGAAAAAAACTGTAATTGTCGTCACTTGTGTTTACCAGTATGGATGACATGTGCATTAGAGTTCAGAATGTGTTTTGAGAATGCGAATGTGTTTAGAGTTTTGCTGAAAAGTGTAAGTGGGATCTGCAAATTGTGTTTTACCATGTGAAATGGTTTAAGGTATTGACAACAGACTGAACAATTAGCTAAATGAGTTCAGGCAACTGAGAACCTTCTTCAGCCAATGGGTTTTAGTGTTTTAGCAACTGAGAAAAACAGTGAAAAACTGTAAAAAGTATTTCATAATGAGGGGGGAACTAATAAGGTGTCTCTTATTTCATGTTGAGGTTTGCTTCCCAGCATGCATTGCAAGTCAGTTGCCTCGTTTATAGGCTATTATTGTTATTGATTTTGAAACAATATGGTTGAAACAGTTTAGCTTAGGCTCAACTCTTACTGATGTTTTGAACAATAAATTGAATAGTTTATTTAAAAAAAAGAAACCGTGGACGTGAAACTACTAGTTCTAACCCAGTATAAAAGTCCAGCTGACAATTCCATTGTGTATCTTGTTGGAGGACATAAGCCTGAATGGTTGAAAATCAGCTACACACATAAGGTAAGTTCCAGACTGTATGTAATTAATAGCAAAATGGATAACCATGAAGATGTGATCTGATGTTACATAGGTTGTCTCTCTCCCACAGTAACAGTAATATCACCCGGATCAAAGCATTCGCTGTGCCTACAGGTATTAATTGGCCTATGTACAAGTGCTGTAAGAAGGGTAGTTGTCATGTAAGGCACATACTATAATTTTATTATTGTTGCGGTTACGGATTGGCAAGTTACGTTGCGGTCCACTTGCGACGTTGCCGCAATGTTGCCTGAAGTTGTTGTTAAGAACTGGCGACGTCGGTAACTTACGTTACGGTTACGGAACGGCAACTTTCAACTCCACGTTGCTGCAACGTCACCTGATGTTGCGGTTACGGAGTGGCGACGTTGGGGAGTTACGTAGCGGTTACGAATTGTCACCTTTCACTTTGCATGTTGTGGCAACGTTGCTGAACAGGACTGGTGGCGTCGGTAACTTACGTTACGGTTACGAAACGGCACCTTTCAATTCCACGTTGCTGCAACGTAACTTAATGTTGCAGTTACGGATTGGCAACGTTGGGGAGTGACGTTGCGGTTACGAATTCTCACCTTTCACTTTGCATGTTGTGGCAACGTTGGATACGACGTTGTGGCAATGTATTTTGGGTCATTCAGTTACATTGCAGCAACGTACTGGCAACGTAACTGTGCTAGCTGGGATGGCATTTAGAATAAAGAATAACGTTCGCGAACCGTTCTGGTTTTGTTGCCAGCATAAAAACAAGCTTACCATCGGCCTATCCGCAAATTTTAAACACAAGGGATAAATTGAACGATGACGAAGTGGGACATATAGGCATAGTTCATATTGGAAAAAAAGTTATACAATTTGGAACTCTAGCTTTTCCCCACCGCAGTCTTTTAATGCCATCTAATTATAACGTGTGCAGTCAAATCACACCCAAGATTCGCAACGATATGAGCAGCAACTTGATGCAACATTCTAAAACCTTGCAACTGTGACCAGACATGTGAATGCTTTGCGAAGGCTTGTAACGACGTGCAACATCTAATTCACACTGCTGTAACCTCCTTTCTATAACGGTTTCGTGTCATTGCGAATCTTTAAACAGACGATCTGACGGGTTTTAGAAGATTAAATACAACCCGAAACTAAAAAACAGACCAGGCCTCTACTGGAGACCGGCCTTTAACCCAAACCTGTAGCCACGCCAGGCGTTTAAAAGAGACAGGCGTCTCTTAGGGACTCGGCGATTATTTGAAGTTTTACGGTAATACGCTTTTTCATTATGCAGAGTCTAAGTAGGCAAATTAACTAGCCATACAAACTGGCAACTGATGACCAGGCTTTCATTTTACTGTGTAAAATAGCATTAGCTGTTAGGATATTACCCAGGATATTGTCACAGCTAAACCTAGCTTCTGTAATCTTTCAACCAAAGTTAGGAGTCATGTTGAATAAGGGTGTGCCGCACGGATAGTCGCATATCACAGAATATAACTCACCATCACTGACTGTTTATGGGGCTACCAATCTTGCAGTCGCAATAAACAATGGATCCAAGACATTTTCCTGTTCCTATTCTGTTTATGTAGGCCAATGTATTTGTGAATGTAGCCTGCACAATGCAAAGAAATTAAAGATAAACTATGGTGCATTTCCATACTCATAGAAGTGAACATTGCGAGACACCAGATATCTCTTCTATGATCTCATCCCAGAAATATTTTCTTTGACTTGTTAGTTTTTTGAACATTTATTTTATTTATTTATTTTATGACATAGCAGCATGATGTTGAATCCACATATCCTTGCGAAAACTATTTTTCACTAGCCTAAAGACTGAAAGCTAATTGCATTCACGTTCTACTTAAAGTGACAGGCACTCAGTTAGATTTAGCCTAGGTACATACCACAAATGATGATATTAAACTTTAAGACAAGTGTAGCCTAATAATTGAAATATCAATGTGATGTATTAAAATTACTAAATATGTTTTATTAATAATTATGCAGATCATAAAATACTATAAATAATTAACAATATAACGTTTATATGAATTAGAAATAGAAACATATGACAACCATCACTTTCTATATGTGTGTGTGTGTGTGTGTGTGGAGGGTCAATCAAATTCTATGATTGCCACTGATGTGAATGATCTCACAAATCACACAAACCAAATCAAATGTTAAAAAATCCCAAAAGTATCGAAATTGAGATTCTTCACTTACTATTGGTAGCCTATTGAAACAATAATCTTGGTATCGTGACAACAGGAGTTGGGGATGTGTCCCCACCAAAGCTGAGACCAAACCTACGCCCTTGCGTAACCGTTAACAAAACCGGCATCATGTGCACGGCCCCAGTTAATCCAGTTAATGAACGACTCCCCGAAGCCAAACCTCCCTAAAGTGGAAAACAGGAAATTCCAGTTCACCCTATCAAATGCTTTTTCTGCGTCCAGAGTTGCTATGATGGTATTATCTTGAAAATTTGTGGAGTGATACATTATATTAAACAGTCTGCGGGTGTTGGTGGATGAAATTCTGCCTTTAATGAAGCCAAATTATATTTAAAGAACATGCATTATTATCATTTTTCTTTCTTTTACTGTTTTTGTAGAAGGGGGGCATTTGGTGACAATGTGAAGTAATGTTAAGTAATGAAGTAATGTCTTATGGGTCGCCAAAATCTAGATCAGAGAGAGACGGTTACAGTATGTTTCTTTTTATTAGGCTGGACCACTGTTGACAGACTCTTTCTTGATTATTGTTTGAAAAATGTACGCCTATAGGCCTAATCTGTAATCTTTATAATCCATCTCAATGTTTGATCATCAAAATATTAACTGGCAAAGGAATTGGACACATAGAGAGCAGGAAATAAGGAAATAAATTAGATGGATGAAAAGGTTAACCAAAACAGTGTGAGGACAGCCTGAAATGTAAGCCTGACCTCTGAGGTATTTGCCCTAAGTCTCTGCTTTGTTCCAATGAGCTGAACCTGCTTTGACATGTTGGATCCATGCGACTCCTCTGGAATGATGGTGCTACAATAAAAACACATTAGTCTTAGCTGAGCTGTGTAGCACAACTTCCCAGAATCATAACGCCTGAAGATGTATATGAACATAATAGTAGCCTACCAAGTACAACCCCAAATCAGAAAAAGTTGGGACGTTGTGTAAGATGTGAATTAAAATCTAAATGTAATAATCTGCAAATCTCGTAAACTCATATTTAGCAGCAAAAAGGACACAGACAACATATCAAATGTTGAAAATGAGAAATTTAACTATTTCATGGAAAATATATGTTCATTTTGAATTTGATACTAGCAACATGTTTTTAAAAAAAGCTGGGACGGGGGCAAAAAATGCTGGAAAAGTTGTGTAATGATAAAGAAAACAAAAGGAGGAATATTTCACAACTAATCAGGGAAACTGGCAATATGAATGGGTATGAAAAAGAGCCTCCTGGAGAGGCAGAGTCTCTTAGAAGTAAAGATGTAGGGGTATTCATCACTCTCTGTGTAAACCTGTGTGGACAAATTATGAAACACAATTTTAATGGTTCTTAACATTAAATTATGAAGTATTTGGGGAGTTCATCATCTACAGTAATATCAATAAAATATTCAGAGAATCTGGATAAATATTTGCAAACAAGAGCTGAAAAACAATATTAGATGGCCGTGGTCTTTTGGACCTCAGATGGCACTGCATTAAAACCAGACCTGTTTCTGTAGAGAAATTAATTGAATGGGCTCAGGAAAACTTCTGACAACCATTGTCTATGAGCACATTGATAGCCTACTCAAAAAGTTCAAAAATGCTACTTTACCATGCAACAGCCAAAATTGTATTAATACAGAAATAGCACCGTATCTGAACCTGATCTTGTTAATGGACTGAGGTACAGTAATATCAAAAAAGGTCCTGTGGTTAGACCAATCATCTTCCAGGCATTCAGTTGTATGCACTGCTGTGGATTGAAAAAAATGGTTTAAATCAAATATTTAAATAGCGGCCCCTTCGGAGGCGGGTCCACTAGGGGCTAGTGCTACATTCCAGCCTTAAGTAGCCTAGCCTTTTCCGAGCATTGGAATCTGTTGTGAGACCTTGCCTTTAGAATAATTTCATAATGTTTACTCCAGGAGGTGGAGGTGAGTAGTTCCACTATCTCATTTTCTTGCCATTGGTTCTGAGCTCACTCAATAGTCTTGAATCATGATAGCCTACGGTAGTGCTTTCTATTGAAACGGCACACTTGTGGTCTGCGTCTGCGTCGCATGTTAGCCAAACAAAATATTTGGATTGATGATGAAAACGAGTCATTTTGTAGGCCTAATCATATTCATATCTCGCCTGTCATAACTTTGGGAACAGTGTAGCCTAGTGTAACGTAGCCTACTACGAGCCTACTAGGCACGACATAGGCTAGGCTATCGCTTAATTGGCAAAAAGTT
The DNA here is from genome assembly GCF_046254945.1 of Alosa pseudoharengus. Lineage (NCBI taxonomy): Eukaryota > Metazoa > Chordata > Actinopteri > Clupeiformes > Clupeidae > Alosa > Alosa pseudoharengus. The sequence continues at coordinate 22,002,094 of NW_027468837.1, forward strand.
AATTCTCAGAGTGGCATATGTCGCCCATTAATAAGGAATGTACATGAAAATAATTGTTTTGTCTTTTATTTGCCTTGATATATGGTAGGCTACCAGAAATACTAATCGCCTACTGTTTTGACTATCTGATTACCCGTCACCACCAATGCCCATCATGCCCGTACGACCACCCCTATAACGAATTCGTTTTTTTTTTTTCGTTTTTTTCCAGATTTCAGTTTTTTCTAACTTGAAGGTTTTCATGTGTAATAGTGGATTACTGAAAAAACAAACGTTGAGAGCTAGCAAATAAATTGGCTTGGGCTTGGCTTTGATTTCTGCATTAGCTGCTAGTCATGTTACATGCGTGCATAGTTATAGCTTTCCAAGGCAGCTGCATGGAAGTGTGTCAGGGTGGCCTATATATAACTTCTCCATAATCACAATCCATTTCTGAAGTTTACTTTTTGCTGGCTTGTAACGTTTTCATGTTTTATACTGTTTGAGTAAAGCTGGCTAGATTTGTACTATTAGTTCTAATTTTGTACTATTGTACTAAGCAAAATTTGCCATCAAGCTTGAAAACAGAGGATTAGGCCTATTCAGAGGCGTCACTACACTTATGGGGCATTTGATGACGCCATTTTACCATAGGCCTTTCTCTATTCAGTTCATCATGCTGATGCTTATGTTTTCAAAATCAAAGACTGGTTTGTGTTCTTTCTGGATTTAAATTGCATTCAGAAGGTCAACGAGAAAGTCCAAGTTCCAAAAATCACGCCTCATTCATAAGGCCGCATTGATTTCAAACGCGCTGTGGGGGGAATGCTGCGGGAATGTGGGCGTAGCCTATAGGCTAACTTAAAAATGCGAAACTGAAGCAAACATTCACTCTTTCCCTGGTATTATTAATCTACACAAATGCACTGCCCCCTTTGTTTTTTTTTTTAAAGTTGAACGTGAGATTTTTACGGGGGCACAGTTTATAAATACTGGGGCACGACCCTATGTAATGAAACCAATCAACTAGATCAGTTAAATGATTGCATGTAGGCTTCTGATGACTGCTTTTCAGCTGACCTGCCAGTTTCACTGACAAAAAGGCTACCTCTTGAGCCTATACATCACTTGACCACTTCATCAATGGCACAATTCCACAGTTTAATGGAAATAATACAGTAAAATATGCAAAAAAATATGTTTCCCCAACTGCTTCATGGATTTAGCTATACAAATGGGCAATTAATTTGTTGTTTCTCCTTTTTAGCTGTCTATGCACCGCCAGGCCCAAACCCCACTGCCCCACCGGTGTATGGAAATGTGCCTGGTTACGAGGGTTTCATGGCTGGAGGGGCAGGTATGTGTATTCAGGAGGGGCCAAGCCTGCACATGCCTGTGTGTGTGTGTGTGTGTGTGTGTGTGTGTGTGTGTATGTGTGTGTGTTTTTTTCAAAGGGGTGTTAAAAGTGAAGACGGTAAGAAAAAATGGCACCATCGTTTTCATGTAGACGTGGCCTGTGTGTGTGTGTGCGTGTTTGTGTGTGTGTTCATCTGTTTGTGTTTGGTGTTTGTGTGTGAGTGTGTCCATAAGCAAGGCAGTTAATGAACACCCCATCAAATGTTTATCTGACTGCTGCTTGTCACTGGTGATCCCTCTGAAACAGATCATAGAACCTCTCCAGAACAAACCCTGAGATGAGCTTTTCTCCCTCTCTCTGCTTGGCCATTTAAACAAAGTGGCAGACCATCCCCCATATCCCTTTGTTATAACCACCACTAGCCTCCAAAATGGCTCCTTATTTGGTCCTTTCTTAGAATGAAATAGACTAAGAAGTGTGATCAATTTTTGGTTACCCAAAATGCATACTGACAATAAAACTATGCATTTCTGTAGTTTCTTGTAGACTATTTGGATTGGTAGGCCATGTCAGGTTCTGATAATGACTACTACACAAAATGGAATAATTATACAAAAGTCTCTATTTTTGCATTTTATATGGTTTCATGGGTGTGTATAAGATGGACTATACAACTAATATTGGACAAAACAACATGAATATTTAATTCCTATGGATTCCTGTGAATATTTCAAGACCAGGAATGTAGTGGTAAAATAAGAGGTGGGTAAACAATTCTGTGATCACAGTAAGGTGTACTGTGCCATGCTGTAGGCCTATCAGGTTTTTAGAAGAGGCATTCAGAACATGTTTGATGATGGTGGAGGTTATTGACATAACTTGATCACCTAAGCCCTTCCAGGGGCCTGTTGCACAAAAGCAGAATTAAGACATCCGGGATAAGTTACTGAGCTGCGCTCAATGAATCCAAAACAAGAGCGTACAGGCTTAATTGGTTGCACAACGAGCAAGCCAGGATGAGCAGACACGGATTCATCAAGCCAGGTGAAACCTATCCTGGATAATTGCGCGCTCACGGCTCCCTCAAATAGACCCCGCCACCGATCACAGATTCACTGATTCACCATGGCAACCAGAGCGGCTTCATTGCTTCTTCTACGGTGTGAAGTAGATAGATAGCCTTCTCACAACAGCAACAAACAGCAACAGCTCTGTTAAGGAGAATATTGCAACTAGTTCCGCGACCACCACACGTGAAATGGTTAGGCACTCCCGTGACGTCACATTGTCGCATGACAGGTCGGGAATGGCGAGTATGTAAAAGTTAATTAATGATCACAAACGTTTAAATAATGACAGTGGGTCTAGGTATATGTGATAACAATGTGTAGTGGGCAGTGGAATAACTATTGGTTTCCGTTTGTGGTGACTGATGACTGAGATAAGGGATGAGATTAAATAGATCCTGGACCTTAGCCTGGTCTGGAGCAGGCTAGCTCCACAGAATAAATCGCCATGGTAACTTATACCATAACATATCCTGCTGCCCCCTATCCTGCTTTTGTGCAACTGGATCACGGATAAATTGAGCCAGGATAACCAAGATATCCCGGCTTAATCCCTTATCCTAGTTTTGTGCAATAGGCCTCAGACCTTCAAAATGGAAAATTTATAGACAAACAGCTGCCAATGTCACAATCAAACTGAGCATGTTTTGCAAATAACCCATTATTTACAAACAAACAATTTGATTAATTAATTTCTTTACAAATAGAAAAGCATTTTTTCAAACAAACACTGTTTTTTTTTTTTTTTTAATGCAAGACAGTGGACCAGTTTAAAGCATTTTCACAGTGGAATTAATTTAAAGGACATACTGTAAGATGCAGTATTAGTAGGCTACCACTTGTTGATGTTGACATGTTGTGGGCTGTTGTTCGTTTTGGCAGGTGGATATATCCCTCCTCCTGCTCCTCTTCATCCAGTGCCAACACCAGATACTCAGCCTGAGCAGATTGACTGGAAGTAAGATTAGGAAGTACTGATTATGGTCTTACTCACCATTGTTTTGTAAATTTTTTCTACACCATTTTGATGCTTTTCAACCTGTCCAAGGGAAAAATACTTTCTTTATGTTAACAATTAACAGAGTTGCATTCATTGTTGCTGTGCTCTTTGTATGAGTGTAGTTAATATTACTAAATTAAAGGAGAAATCCAGTGAGTTTTCACATAAATCCCCATTTCCCGAGGTCAGTACAAAAAACGAAAACAAACGGTTTTACCTAGCTTGAGTTGCTACAGGCAACAGCTAAAGCAGCCAGGCAGCTACAGCGCTACACTCTGGGGGCATGTCCGTGAGCTCTCATTTACATGCCCACAGAGTGTAGCGCTGTAGCTGCCTGACTGCATTAGCTGCTGGCTGTAACAACTCGAACTAGGTAAAACCGTTTGTTTTCGTATTTTTCGTACCAACACTACTCGGTGACCTGAAGAAGCAGAGATGTCCGAAGCATTGTCACATAAATTCTTAAAGTTGTTTGAAAAACCGTGCGCATATTGCATGTTATTATTCTCCATAGTGTAAGCAGCAGTAAGAAGCTTTGCTGAAAAAGCACGTACAGCTTGCACTGATGAAAGGCTTGCCAGAATGTCTTTTATTTCACATATGTTATATTTGGGTTCTGGCTAGCTGGTAATATGGTACTGTGGAAGCTAGTTCTACATGTTCATGGACTGGACAAACCACAGCACTGCATAGTGCATACAATTACAATCACAGACTCCACTGACAGAAGACATGTTCTTCTTAACTACTTTCACATGGACATTAATATTCCGACTATTGACCTTATTCAGAATAAGACAATATTGTGATTATGTGGTTTACATTAGTTGTTGATAGAATATTCCATTTATATTTATACATGTTTACATATAACACAGCATAGTCCGATTATTGCTAGCAAAGACGGTTGATTCCGTAGAAGTTTCTGCACCGGAAATTCTAATAGCATGTTATGCGACTAAATATCAGAATACTCCATATCTTAATTTGATTATTGCTTATTCATATTATGACCTTATCCGGGTTAAGACAATAAGAAAATGCTGTTTACATGGCGGCGTCTTATTCAGAACATTGTCTTAATCAGGTTAATATTGGAATATCAATGTCCATGTAAAGGTACTCACTGTCTGAAACATGTAATTTCTTTGACCTTGTTTTAGCATCCCTGCAATCACAGAGGAAGCAGCACAGGCAGCCTTTCTGGAGTTTGCCGGCAGCAACTGCTGCTGGAGCAAAGCCCCTGCTAAGGACGGAGTCATAACCAACATGGAGGCATTCAACACTTATCGGGTACCTGGCCCTCATCTGTAAAGTGCTACTAGCTTTGCTTAACTTCTACATTTTCTCTGAACACAACTTCAAAAAGTCGAGATTTCCTCTTAAATTAGTGTGTAATTCATTCCAAAAAGAAGTGCGTTCCAAAGTGGCATATTAAGACACATCAGTTTAACTCTGCTGTTGTCTCCTCTTGTAGTATCGGCTGGAGACCTTCACTGAATCCAGAACCACTGAGTGGAAAACTGAAGCATTTAAAGGTATATTGTGATCTCCATCCATGTTTTTTTTTCTTTCACTCTCTTTCTCTATCTCTGTTTGTCTATGAGAGGACTACTAACATGTGTGCATAAAATAAGTGACTACTCTCTCTCTCTCTCCACTGTGTGTCTCCCTTCCTCCTGTATTTTCTTGATTTGACCAGGTCAAACTGTGGATGTTGGCTTGCAACCGGCCCCACCTCCCTGGGCTATTCAAGTGCAGACGCCTGCCCTGTTTAAGGACCATGAGGAAAACATAAAAGTGCCCAACACTGCCTCTGTGAAGGTACCCTGTGTAAAACCAAGTGCCCTCTTTTAGCGATCTAAACCGATAGTCTGAAGATAGTCTGTTTAGCGCGAAAACTGACCCAAGGGTGTTTTTCTGCATTAAAGGAACTGTATGTAAGAAATGTATTTCAAATAATCATAAAATGGCCCTGATATGTCACTAGACATTAAGAAATCATCAAGAAATCACACAACAGTAGTCCGGCCAGGATATTGTCATTTAAAAAGTGAAGTTGCAGCCCTCAACTGATGTTGATGTTGTGTTTTGTCATGTCATGTTGTGTTTTGGCCTGATGCGCCACCCTCTACCTATCTACTAATCACAAAGTCAGTAGTGTTTCGGCATCCGGGTTGGCAACCTCAAGTCAGGAGGGAGGGGGAGGGGATACACCGCTCTACAGTAATTTGATAACTTTCTTCATATTATTATCATATTACCTACCTTATGAGCAGGCAATGGTAGTCTGAGCGCGATCCAGGATCCAGATCCGGCCGCCTTGTTTTCTCGATCGATTCGCTCGTCGTGCACACATACAAATCTTTTTGCTCCTATTATATCACCTAGCCAGGAGCAAAAGTATTGTCACTCGTAGAAGCAGATTCGAGCACTTGTATCAATTGACTTGTAGTCGTGCAAGAAAATCAAAGCGATCTGTAGAATTTTATTAATGAGATATTATTTCACAGATGCACAACTTTGGATGCATTAGTTCACATTTGGGTTTACAAATGCACGAATGTTGTGCATGTTCTCAGATTATGAAATACGGATGTGCAAATGTGTTTCGCACCAACTGCGCTGCAACGATTGGAGCAAAAGTGTCGAGTGCATGACTCTTGAAAGTTGTGACTCACAGGATATGATTTGTGTACCTGTAAAAAGGATTTGTGAACCCGTAGCCCCTATTTTGTGTTAACAAGATATAAAAAAATATGTACAACTTCAACTTTACTGTTACAAATTTATGACTTTAGTGTGCACATGCAAAATCTGCAGTTAAATGTGCTCGCCACTTTTGCACCCAATATACCTTCATACTTATAAGCCTGCAGCATGCTTCTGTGTCAACTCCACGCTGTAGCTACGCTGTCTCCTACGTCGTGACCCTTTCAGAGTTCTGCGTCGGGGTTGCTTTGCATCACGGTGCATTTCACCTCCATAACTAGAGGGTGTGTAGCTTCGAAGTTCGGTGTCGCCTGTGTCTGTGTCACTCACCACTGAAACGGTACTCAGAATGGCAAACTTCATAGACTGTCGTGTTCAAATATTAATCTTATTTGTTTGGCCTTTTCTTGCTTAGATTTTGTAAAAAGTATTGAGAAATAGACACAGTACTGTACCGGCAGTACTGCTTGCTGGCGAAGTGCTAATTTCAAAATGTTATTGACATATAGACAATTTACAAACCGATAACCCCGTCATTGTAACCAAAATATGTCTTGAGTTTATTTGCAAAGCTTATGTCCGTGAACTAGCATGTTGCTACTCCCCACAGTAGGCTGCTTGAAACACCGACTATCAACACACACAGGACGAGTTGACCAATCATAGTCCTTGCGGTCTGCGTCGCCTCGACGCGAAGAGTGCACACCGAGCTACATCGGTGCAAATGGAGCTACATCGGTGCACATCGAGCTACGGCGGAGGGCTCGGAAGGGGGTTCGCGGGGACGCAGAGGGGTCTGCGGGGCTACACAGTCGATTCGACGCAGAAGCATCCGGGCAGCCGTGGCCTACTGGTTAGCGCTTCGGACTTGTAACCGGAGGGTTGCCGGTTCTAACCCGGACCAGTAGGCACGGCTGAAGTGCCCTTGAGCAAGGCACCTAACCCCTCACTGCTCCCCGAGCGCCGCTGTTGTTGCAGGCAGCTCACTGCATCGGGATTAGTGTGTGCTTCACCTCACTGTGTGTTCACTGTGTGCTGAGTGTGTTTCACTAATCCACTGATTGGGATAAATGCAGAGACCAAAAGAGTATATACTTATACACATAAATATAAGCATATATCAGCCTTTAGACCGGAGTTCTCCTTTAAAGTTCTTAGGGACTGTGTCTGAAGTGAGGCACCAGGCTGTTTGAGATAGTTTCCTTGCTGACATGACATCATATATTTAACACAATCTAAATCTATCTGTGGCTTCCTCAGGGCTGCCACATCTGCCAAGAGACAGGACAAACCCGGTGTGACGTGTGCACTGGCTCTGGCAAGGTATGTCCAGCTAGGCTAACAGTGGGTGTGTCAGAATGGGTTGTTGCATGCACAGAGAATAGAGGGTATGTATCCTCTTATGTATCCTCTCAAAACATTGTTGTGTTCTTTAATATAATCTCACTGTCCTTCAGAAACAATGCAATAGATGTGATGGCAGTGGAAGGAGGTTTCAGGAAGCGTGTGAGGACTGCAGTGGAACAGGAAAAGAGCAGTGAGATACCTCTCTCTCTCTCACTCACTCACTCACTCACACTCACACACACACACACACACACACACACACACACACACACACAGTTAAAATGCGATAACATTGTCCTGGTGGCCCACAGCTGTACTGATTGCGGTGGGAAGGGACTGCAGAAGTGTGAAACCTGTGATGGGACGAGGCAGATACTGATGTTCATCAACCTCAAGGTTACATGGTGAGTTAGTCATTATAAAGTTTGAGTTTACATAGCAACAATACTTTGATTATATTAAAAATGGTATGGTTTGTAAAAAAATAAATTAACATGGCAAATGTTTTAGGGTGAGTCATTAAAGATGCACTCCAGCCATCGATTAACCCTTAAAAACTCATCTTAGTTTTTCTATTGAAATAAAATCCCTTCATGGCCTTGACTCGGTCTGCTCCCTCTGCCTCATCACCGTGTTAGGAGCTAATTGCCCCTGCCCCCAACACCTTATACAACTCCACCTGCTAGACAACACGGTTTGATAACATTACCAAATGACTAACAGTTATGTTAGTGTTATTTAAATAAACTCCTGGTGTATTTACAAACTTTTCAATGCCTCATTTTATGAGTAAAGAACATAGTTGTACTACTGTAGAAGTTTCGTACCATTCAGGGCATTATTAGTGGGGTAATTTACGAGATAAAAGTTTGTACCATTACGACTGCATAAACTCATTAGTTTCTGACAGCGCTAATCGACCAGGGTTCGACCAAGAGAAAACAGGTTCTGGGAGGGTGTTTGGCTCAGGGTCATGGTGCAAAGGACCCTAGGGTGAAATTACTCCGAACCATCGCTTTAAGTGATGCTAACAAGTGGTCCACTGTGCTTTCCAGGAAGAACAACCTGGAAGATTATGTGGCTCAGCAGTCTAGCGGTATTCAGATTGGGAACCTCACTTCAGTAACTGGAAAGAAGCTCTTTCACGACACTCAGTACATGGTAGGACATAGAGGGAAAATGACCTAGCTAGAGACAGAGATTGGTTTGTTTTCATTTCTTTTCAATAAGAATTTAACCGTTTGAAATAGCAAAGTATAGCATAATGAACTTAAAGGAAAATTCCGGTATTAGCACTTTGAGTCCCTTTTCTGGTTTGTTTTGGATGAACTAGAGTGGTGGACACCGAAATTTTTCCACCACTCTTGTTCATCCAAAACAAACCAGAAAAGGGACTCAGAGTGCTAAATACCGGAATTTTCCTTAATTGTTTGTAAATGTCAATAATTTAATGTAGTACCTAAAATATTTGGAAAGAAATATTGTTGTATTTTGTACTGTATTTGTACTGTTGTTATTGTTTTTAAGTGTTTTCTCAGAATGGTGTGTAAACTTTTGTGCACCAGAATGACCTTTTCCACTAGTTTTTTAGGCAAGGTCTATAGTTGAGCATAGTCCAGTAGCTTTAACGTAGGCCTAACATGATGTATCCAACGTAGGTGTACCCAGTGCTTGGCTTCCCAGATCCCAACTTGGCTCAGGCATCTGAGAGGATGGTCAGGGAGCACCAAAGCAAATTCTCACAGTCAGCACGCATCCATCAGCAGGTCAGCTCTTAACTATTTACCCCTCTATCTCTTTTTCTTCTCTTAAAAACCAACACACACACACGCGCTCACGCACACACATGCACATGCACACACGCACACACACACACACACACACACACACACATACACATACACACATTGAATTTCCTGTTAGACTACCACTGAATAGTATCAGTCTTTGCGCACATGGTTTATGTTTTGACTCTTCAACTCTTCATTTAAAATAAGACACCTGTTTGCTCTTTTCTTTCAGCAACACACAATTGAATTGATTCCTATTACCAAGGTGGCCTACAAATGGAAAGGCGGCACCCACCTTTTCTATGTGTTTGGGAATGAGTCGAGAGTTAGTGCCGATGATTACCCTGCCACTTGCTGTTGTGTCGTGATGTAATTTATGGGCCAATGCTTGTGGTCAGTACTTCCTCCAAAAGTATTTACTCTTGAATATGTAAATGAATATGATGATATGATATTGGTGATATGATATGATATTGGTGTAATGTATAGTTTTAGACTACTGTTCTCTCTTTTGTATCTATTTAGCAAAGGTTAGAGCTTGTTTATCAAATTTAGCAGTTTTCTTCAGTGCTTTATCAGGGTATCAAACCCACAATGGACTCCAGTCAATTAAAACTAAAGAATTTCTGTAAGTAAACACACAGGGTAATTGAACCACTAGTGCCATTTGTGTTTGAAGTTGCCTGAAGAAATAATGTTGAATAACCAGTATAATAGGATATAGTAATTGAGTAATCATCATGAGCTTTACATGTCTACTATGTGATATCAAGGATTTGTTACAAGTTGACTGTACACAGAAAACACTTTTACCTCAAACTCTTTCAGTGACCTTACGGGTTTTGGTTGTGGCGTTGTTTCCTATGCAGCATTTACTATGTGTTTTTTTTTTTTTTATCACATTCCAATTGTAGTACAAACTGACAATTGAGGCATTCACTCCTTAATACTGATATGCTTGCATATCTTAGGCAAAATCAGAACTCAACCTTGTGAAACAAATCAGTAAATACCGCAGTATTTAGTGGCTTAATAATTGTCATGCCCACCACCCAATTCAATAAATTAATCAATTTAGTATCCATAAGCCAAACAGTATAGTAATCCATATTTTTATTCTGATTTTATCTTCTTCGCCATCTTCTTGATTTTAGTAATTAATGCCTTAATTAGTCACTGTCACATGCTGTTACAAGAATAGGTTTAAAAAAAATCAAAGATGCTGAATTGTGTTGCTTAAGGATTTATTCTCTTCCACGAGTGCCTAAAACCACGGTTCTATCCAGTGCAAACAGATGCAGCATTTTGTTTATTAAGAACTTGTTAAACACTAACTGCCATAGAAGAATAAATGAACAAAAACTTTGGAAAGGGTGCTGTTATTTATGACTGGTGATGGCTTACTGTGTCAAAAAATTCAACTGAGCACTGTAATATTGCATGCCATGTTGTTATCCTGTTATAGTGTGTATGCATGAAACCATAGACATGTACATGACTAACCAATAAATCAGTTAGTCAAAGTTTTGAGTCGTTGTCATGAATTGACATTGATTTGGAAGGAATTGTCTATAAGACACATTTTATGCATATAGCACTGTTTTACTGTTATTGCATGATTGTATTAGCCTTTTTGTTATCCTTCTAAAAAATTTTACTCAGTGTAGAGAGTAAAAGGCTAAAACAAATAAAAAAATAAAATAAAATAAATGTGCCTTCTATCAAAATGGCTGATATTTTCTTTTAAATAGATTAATTAAACGATTTGTCTGTGTGTGATTCTTATCTTATCTCTTCACAATAAGATGACAATGGAAGCTGCAACGGTCCTAACTTGACCCTGCTGTGCTGTTTCAATGTTGCCATACACCGTAGCCAAATAAGGATGCATTTTTACGGCAAGATAGGGGATGCTTCTCTGACGTGCCTTCTTGCTTTTTAAAGAAAGTCGACAAAGACGTCAAAACATCACCTGAAAAAATGTGCTTATGAAAAAAAATAATAAAGAGCAGTAAGGCAGAGCCCTTTCTATGACGCATTCAGCCCTATGGTTTCGTTTTCTTAGAAAAGTGAGGAAGTGAACTGAAAAGATAGGCTACGTCGCTTTGATCCAACTACAACCATCCAAGAAGTTGCCTCAATGGATGATACACGTTGCTTGCTAAGGTGAGCCAGATACAAAAGCCGAGTAGGAGGTTGACGCTATAAATTCCAGCACATTATTTGATCTAGCCTGTAGTCTAGGCTTATGCCTAGGTCTAGTTGTTGACATTCTTTGTGCATCACTCTAAGATTTGCTTTTAAAAACGTTAGATTTAAATTTGTTAAACTGTAGGCCTAGGCTAGACGTAGGCTACTACTTTCTGTAACTGCTTTATTAAAGTGCCTAATTGTATAAATGTAGGTCTACTGTTAAACGTTTGTGGTGCAACAATTAGGTAGCCTAAGCTATTTGATAAATGTTTCTATGACAGTGATCAAGATGAACCAGAGAGAGTACGGGGGCACTTGAAAGAAAGTAAGTAGGCCTACCGGTATATACTCGCGTAGAAAGTTACATTGTCTATGCATCCCATTTCAACTTTTTCTTTATGTTATCTTCCAAAAAAAGATTTGTCTGGAGCTTCAGCGCCTCCTGCCGAAGACGTCAACACGTTTCCTGAAGTTGGCAAAGGTAGCCTAATGTAGGAGTCAAACGTTATCATGATCGCATTGCCATACCTTGCACAATTTAAATTCCAGCCAGTAATTCTATATAGGTTCAATTTCATGCAAAACAGAGGCTAAAAACATTGATGATGAAAATTGTGGTTGTGTATTGAGTGGGGATGAAAAGCCAGTGGGATGCTGTTTTTTCAGACCTGCCACCGCCATTTGCTGACAATTCTCTACGGCCCAGCCAACCCCAGGCACCCCACTGGGAGTAAGTTTGAATATTTCCCATTTATTCTTTGGCCATACATGTATCCAAAGACACTTATACTAGAGTAACATTAATACAGATACAGTAAGTTAAGTGAACTATAAGCACTAATTTTAATCATTCTTACACAAGCAGATGAACACAGTGTGAAAGTGCAGATGAAAGCTATAGCCTATAGGTGTCGTGTCAGGGACCATATGGAAATAGGATGCAGGAAAATATGACCTGCTTTGCATCTGCTGTTAGCCTGGGAGAACCCAGACGAACTTGTTAACAAATTCATGATTCAATCTGAGAATTGAGAAGTGGTCGTGTTAACCAGGCTAATCTGCTATTTGAATCTCTTTTTGCGAGTTGTGAAATAGGAAGAACTCTGGCCTCCTGGCCATCTCTGCTTCGAGTCTCTTAAGATATAAAATCTCTCATTGATTGATTGTACACATTCTTAGAAAGAGAACCAAGTGAATGTATAGTTTGGACACACACACACATACACACACACATTTGTAGGCTTTTCTTTATTTTGACTACTTCCTACATTGTAGAACAATACCGAGGCAAAGACAATGAAAAAATAGTTTAAAAAAAAGGGAAAATGCATTATTTTTTTTAACAAAAAAAGTCACTGCACTGTGCTTATAACATTTCTAAATTATATTTAAACAAACAGTCAGAAATATTTATTTGTTACTTAAAGCTAGTTATATCCGAGTTACTTCAGTCTCTCCACTGAGTGGTGCTGCTCTCATTGTTTTGACCAGGATTCCATCCATTAGTGAGGAGCTGGCCAGAGAGGCGCTGGTTGAGTATGTGGCCTCCAGGTGCTGCTACAGCGGCAAGCCAGCCAAGGAGATGGTCTTCTCCGACCTGCACTCCCTCAACACTTACAGGGTGGGTACGCCATGGGAATGCTGATGCTTATGCCATGCTGGAGTATCTGGGACTTCAATCTCCTATAGTCACACATTGCTTGTGCATGTCAGCCTGGAAAATACCATGGTGACCTTTAGGCCGGTGTGGGTGTAAATGATTAGACTGAGACCGTAATAGTGTTTGAAAGCATGAAACCAGCCCACACACTTTCTGTAGACAAGGCTTTCAGGAGGATGCCTTTGGCTGAAATTACAGGGAATAGCCGTAGGGCAGATTTTTTAGGGGAAGACAAATAGGTAGGCGTTGACTTGCTGGCTTTGATTATGCTTAGTCTTTGTCTGTGTCAGAGAAAACACACTGATATCCCAGATCTGTGCCCATTGTGGGGGTAGTGCCTGTCCCAGAGTGGCTGCCTACTAGGGCTGTGTATTGGCAAGGACCTCACTATCAGGGGTGTAGTGGTAAAATAAGAGTGGGCTAAACTATGAATTCTGTGATCCCGGTAAGGTGGACTGTGCCATGCGGTATCGTTTAAAAAAAAAAAAAATGGCATTCAGAACATGTTTGATGAAAGTGGAGGTTATTGTCCAATGTTTATAACAATACCAGTGGTATTAAATGGTCCCTAGAGTGTTGATGAGTGTACATATTGTGAGAGTCAATAATACCCTGTGATTTTTGAATGTTAAAAGAGAGAGTTGGATAAACTCTAATAAGAGGTGGATAGAGTATAATTCTGTAATGTGGTGGGTAAACTGTGTTCACTTGCATTTAGCCTCCACTACAGCCCTGCTCACTATACGATTTGCATTATAATACATGAGTCACAACACAATACATCACAATATATCATGATATGATACATATGGTGATATATTGCAATACTTTTTACCAATATATTGATATTTCAATATCGAAAGCATAGCCCTACTGCCTACTAGGGTTGCCAGAGGTTTTACACTAAGTCTACCTCTTTCCCCAACAGTATCGCCTAGACACCTTTACGGAATCCAGATCTACTGAATGGGCCAGTGAGCCGTACCACGGTAAATGATCAGTCTGGTTCCATTTCACAATGGCGTTCAGCCCAATTATGTTATGGGATTTAGCTAACACTTTTGTCCAAAGCGACAAATAAAACAATACAATAGTTAAATTAACAGTGAACAGTTTTAAAAAGTTATTTTATATATTTTTTATATAAACATGATCATTATCAATTACTGAGGGAATTTAAATCGATATAGAATTACAACCCCAAAACAGAAAAAGTTGGGACATTGTGTAAAATGAAAATAAAAACAATGTTATAATATTCAAGTCTTGTAAACCCATATTTAGCAGCAAAAAGGACATAGACAACATATCAAACGTTGAAAATGAATATTTGGACTATTTCATGGAAAATACATGTTCATTTCGAATTTGATGCCAACAACAAACACACATAGACAATGGTTATCAGATGTTTTCCTGAGCCCATACAATGATTTTCTTTACAGAAACAGGTCTCGTTTTGATGCAGTGCCATTTGAGGTCCAAAAGACCATGGTCATTCAATATAATTGTATTACATACTTCACAATTTCATGTTAAGAAGCGTTAAAATTAAATTGTTTCCGCCCCCGCTGTGGCGCAACTGGCTGGGGCACCGACACTGTACGCCGGCGACCCGGGTTCGATTCTCGCCCCGTGGTCCTTTCCGGATCCCACCCCAACTCTCTCTCCCACTTGCTTCCTGCACACAGGTTTACACAGAGTGATGAATGAAGATACCCTGTTCTTGGGTTCCTGTTCCTCTTTTTCATACCCAATCGTGTTGCCAGTTACCCTAATTTGTTGTGAAACAATCATCCCTTTGTTTTCTTTATCATTACACAACTTTTCTAGCATTTTGTTACCCTCATCCCAACTTTTTTTGAAACATGTTGCTGGTATGAAATTCAAAATTAACAAACTGTATATTTCCATGAAAGTCAAATTTGTCATTGTTCAACATTTGATATGCTGTCTGTGTCATTTTTGCAACTAAATATAAGTTTAAGGGATTTGCAGATCATTACATTCTGTTTTTATTCTCATTTTACACAATTTCTCAACTTTTTCTGATTTGGGGTTGTAATCCAATTGTCTGTCAACTTTTGTCAAGTAGTTTATAAATAGTACATAAATGATTGAAGCCTTGAGTGTGTTGTGCCATGTTTGTTTGGGAATGTTTGTTTGCCTCTGCTGTTCTCAGGTCAGGTGCTGGACGGCTTCAATGGTGTGGCAGCAGGACCGTGGGATGTGCCTGTGCCCATTCCAGCCATGTTTCAGGACTGTCAGAGGGATGTTCGTATCCCCCATTCATCCTCTGTCAAGGTAAAGAGTCCTCAAAATATCAGATATAAGTAAAGTGGAAAGTAAATTTGTACATGAGGAATTTTTTTTTTTAAATGTACAACAGCATACATTTCTATAATCTACGCATGCATGTATGTTATTTCTGCATAGTATGATAAAAAAAAGTATATTCAGTCTTTTTCTGTCCAGGTAAACTTGTTTAGGAAATGTATGACCTATGCATAATAATCTTCTGCAAACTTACTGTATTTGCACTGATAGCCTTAAGCACATGAATCTGTTAAGGATGGTGTAGGGCGTGTTTCATAAAGATTGCAATTCTATTTTAGGGCTGCAATCAATGTTTGTCTTTGGGAAAATCCCCCTGTAACAAATGTGTTACATCAGGACAGGTGAGTGACTTGTACATTGTTTTTGCAACGTGTGATTTAGGAGGCTAGTAGTTGTATAACTATTCCATCTGGTTTCAACTTCTTGCACAAGCTTCAGGGGCTGCCTACCCATCCTTTCTGGTGCAAGGATAAGTTTATTGTTAGCCTTTGCACTACTTCTAAAATAAGTTGCCACTCTCCTTGCTCTGTTCGAATATCTGTCAATACCTCATGTTCCACAACTGCCTTCTTGACGATGAGGTTGAGAGTATGGGCAAAGCAAGGCAGATGGCATAGCCCCAGCTTTTCAGTGGCTGCTACCATATTGGCCGCATTGTCCATGGGCGTAGATTTAGGGTGGGACGCTAAGGACTAGTCCTAATCAACATTTTAACATGACAAAATTGTCCCCACCAATATTTTAGCGAACTCATTGCTGCTGATCATTCCGACAGCCAGCAGCCAGCACAACAGTAGGCCTACAAGAAACGTCATTTGATTGAATGAAAAACCGAGGGGGAGGGGGAAAGGTTATGTAGATTTGTAGATTTGTAGCTTGAATTTCCCCATGGGGATCAATAAAGTATCTATCTATCTATCTATCTAGATCAGCTATGCCACCCAAAAAGAAGAAAGGGGACATAATACGCTTTTTCATTATGCAGAGTCTAAGTAGGCAAATTAACTAGCCATACAAACTGGCAACTGATGACCAGGCTTTCATTTTACTGTGTAAAATAGCATTAGCTGTTAGGATATTACCCAGGATATTGTCACAGCTAAACCTAGCTTCTGTAATCTTTCAACCAAAGTTAGGAGTCATGTTGAATAAGGGTGTGCCGCACGGATAGTCGCATATCACAGAATATAACTCACCATCACTGACTGTTTATGGGGCTACCAATCTTGCAGTCGCAATAAACAATGGATCCAAGACATTTTCCTGTTCCTATTCTGTTTATGTAGGCTAATGTATTTGTGAATGTAGCCTGCACAATGCAAAGAAATTAAAGATAAACTATGGTGCATTTCCATACTCATAGAAGTGAACATTGCGAGACACCAGATATCTCTTCTATGATCTCATCCCAGAAATATTTTCTTTGACTTGTTAGTTTTTTGAACATTTATTTTATTTATTTATTTTATGACATAGCAAACATGATGTTGAATCCACATATCCTTGCGAAAACTATTTTTCACTAGCCTAAAGACTGAAAGCTAATTGCATTCACGTTCTACTTAAAGTGACAGGCACTCAGTTAGATTTAGCCTAGGTACTTAATGATGATATTAAACTTTAAGACAAGTGTAGCCTAATAATTGAAATATCAATGTGATGTATTCAAATTACTAAATATGTTTTATTAATAATTATGCAGATCATAAAATACTATAAATAATTAACAATATAACGTTTATATGAATTAGAAATAGAAACATATGACAACCATCACTTTCTATATGTGTGTGTGTGTGTGTGTGTGGAGGGTCAATCAAATTCTATGATTGCCACTGATGTGAATGATCTCACAAATCACACAAACCAAATCAAATGTTAAAAAATCCCAAAAGTATCGAAATTGAGATTCTTCACTTACTATTGGTAGCCTATTGAAACAATAATCTTGGTATCGTGACAACAGGAGTTGGGGATGTGTCCCCACCAAAGCTGAGACCAAACCTACGCCCTTGGCATTGTCAGTCACAATTGTAGTCACCAATCCAGTGAGGCCCCAGTCAGTAATGAGGTGTGACAAAGCCTCTTTGATGTTGTCAGCGGTGTGGGCTTTTGGAAATGTTGCCACTCCCAAAAGAACTGAACTCAGATTTGTATTGGCATCTATGTAATGGCAGGTGACTCCCAGATATGAGTCCATCGTAAGAGATGTCCACATATCAGCAGTTAGACAGACAGCAGGGATGTTGTGTAATTGTGCAAATGCCTTTTGTTTCTCTACTGCATACATACTTCTCACTCATCATTGCCTTTAGAGTTTTCCTGGATGGTAGAATGTAGGTGAGATCCAACTTCTTCACTAAAGCCCTGAAACCCTCATCTTCCACAATAGAGAAATGCTGGAAATCTTTAACTATCATGTTTAGGAGGGCGTCATCAAGCTCTTTCTTCCGTCCTGAAAATACACAATACAATGACCACATTAGCAGAACCCACAAGCAGTGTTTAACCAAGTGAGCTAAAGTAACATGTCAGCTTTTCATAAATGGAGTTCACACACACTGTGTACACACAGTGCATGTTCACGGTGTAGGCCTACTATACAAAATATGTGGCCTACACCCCATGGAGTTCAGATAGGTAGCCTTTAATAGGCAATAGCCTAATATGTTCAATCAAAATTGTTTGTTTGGGGTCAGTCCTAAATGCAAAAAAAAAACTTTTTCAGAATGGTAACTATTTAATTAGTCTTTTATTAAGAGAGTTTCACTTATTTAGTGTAATTATTATCATTAATAACTTTAACTGAATAATACGGATAAAGAAATGTTACCTTCAGTTGGTACAGACTGGGCCTCTGAAGTTCGTCTGCCAAAGTTAGTGGGTGTTTCGCACGTAGATGGTGAAGCATTGAAGATGTGTTGTTGGAATAAGACAAACTTTGATCACATATACCAAATACCACTTTTGGGACTCTCCAGACTGAAATGTTCCCACACCTGAGTGCGTGCAATTTCCATAATTAATTATTAGCGTTAATGATCTAGTCAGACAGCGTCTACAAGCAGCAAACAGTACTGTGATTGAGGAAGGACTTTTATTCTTTATTCTATGGGAGTGATGGTTGAGTCGGCAGTGTTAATTGACACTCAAACAACATGGTCATCATCATGATTTTACAGTGTACAGTGTGTCGACCCACCCCTAGTAATCACAGGTATCTTTGGCTGACATGTTAAAAACTGCCCAAAATTTAGAATCATTATGACACCCTCTGAATGCATGCCAAGTTTCGTGGAATTCTGATGAAAACACACTCATTAATTACATACACAAAAGTTGCAAGAGTAGGGGATGGAGTAAGAGATGGAGACAAATTGACAAGCGTGATTTATTTTTGCGAAGAGAATGTGCAGGACTGAGCGGCTGTCATATTTTGTAACTAAAGTCACATTACATTAATCTTGAGAAGCGAGTTTGGGGTTTTATTTTACACTGGACTATTTAAACTTTCTGACACTAAATTGGATTCATGCATTATCATACCGGATATGTAACCATCCCACCTCTTGTAACATACTGTACACCTCAGGTGGCTTTAAACACCATGTTCTATTCTCTACATCTGACTAACTTATGCATTTATCATGTATACAGACCTTACTGTTCTGTAACTGACACTAGATGGGTCAAGCCCTTGAGTCGTGGAGTTTTTCCTCGCCACTGTTACCCATGGGCCCTCTTTTCTTTTCTCTGATTGTCTAACATTCTGTAAAGCGCCAAGAGACGTGTAATGTTTTGGCGCTCTATAAGTGAAATTAAATTGAATTTTATTTGAGTTTTCTTTTTTGAGAAATGTAAATCTGATGTTCTTGCCTCAGATTCAGTGCAGTGTATGCACTGGATCAGGCAGGGACCACCACTCTGACACCAGGTGCCGCAGCTGCAGTGGATCTGGACGAATCCGGTAGGTGACATTATTCCCTCCCACAGCACAGCACAGATCCAGTGTTTCATTTGTCATTTTGTTTATATATGTTGAGCTAAAAGTACTAAAAACGTGGGATTCAACATATAGCGCACGTTTACAATTAAGTTTGTTTGTGTTTTGTAATACTCCATGTAGTAATTTCTTTTAATTATATTTTCATGAATTGTCCCTGAATCCATTTTTATTGTTCGTTCACAGGTGTAATGCATGCTCAGGTGCTGGTTGTCTGCAGTGTCCCAACTGTCAAGGCAAAGGCCAACTCCTGTGCTTCCTTAAGCTTACCGTCAAATGGTAGAGTTACAGTTCCTCTGGTGGTTATGCTCTAAATCAGTGTTTCTCAAACTTTTTCAGATGAAGGACCACTTAACCATTAAAAAAGAAACGCACAGACCACCTAGCTAAAAAAAAAAAAATTAGACCTACTTCAACAGTATATTAGCCTACACAATAGGCCTATTCGCTGAACCACCTTGCTTATTGTCTTTGCACTTTGGTTATTGTGTCAGAGGATTCATATGATTTAAACTGGCATAGCTTACATAGACAGTGTTCCAGAACTGTTTTGATTTACATACAAGTTGGTTCAATATTGAAAACAACTCATCTATATTATATTTTACCACGTCTGCTCGCGGACCACTTGGGATATCTTGCGGACCACACTTTGAGAAACACTGCTCTAAATGTCTATTTACACTGGCCCAACAAACACCAAACAAAACCCTCCGGCAAACTCCAACATCCATCCAAAAGGGTCAGCATTACCATTGCCGACTATTTCTCCAAAGAATTCTGCTGGAATTCTTGCTCCTTTGCGTTTGGAATTTGTAGGGTCAGAGTGGAGTGAGAGAAAGCCTCCTTGAGAAAACCGATTGTTTTCTAAAACGAAGAAGTTGTTGTCAGTAGTGTTTGGTCTCTGCAGCATGTGTGTTTCCTTGTGTCTGTAGGAGGAACCATAGCAGCGTGCATGTAGTCGACAAGCGTTCTGGATTTCCCGTGGACCTTCTGCAGGAGGCAGCGGGGGAGATGCTCTTCACTGACATGAACCAGCGGGTGAGAGGGATACTGCTAGCATGTAAAAACAAACAAATGTGCTAAGAAATACAAAAAGTAATATACATTGCACACTGGAGGGTATATTTTACTGCAAAATATACCCTCCAGTGTGCAATGTATACTACTTTTTGACTTTTCAATAGTTATACTGCACACCATCAGCACCTGGAGGAAGAAGGGCTGTGCAAAGGGACTTTACAGCACATGAATGAAGATTAAAAAAGAGGCCAACACTGTTGTTTTTTCATGTTCCATCATTTTAATGTGCATGTGTTCTGGAGTATTTCTATGTTTTCAGATTTCAATACAATATAAATTCTGAAAAATGGTTTTATGTTTTTGATAATGACAGGTGTACCCAGTGGAAAGTTTCCCAGATGGGGCCGTGAATGCTGCATCTAAAAAAGCTGTGCAGGAACATCACATGCAGTTCTCCACCACCTGCCGCATCCTCCAACAGGTAACATCCTCCACCTGTGACACCTTACCTACAGGATGGGTAAAAGTTCAGTCCACAGTCTGAGTATTTGTTGCAGGTTAACTTTTTTAAGCCCCTGCCTCTCACTACTCATTCAATGATATGTGACACACCCAACATGTGACAGTTGCTTGTTCTCAGGTTAACACATGAATGTATGAGAAAGATCTCATGAATTATTATTAATATTTATGGACAATTCTTTCCTAAATATACAGTATGATAACATATGTGTTATTCTGAAAAGTTACCAGTCCTAAAACACCAGAGATCTTATATTTTTTTCTATACACATCCTCTAAGGGCAAGTTACTGTACTTTGCTTACCCTCATCTCACCAATAGCCTACGAGCACACATATGTATGTGTCTGCCTATGGTTGCCTCATTTTCCAACTAGAAATTGAAGCTCAAAACCCTATAGCTAGTCCCCTACTGTGCATTGATAGCCTGTGATACCCTTTAGAAGCATTGCAGTATGAGAGCAATGTGTTGATATCAGTATCAAAAAAGCAAGTAGGTGTGAGCATAAGCCACGAACAACCTGACCTGAGCTAAACCCGAGAACTGAAAACTGACTGACTAACTAATTAAACTCTATTGGGTAACACTTTATTTTATGGGGTCCTTGTTCCAGTGTATCTACACAATGAAGTACAGTGTAACAACCTTCACTTCTTATTACACATAATACTAATGATCTGCAGGTACACAAAAATACATTATGTATGGACAACATGATATTACATATTACATAGGTTGTTACACTGTATTTCATTATGTAGATACTCTGGAACAAAGACCCCGTAAAATAAAATGTTACCCTCTATTGTGTCTGTACTTGTATGTTAAGCATTTAAAATATGTTTGTCTCTTTAAATGTAAATGTTTGTAATAGGATATGTCTGTAAATTTGTACTTTCCCCCCACACTTCAATGCTTGCACGACCAGAGGCAGACTATTGAGTTGATTCCTGTGACCAGAGTGCACTTCACTTGGAGGGACAAAACTCACATCTACTTTGTGTACGGGGCCGAACACAATGTCTACGCCAAGGACTACCCAGTCAAATGCTGCTGTTCCATCTCATGAAAAACAGAAAGAATCCTTATATATGATAATGAACTTAACACAGCGATGTATAGGCTACTCATTAGGCTCTGGTGCATTAGTCAAATGTTTAGACATAGCTTACAGAATAGTGATGAAAATGTTGTTTTTAGATTAGTAGATTCAACTTTTATTGTCATTGTGGAGAGTACAAGTACAAAGACAACAAAATGCAGTTTGCATTTAACCAGAAGTGCAAAAATAAGCAGAAAAGTGCAATGTGATATACAAAGTATAAAATGTGTTGTGATTAAAACAAATGTTTTATGCTTTGTTTATACCAAACCCACTGTGTAAATGAGTTGTAAAGAGGGTGTATTTCAGCACTGAAACATTTCAAGGATGCAATTATGGGGCTATTAGGTAATACCCGTGCTCTCTAGTTTTCTTTTAATAAGTGCAACTTAATTTCTTTTAATACATTTTCACTTAATAAGTGTCTAAACTGCAGTTTTCTGAGTATCAAAACGGCAGTTTTGGAGGAATTAATTACAGTTCATGCAGGAAATGGGATATTTTGGACATGGAAAAAACTCCCAGCACTGCACTTTACTCTAGAAATGCAATATTTTGGTCATGAAAATATTTCTCTACTACTTTGTAGCCAGACCTACTTTTTTTCCCATAACTGCAGTTATAGTTTATCAAAATGGGGACTATTGACTGTGTAAGGCACTTTCCCATTGTCACAGCCATGCCAGGTTCTGCCTCAGCCACACCCACTCCTCAATCGCTGGCAGCCACTCAATCATTCTCCCCTGAGTACTGATTACCCACACCTGTGGGTAATCACAGGTGTGGGTAATCACACTGAAACTCTTTTTAAGCAGCTGAGACCAGGGCTACCTGTCGTCGCAGTTACCAGAGACTCAGATCAATACCCTTGGCTGTCACACAGTGCTCTCTGCCCTTGATCTTGGACTTTTCTCTCCCTCAGTTAAGTCAGTATCCTCTGTGCGTTTGAACATTCTTTAAGGACTCTCTTTGGATTTCTGTTTATGCTGTTTCTGGATCTTCTGTGTGTTTTTGGAGGCTTCTCATTTACCCTGTTCATTTTGGATTGATCTTCTGTGAGTTTTGACTGAGACACGTATTCTTCTAATAAATACAGCTTTGATGCTTGAACTGATCCTGTTGACTTGAGTCTGTGGGTATCCTGACACCCATATCATCATATTGCCAGTAGCACAAAGTGCAACAGTTGGCATCTCCTGCCCCAAACAAAATGTCAAAAACGTTGGCCTGTCTTAAATCGGCCCATTTTAGCCTAGGCCTACTGTCCTGTGTAAAAAGCTTTACAGACCTGAAAACATTCAAGAAATAGACGCTAGGTCGTAGCAAAGCTCAAAAAACTTAGTGTGGTCCCAGCTCCATTTGAGTGAGACAAAGGGACAGACATTGCATTCAGTGAGAAAAAAGGGTGCGCCCTGCCAAGAGCCTAGTTTGTTGCATGATCATGTTCCCTTACAGAAACAAATAACAAGGTTTTTTCGTTTTCTCCACGTATGCCTTGGCTTAGGCCAGGGGTGTCAAACATAAGGCCCGGGGGCCAGATCAGGCCCGCCAGCAGGTTTCATATACGGCCCCCAGATGTTCTGGGTAGGAAGGGGAAATTAAATATATATAGTCTTCAACAATGTGTAATAAGCAATATCTCTATGATACCTTGATTAAACCTAGCACTACAAACCATCCTCAGGAAGGAAGAGGCTGAAAGAACTGACGGAAGTAGGTTATTTCAAGAGAGAAATAGCGTTAGTAGCACATGATTTGTACTAGTTTGCTTATAAGTGGATGTGGAAAAGGAGTATATCAAACAACAGTCATACCCATGCAGAAAAATGATAATGACCATGACATGACGGCCCTCACGAGGTCTCATTCCAACAAATCTGGCCCATCTAATATGAGTTTGCCACCCCTGGCTTAGGCTGAGTCGAAGAACTGCTCCTTTGCATAATTTAAGTTCCCCATTAGGTTTCTGTGTGTGTGTATGCGGTTGGTGTTGCTGTGTCTTCTACGGATATTCTCTAGAAATTACTTGCACGTGCTTTAAAGCCTAGGCTACTCAATCATGTGTTTAGATGTGTCAGTGAAGCTAAAGCATTCTGTTCTCTGGTCTGCAGTGTGCTCTGCAAGAGGGGTGTGGTCGTAAGAGGGTATAGTTTTGACGTAAGAGGGTGTGTTTTGGTGTGAGGTGGAAGTTTACAGCTTTGCAACAGAACCCGAACGTACAGAGTTCAATTTGGCAGACAAATTATGGACGAAAAGGAAGGTTTTGGTGAGTTACAATATTTCACTGCATGAATTAGGCTAGGATTAGTTATTGTCATTTGACTGTGTGTTTAGGCTGCTATTGCCAGCTACAAGGTGATGTGTGATATTTTGAAGCCAATGAAACATACATGGGCTAGCCTACAGAAAGTCTTCTATATTTGAAGGGTAATGTTTCAAATATAGGCTACCTTTGCAAAGTTATTTGGTAAGCCTAGTTTATGTTTTAGTCTGAAACAGACTAAATTATTTAGATAATACGCTATTTGGGTAGCGATATGCTTTGCCGGAGCAAGTGTGTTAGCATAATATCCAGGCATAATTTACAGTAGCCTATCTGTATGTGGAGTTAAGCTGACGTACACCGCACACATTGATTCAAATTGATAGCTTATGACTTGGGTGCCGTTCGTATGTTTGTGTGTTTTTCACATGTTTGTTTGTTTTTCAATTCAGTGAATCATCTTGGTCCTTTAGCTGCGCTTAAAAAGTTATATCAGATTCGTGGTTCGATCTAGATGTAAACAGTGGAGCACGGGAGGAGGATCTCGGGAAAGTCAGAGATTCCACTTGTTGATTATTAACATACAGTGTGTGAGTACCCTAATGTTGTAGGCCCCAAATAGCCTATACCCCTCCCAGTATAGTCGTTATAGCAGTACAGCAGTGATAGTCTCTTGCATCTAGGAATAGTGGGAATTACTGTAGCCTACTCTGACCATCAAAATAATGTACCTATGTGATGTAGTATAGATGTCGGTGCAGGGCTATTGTAGAATAGTTTTTAAAAAAAAATTTTTTATTGTAGAATGGGATTCCTCCCTGTTATGTATACAAGGTTTTCTAAAAAAAAAAAAAAAAAACAGACCCCAGATCTGAGGTTGAGTGAAAATTTGATGTTCATAGTATTACCATTGGGATAAATGCAGAGACCAAATTTCCCTCACGGGATCAAAAGAGTATATATATACTTATACTATACTTACCAGAGCTGCCAACTCTCACACATTGAGAGTGAGATTCATTCATTTGATTGGCTCCACTCGCTCTTACACCAATCAAATGTGTGATACGTATGGCCTATGAATGACATTTTGAGATCACAGAACATGTGCTTCTACAGCCAGTGGATTCATGAGAATGAACTCATGTGTTAGAGGTCAAAAGTGAGAGGTTTAGAGGTTTCTTCAGGTCTTACTCAACTCCAACCTCTTAAGCAAATTATCATATTATGTGCTGTTAAGACATCATTTCAGTTGTGTCAGCCCTGCAACATGTGCACATAGTGGCATTTTCTTAGCATGCAACTAAAGACTGGCCATACAACCTCAACCCAAACACTCCCTTTTTACTGTATCTGTGTGCATATGTTTTATTTCACTGAGGACACCCCACCTTAGTATGTTAGTTCTTTGCCCAGGTCTTTGGCGGCAATTGTGCAACATGTGGCTAAAGAGCTGTAGCAAATTTATGAGGGACTTTTCTCTCCTGGGTCTTGAATTTTATTTTCATTCTCCCACTATTGTTGCTGTGCAGTGCCACATAGTCTGGAGTGGACAAACCACCAAAACAAATAGTTGCTGCTGCAGGCTGGCAGCAGTTTTGTTCTTTCTGCAATGTGCACTTCTCTGCTTTGGTCAGCAGAGTAAAACCTCACAACCCTTTACGTTTATGGTCCTGTTTATCTTTAAGGTATTTAAATATCAACAACGAAAATTAGTTTTCATATTAACAAAACATGAATTAAAGATTAGCTATGTTCAAAAAAAAAAAAGTGGCAGCCTTGGCCTACTAGTTAGCATGGAGGGTTGCCGGTTCGAACCCCGACCAGTAGGCACGGCTGAAGTGCCCTTGAGCAAGGCACCTAACCCCTCACTGCTCCCCGAGCGCCGCTGTTGATGCAGGCAGCTCACTGCGCCGGGATTAGTGTGTGCTTCACCGTGTGCTGTGTGTGTTTCACTAATTCACGGATTGGGATAAATGCAGAGACCAAATTTCCCTCACGGGATCAAAAGAGTATATATACTTATACTTATACTTAAGTAACCATTGATATATTACTAATAGTAATTAGTGACAATGATCATATGTCATTTAATTACAAAAGGCTTATTTTGGGCTGAGCTTAGCTGATGGTGATAGACACTGCTAATGAGGTTAATCATATGATATATATATATATATATATGCTTTGTGTATATAATGGCCATGTACTGTATATATATACAGTATATGGTCCTGGCCTACAAGGCTGTCCCTGAGGAAGTCTTTATGTGATTCGACTTTGGTGGCACGGTGACAAAGGGTATTATCTGGCCAGGCGCAGCAGCATAAGAATCACAGACCACTGTGGAAAAGGCCTTAGTGTATAGTTTCTTATAGCTGCAGGATGTGCAGAAAACTTTTGCCAGTCAAGTGCAAGGTTGCTGAATGTAGACCTTCAAGACCAACACAGTGACATAATGAATAATACAACATGCACTTAGTTATTAAGCGTTTCTTATGCGTTATGGTCTGCTAAACTGTGTAAAAAGTAATCTGTTTGTAGTGGATAATGTAGAGTTTAATGATGATGTTATTGTCACTTCTGCTGAAGTCTATGAAGCAATATTGAAGTTAAGGGATAATAAGGCCTGTGGTCTGGATAATATTACAGCTGAACATAATTTAAACTTGCCAGTAAGAAACTGTCCTCTGGTGGCTATATGCTACACAGGTTTTATAATATACCATATAGTGCTGGTCTCCAACAGCTACTGAGAATATGCACACAGTATGGTATTGATTTTGAATGTTTGATGTTTAGCATGTGCTCCATATCTGTGAAGATATCACTCTTCAGAGCGTACTGTAAACCTTTGTACACTGCCCACCTTTGGTGGAAGTATAATAAGCAAGGCAGCATTAGAAAACTCACAGTGGCGTATAATGACAGCATGAGGCTCCTGCTGAGAGCTCCAAGAAGCTCCAGTGCAATGCAGTTATTTGTCAGTGTTGGGGTACCTAACTGCTCTGCTGTTTTACGTAATATGATGTATAGATTTATGTGTAGGGTATCTGTGTCAGAAAATGACTTAATTGCTGTGTTGGCTAATCCTGTCAGATTTTCTTCCAGACTGTGGAACCATTGGCGAAAATGTCTGTATGCTAGACATTGAATATTGTGGGAGGCTTCTTTGTTTTTTTTACCCTGTGTGTTTTTCTACTGTTTTTGTTTACTGTGATATGGATCACCGTGGGTCTGAAATAAAGAATTTTATATTATAATATTTGGGTTTTTAGGCTATTTATTAAATTGACATTGTTGTTCATTATTGCTATTCTCCTTAATGTTGTCTTACTAACTTTTTAAACAGTTTACTGTTAAATTTAACTATTGTATTGTTGTTATTTGTATGTCGCTTTGGACAAAAGCGTCTGCCAAATCCCAAACCATAACAACTTCACCAGGTCATAACATCATTGGTCTTCACATGTCTTCTAAAAAGCTAGTGCAGTGCCCATGCAAAACATGCTATTCCTGTAGAAAACCCGTAGCCCAATTACGTACCCGCAGGTACGCGTGCTTTAAAAAAAGGATGGGGAAAAACATCATTCCAGCTAAGCATTCAATGAAGGATATTGAATATTATTATATTATATTATAATAAACATGCAGTAAGCAGAATTTAAGCATGGCTGCATTTGACATTTTTTTATAGCCTAGATCAAAATGACATAGGCCTAACAGCTGTTTTGAGTTCAGTCTATGTTTAACCTAATTGAATAACAGTTCAAGATGCAAATAACAGACACTCACACACACACACACACACACAGACATTCCTATCATTAATAGATACAGTAGAATGTCATCTAACAGTGTTAGCGGAAAAAGTCAAATCTCATAAAGAAACCATAACCATACTATGTACTAATAGACGCAAATAGTACATTGCAGCACTGAACACTTCAGGTGAATTTTTGCACAGTATCCAGATGGAACACCAGGAGGTTGTGAGTTCAATCCCAGGGCTTGCCACCGTTATGTACCTGAGCAAGGCACTTAACCCCAACTTGCTCCAGGGGGCGCTGCTCCAGTAGTTAGTTAATTGAAAGTCACTTTGGAGAAGACCAAATGACAGTGTAATTTAAAAGTACCCCTGCATTTTTATTGGCTAATAAGTATTGTTAACCCCCTCAGATATATACTTGGGAAAGTCATGGTCTTTTCTAGACCTCAGTTTAGTTTTGAGGAGGCCAGCATGTTGTTTATGTCTAGTGTTACTGGCAACCACGTTGTGATGGTTGCACTCTAATCTGCTCAAAGCAGCATTGATCTGCTTGTATTGTGTTTCTTAATTATGCTGTTTATGTTCCTACATTCTTCTGTCTTTATAAAGCTCTCAATCTGTCGAGAAATCTCAGCTGACAGGAACTCTTTTGCACTGGGTATTTTTATGCCCAGCTCACAGCATTGTGTGCGTTGCATAATACGCTCCGCATGGGTAGTATTTATAGGTTTCCCCTCTGGCCCATTCAAATGAACAGGAGTTTGAGTAGCACGCTATTGGCTCATTTACTGGGTTTCATTTGGCCACTCAGCTTTTTTGGTCTCGTTTCATATTCGTATCGTATCATATTCCACACACATTCCTGTTGACAGGTTTTCCTTTTTCACACAGTGGAGATTGACCCTAAAATTCCTGAGGAAGGCCCATCAGCGCCCCCACCTGGCTGGTTGGACTGTGTTTCAGGTTACGAGGGCTCCAAAGGAGGAGGTAAGGCACTTACAGCTGTTTTATGATGGATAGCTGATTCATTATCATATGACACAGAAGTGCAATTTGAGGGTAAGAGAGCATAGAGATAGCGTAAGAAGTGTTGAATATATAGCTTCAGACTAAGCCCCTGTGTCCTTTGTTGTTACTACAGCTTTCTAAGCTTCAGTGAAGACTTCAGGAGTAGAGTAGAGTAAAAACTGCATTAACTACTGTTAGATGTCATAGGCCCCTTCTACCTGAACCCTCATTATCCTGATATTTGTCAGTGATAGTTGAGTGTAGCCTATGTAAATATTTCTGTATCAGTACACCCCCCTCTCCTTTTACAAATGATTAGCTTTACCTAATTCATGAAAATATAGAGGTTATCAATTTTGAATTTGAGTTATGGTTTTTAAAAAAATCTTCTTTGCCTTCCTTATAGAGGATCCTGATGAGAATTACCATGCTCCACCTCCGTACGCTCCACCAGACAGCAATCAGAATGCTCATGTCCCCAATGTGAGGTACGGTGTCTCTTGCAAAGTCTCTGTCCCTCAGAAAATGTCTGACACTGGCCAGGTGTCTCATATACTGTACTTCTGTTCCCTTTTATATTTAGTGCACACTGTTATCAATAAGTACACTACAGTACACTACTGGATAAACATCAGCAGCTTGCTCTACCAGTTGTACTGTACTTAACTCTAAGGAACAACATAGAAACGCTGGTCCTTCATACCTCTATTGGATTAAAAAAAGAATATTTTTACAATGTTATTTTTTGTACATGGCTTTTCCCACTCCTGACTGAAAAACAAATCAGTGATTTTGTTGCATTTCTGTTGAAAGCTTGATCAAGCTTTCAACAGAAATGCAACAGAATCACTGAGTACTGACAGAATTACAGCTTGTTGTATTTCTGAAGGGAGCCAACAGTATCAGAGGACGTGGCCCGTGAGGCTCTCCTGAAGCATGTGGAGAAGAAGTGGAGCTACAGCAGCAAGCCCGCCAAAAACCTGGTCTTCAAGGACCTCAAGCCTATTACAGTATACCGGGTAGATGTGACATCTTTTTTACAAAATGTAGAGTTGTTTGCAGTTTGCAGTGTTTGCAGTTGATGTACAAGTTGACAGACACCTTGACATCTAATGCAAATATATTTCTACTCCTTGATATATTGGGATATTTGTTATTTTTACTTTCAGTTTACTTGTAATCTTTAAAACTGAAACAAAACAAAAAATGAATAAATATTGCTATTGCTGTCACAAAAGTTTTGCAGTTCCACAGAAGTATAACAACATATCACCATGCAATCACCATGTGTATACATGGTGCCACTGAATCCAAAACTATGTTTAACATTATGTACAAAGCTTAGGCTACAGTGGACTAGCATGTTGCAGGGGCTGCTAAAAACACAGAGAAACGCAATGAAAACTCGGCCAATCACAGCCCTTGCTGTCGAATGCGCCGTCTGGTTCGACCGTGGAACGCCACAGCGGACTATCTGCCCCCAAGCGGCTGCAGTTGTACTTACATTTCACCCAGCTGCGATCACCTTGATCGTGAATGAAGTGTCAATTTTTAACTGGGACCCTCTGTATATCCACCCCGTACAGGCTTTTCTGGAGATTTGAATAGAGATGCTTTGCTTGGCTTTCATAGGGTTGCCTCATGCCTTTGTGTCTCGAGGCATGCCTTTGGACTGCTGGTCATGTTACACTTTTCTTTCTATTTCAGTACCGTTTGGAGACATACACAGAGTTAAGATCGAGCAACTGGGCATCAGAGCCATATAGAGGTACTGTTATCCATGCTGAGAGAGAAGATAGAATTATTCCATGATTCTAAAGTTTCTATATGTTATCAGACCCTTTTGCACTGCAGGGACTTTTTAACCGGAGTTTCTATAACTATTTGAGCTCCTACCTTGGGGTAGGGTTTCTTCACTGAGCATAAGAACATTGACTGATTTACATGCCAACTTGGCCAAGGCAGTAGAAGCGCCATTTTTAAAAATCTCTATACAAATAATTCAGCGTCTGTTTAAATTTGCCTAACATAAAAACTGCACAAGAAGGCTGCAGAGGCTGACTACTGTCACGTGACAAATGCCTTCTGGTGTCTGGACAGATGGAAAGAATAAGGATGATTTTTTTTTTAATGCTTCCTGATACCGTGAACTTCTAGTTTGTCAATAAACCTCAGTAGCTAGTAAATAGCAATGCTAAATAGCAATGCTGTCCGTTCATTATTTTATGTTCATGTAATAATTGAACTACTAACGTGTGTTAAGTCATCTCAGAGTTCCTACTGTGTGCGAATGCAAACAGAAAAAGCCCTTGGAACTGTGTAGTTCTAAGGGTAGCCTCTCCAGTTCGTAGTTAGTAGAACTGTGTTCTTAGAAATGTGTCTGAGGGGGCGCTGTGGCGCAACAGCCCAAGATCCCACCCCATCTCTCTCTCTCCCATCTTCACTATCCTGTCAAAATAAAGGCAAAAGGCCCAAAAAATATACTTAAAAAAAAAAAAAAAAAGAAATGTGTCTGAATTCGCCTGTTTAGGAGGAGGGAATCAGATACATGTATGTGTGTTCCACTTCTTGGTCTTGCTATTGGAATAACTAGGAGAGTCTGGTGACTACACAGTCTTCTTCAGATGGGAATGGGAGAAAATAAGTGACCAGGGTCTTTCACACAGGCCAGTTTGTGGACGGGCCAGAAAATGGCAGGAGCCCACCGCCATGGGAGGTTCCCGTGCCGTATCCTCAGAAATACACCGACGTCACAATGCAAGTCCGGGTACCACACTCCTG
This sequence comes from Alosa pseudoharengus, assembly GCF_046254945.1. NCBI lineage: Eukaryota > Metazoa > Chordata > Actinopteri > Clupeiformes > Clupeidae > Alosa > Alosa pseudoharengus. The sequence goes on from NW_027468837.1 coordinate 22,034,007, forward strand.
TTTGGTTAAGGTATGAATCTAGCTCTTCTTTCAGTCTTTTTCAATGACTGAACTTTTTAAAAATTTTAATCCTTGGTGTCTTAATTCTTAACGTGAACACATTGATGTTGTTGGAGTGGTGGATATTATATGGCACAATATGAACATGGAAAATCAAGATGATCATTAGATGTTTTAATAAAGCATCTCAGGTTTTAGGTTTCTAAGAAGTTATGTTATGCTCACTGAACAAAACAAAATTCTACTCAAGTTAGGATTTTGGTAATGGTTTTGGTCTTTAGACTTGGTCTTACATATTCAGTCTTTCATCTGATTTCAGCCATGCCATCAATGTCAGAGCATGGGGAGTGTGCGCTGCTCCCGTTGTTTCTCCCGAGGACATGTGAGAATGATTTCATTTTTTCTTTTCATCTCTCTTTCCATCTCTCTTTAGCATTTAAGTGTCTGTCTTTTCTAGCTTTGCTCCTCCATTGAGTCCTGGAAAGAGTCCAATGGGGTTTGGGATCCATAAATAAAATGGGGGCAGTTTACTTAAAGCAGAGCTTTGGGTTTGGCTAAAACCCAAAGTGGGTCATTGGTAGTGTGTTTGTTCTTCAGGTGCGCTGTGTACATTGTTTTGGCCATGGTCACAGAGGTGTTGGCAAGAACCGAAGGAGATGCACTCTCTGCCATGGCCGTGGAGTCAGAAGGTATAATCATCAGTCCGTTGAACAGCCTAAAAAAGCACATTTCAGCACATGTAACTGGTCAAATCAATTATCTTAGTCTGGTTGAAAAGCATTTTCCATGTTATTGTTTTTCGACAACAGTATTACTGTATTGACCTGTATTGATCATTAAGATGAATTGTTAACATTTATCACCTGGTTGTTTGGTAGTTTGCCTTCACTACCCTTCACAAATGCTAACAGCATCTGCTTTTTTGTTGCTTTGCACTTGTCTTTTGAAGAAGTGAACGAAAACAAAGAAAAGCTAAGACCTGGGGGGTATTCCAAGTAGGTAGTTAAGTGGTAAACCTGGGTAAGTTAAGCTGGAGGTAGTGGTAAACCTGGTAATAGAAGAACCTGGATTTTCATTCTCTTACAGAGATTCTCATACACTAAACAGAACAAGCATACACTCTTAGGAGGATTACCACTTTCTCTAGCTTAATTTATTCAGCTTTATCACGTAACCATCTACTTGGAATAAACCCCCCTTAGGTTCCCATATAGGTTATGATTTATCTCTAAAGTATATTGGTCTTTTGTGTTGATGTACAATAGCAAGCACGTTTGGCTAATGTCTTCCACCAGATCACAGCTGTGTTAGTTTCAGTAACAGTCCCTTTTGTCTGCTGCTTCTTAATAATTACTTTCACTCATATTCACAGACTCCTAAGAAAAAGCACATCACATCAGCAGGAATTAGAAGTGAATTGATTTGTGTGTATGTATGTCAAACATTTTCCTGTTTTAGATGTATTTGCTGTCACGGTCGTGGTATTAAAGTGTGTCCATCCTGCGAAGGGCAAAGGAACCTTTTACACTTCCTCCAGCTGACTATTGTATGGTGAGGCTCTTTGTGATATTCATACCTACCACACACATACTATCTCACTAATCGGGCTTAAGTGACTTAGGTTCTCTAATTATAACTACAATGTCTTCCCCCAGGAAGAACAATATAATGGCATACATTCCTCCTGACAAGGTGCCTGAGTTTCCAATGGAGAAGCTTGAGAGTGTGTCCGGTGATGCCTTTTTTGAGGATGAAAACCTTTTGGTACTTTGTCATTCTTCCTTGTGTGACTTGATTAAAAAGCATGTCATACAAAGTGCCAGAACTTCATATGACCATATTATTTAAAAGTGCTCTAAGCCAGTGGTTATTAAACTTTTTGTCTGGTGACCCCCCAGAAAGTCTCGCGACCCCCTTCTCTCTAACCGGCGGAATTTGGTTTTGAAATGTTGTGAAATGGGTATTAGAAGCAGAGGCAGAAAATGTTATGGTTAAGGTTAAAAAAGGTTATGTCACCACCAAAGGCATTATGTCAATGTCAGCCTTTGACTAAAAACCTTAAGAAACATTTCTTTAATCCAGACTGCAAATCATTTCGCAGTTCTCCAATATTTTTGGTGACCTCCAGTTTAAGAAGCACTTCTCTAAGCGATGTTACGTGTTTTCTAAGCTAAAACATTTTTTGTCACATACAGCAAACATCTCCTCACCATCCGCTAGCTGCCTGTCCCCTACACTATAAAAAAAATGTGGTCTCTGTGGACAGCCCAGACTCCAAAAATGGCAACAAAAACAGCCTGGACCATGAAACAAAACAAACTGTTTTAGCCAATCACCAGCGAGGTGTGCGTTCAGGAAAGTTTCAGTTGTAAGGGAGGGAGGGGCGAGCTAGCTCTCTGTTTTGTTTGAACGTCAACAGAAGTGACATCGCTTAGAGCACTTTTAAGTTCAATTTGTGTTATAAAAAAAGAACTAACCCTTGTTTAATCGACACACCAAATATATTTAGTCATAGACGAGTAAGTAAAGCAGAAAATATTTAAGAGTAATGAGAGAAAATGAGATAATGTTATGGTTGTTTCCTTAAAAATGACTAATGATTGCCAAAATAGTTCCCAATTAATTTAATTGTCGACAACTAATCAATAAATCGTTTAATTGTTTCAGCCCTACTTGTAACTGACATAGAATATATCTAGTCAAAGTTAGTTTGGTTTGTGGTTAGTGACGTCTGTGTCTGCTTTCCGTGTGATGATGCTTTCAGGTCTATCCCATTGTGGGCTTCCCAGACCAGGAGATCTGTGCTATCTCTAAGAAAGGGATCGAGGAGCACATCGCCAAGTTCTCTTCCAACCGTCGCATCCTGCAGCAGGTAAGCAGCTCTTAACAAATCACCTTCTGTCTGAGGAGGAATTTACCTGTCAAAGGTGGTGCTGGGGCTCATTTGTGCAGATGGTGAAGAAATGGAGGAGTTTTGAATCTCTAGACGCAGATATAATGTTAACCTCTTCTTTGTGGCTTTATTGGTGTTTCTGTAAGCTTACTTGTTTAAAGTGATAAAAGGACCCATCTGCATACTTAGGCACTGATTACAAGTGAGCTTTTATGACATTGCTGACATTGTACTATAAGTCGTAATGTCCAGTAGCCTACTGGCAGCATGTTGAAGCTCTGACGTTTAGTCAGCATCTTCATGGGTTTAAGAACACAGAGCAGTGTGAATTAGTTGGTAAATGAACACTTGTGTCAATCTCTCCGCAGAGGCAGACCATAGAGTTGGTTCCCGTCACCCAAGCCTTTTACAACTACCATGGGAAGGTCTATGAGTACTTTGTCTATGGAAATGAAAACAAAGTTTTCATACCTAAATACCCTTCTGCTTGTACAATATTATAACCAGGGGTTAAAGTGTGTGTGTGTGGGGGGGGGGGGGGGGGGGAAGGAACGCAGTCCCGCCACCTCAGATAATAATAAATATATTCTTTCATACCAACGATATAGCACAGCATGATATTGATAAAATAAATGGTGAATTAATTTTCCGCGTGTACAGAGGTGACCAAGAAGCTAGCAATTCTCCTCCAAAAATATTGCTACACCATGATACTCAAAATGTTGTCCAACGGTGAGTCATTTTTCCCCGTTGCACCGACATTGGATTTTAGGGTTGCCACACCTGCCAAATTCCACTTTAACCACTGATTATAATGGAAATATTAGCTACATGTTTGTGTGATCCATTAACTCTAAATGTAGGTCCATGTGATTGGAGGGGATTGTAATGTGGAGAGTGTAAATGGGACCAAGGACCAGTTCCAAATCTCTTGTAATCCTTTGTTTGAAGTGTGCCCCATGTACCCCATACACTTTGCCTTACCACTCCATCCCAAAGAGAATCGGAACACCAGGTTGTTTACAAGCCCATTTCCAAAAAAGTTGAGATGCGGTGTAAAATAGTGTTCAAAAGTTCTAAGTTGGCAAAAAGAGAAGCAAATAAAAAGCGTGTTTGGCAAGGTCTCTAGCCAGGGTCATGAGTGCTTTGCAGGGATCGTGAAGGAATCTACTGCGCTAGCAGGAGTCAAGCAGGATCCATGCGTACACCCCTATGTTATTCCTAACCAAGGAAGATGGGAGGCGTGAGGGGAGGTGGTGGGTTGAAACCACATGCTGCCACTTGAACCGGCAGGCAGGAATAACTGACGCTGGAGGCGTGGCAAATTTCATCACGTTCCTCCTGAACTTCCATTTAGAATGCTATTAAAAATCAGAATGCTATAATTTGCAAATCATGTAAACCCAATTTAATTGAGAATATTGCATAGTGCACATATCAATCAACACGTATCAGTTGTTGGAGAGTATATGTTAATTTTGAATTTGATGCCCACAACACCTTTCAAAATTGTTGGGACAGGTGCACGTTTATCACTGTGTTGCTTGCTATTTTTCATGAGTTTACGAGATATGAAGATCATATTCTGTTTTTATTTACATTTTACACAGCATCCCAACTTTTATGGAAATGGTTTTATATATTTACAGATATGTATGTTTAGCTGACGCTTTTATCTAAAGCATCAGCTGTGAACATTAGCATAACAATGAATACTACCTTACACAATAATACATGCAGCTGTTATATTGTACCTGTGTGCCTTTTGTATTTGATATTGCCTTTTGTTTTTCATCTGAAGTTGTCGCTTCAACTGCAGAAATACGCGACAACTGCAGGAATACTCAAGTAATTATTTAAATGGGAGATTTAGTAGGACTACTCATAGACAATGTGAAGAGAAATGGAACTGTATGATAACTGTATAACTTCTCACAAATACTATCCGTGTACTGTATTTACTTGTATGTAAGGACCGTCATATCACAAGCTATATCACTTTGAGAAACCGGTTTACTTTTGTATTCTTTATACCCTATAAACAGTAACATATTGAAATAGGATTACTCTTTTAAATGCTCTTGTCGAGCTGTATGTTTATATCTAAGGTCTATCTACATTTGTGATGCCCATTTGGTATCTAAATATGTATTTTTCAGGAGCATCAAAGCATCATTGAAAAAGCTCAAGCTTAGAGGTCTACATTTCATATCTACTCACAAGATGTTGTTCTCCAGGTGACTTAAAAAAGAAATATGGTCGTGTGCATTCATTGCATGATCTTGTTACTGTGTGGGGATCATAGCCATTTACCTACAACCTTAACTATCCTATACTTGTTATAGTTTTTGCACATTAAGCAAACTTTATCATAAATCTGTCAAGTATTTGTTTACTGAACCTGAAATAAACATGAATGCTAAACAGTATAGTTTTGTGTCTCCTGTGTATGATTCTAGAACACACAAACATGACTGGTTCCAGTCAGTCCACAACCATGGCCTTGGCCTGCAGGCGGAGCCAGGCACTCTCAAGCACGACAGACATCCTGCTCAAGGTGGATTCTAACTACATGCCTAAGCTCTTCACCAGTTTCTCTATAATACAAGGATGTTTTCACCATCAATATAAAAGTTCTGTCTTCCACCAGTTTTGCCTAAGTGATAGACACACTTCATCCTTTCCCATGCTATGTTTTGTCATGTCGGCGTCCATGTAAGCTCGGATAGGAGGCAACCTGGTGCCATCTAGATGCTTCTACAAGAAACTATTTCTGATAAAAAGGCTGTTATGTTATTTAAAACAGTGATTTAAAGCAGTGAAAACAATGTGCATTATAATTACACCAAACAAATTTACCAAACTCCTACCCGAAACTAGAAAGGTCGGTAATCGCCTAGAAGACCACTCAGACAATGGCAGAAGTGCCGTTTGTCATGTTATGAGGTTATGTGCTATCAAAATGATTTTGGAAATGTTATGTTAAGGTCAAAAAGCTAAAGGGTGCCTTTAAGTAACTATTTAAAGTTGTATTTAATATGTGAAATCTTATGGGACATAAGTAAACAAGTAAAGCTGAACTGGTGATGCAAAGTTCTAATATTACTAAGATCACAGGTTTGGTTCCCAGGAAGCACATAAGCTGAAACTGTATACTGTACAGCTGGTTAAATGGGTGGGTACAAAGCACACCATACACTTGTAGGTTTCACATATATCTATATATTCCTCATATATTGCATTGCTGGTTAATACATGTACAAAAGAAGACCATCCAGTTGTAGATTCCTGTGTGTTTTTATTGTTTCAAACATCGAACTCATGTAAATCTTACAAAAAGGTCAGAACAACAGTCAGGACAAATATGTACATACATACATACATATATCTTCATGGCACAGTTTTAAAAAACATTCTCCTGCCATGGATGCCATTCTTCTAACCCACACAGACACACACACGCGCGCACACACACACACACAGGGTTTTTTCTTAAACAAATTGTTTCTTCAATACATACAGTATACTCAATTTGAATACCAACTGAATGAAACACAAAAACTAATTAAATTACACTAATAAATAGTCTATCCTTGAATGGTAGATGTTAAGAGCCTTCTTAAGATGATGTACAGTATTAGAATGGTGGACAGCGCATCCGAGGAGAAGACAAGTGTGTACAATTGGGGAAATTTTGTTTAAAAAAAAAAATTCTGTGAGGCACCCTTTAAAAATGTGTTACTGTGTTATCATACACTTGACTTTTTGATTATACTATTTAAAAAAAAATAATTGATCGGAGAAAAATAAAAGGTTTTGTTCTCCATGTTTCATTACAAAAATATCAAGATCTAGTGTGTTAACATTTGCTTTGTGTAGGCTGGATGGCTGTTTATAAATATAGGGTTAACTCACAAAACAAAAAATTCCAATGGGGACCAGTTTTAATGCACAAGACTTCTGTGCACGGTTGCTTCACTGACACATGCTGACAGCATAGGTGAGGCCAAATCTTTGGTACAACTATTTCTACTTGACAGTTTGAAGCTATTTAGTTTATTCATGCTCAGACCACTCTATAGGTTTATATTTTTGTCTCTGAGGGGTCTTTTGTGTGTTTGTTTTGCACCCCTACTTGAAAGTCATCATGGAATGCTTGCAATGGACTTTGCCAATTGATCTGGGCTTGTGGCGACATTTGGACCCAACAATACCTTCAGTAACTGGCCAGGAAAGGTTTATGCTGTGATTTAAGTTGATTAATGCAATTTCCAGTATTCCTCAGTCATATGCTATATGTGTTTAGCAACACAAGTGTTTGAGTGGGATGGTTCAAATGTTGTCAACAGGCTGAATAAATGCAGTAATGGCATTCTCAGTCTTTTATCATTCAGTAACAGAAATACACGATTTTGTATATTCAAACAACAACAACAAAAAAAACTTTTACGAGGGGAACTAATAAATGAAGAGTTTGATTCCAAAATGCTATATCTCCATTTTTAAAAACCTTAATAAGTCATGGCATTTAATTGTGTATTTCAGGTAATAATAATAAAATTGCAGCTGTGTTTTGTTTGTGTAAAGATAAATCAAATAACAATAACACATTTGTAGTTCCACTAAAATTACCTGGAAAAAAAAAAAAAAAAAAAAATATATATATATATTCATGAATATTCATTAAAATGGAGGATATGGTGTTTTTGAAACCAAACTATTCAAATGCAAACATTGTTTTTGGAGGAAAATACTAGTCTAACGCTGCCACCATACATTTTCAGAGTATTCACTGTGGTCTGGAAACCCGCATGGGTCATCATTCAAGTCAGGTGTGCCTTAGCCAAAAGCTTAGGTTTAGACCAAAATGTCAGCGAAAGAGATCTTGTGGCAAGCCCCTGTTTAGGGCAAGAACAACATTAAATTCTTGGCCTTCACCTGTCCAGAGTAAAGGAGTTTTTACAAAATCTACCCTCAAGTAAAATAGATGATTTTGCAGCAAACACAGGCTTTCTGTTAAGGCCTTATGGTTGTTGATGGTCACCTAAACCACTCTACCAGGCCAATTGTCTGTAGATCGAAGGTTTCCAGACTACCCTAGCTGTTAAAACTGAGCTGGTGAGAAATATAGTCTGATAGCAGCAGGCTACTATAAAGTGCTGATAAGGAAAGACAGAACACTCTGAAGTGGCACAGCAGGCTTGATACAGCAGGTAAAACATCACAAAACATGACCGCAACAACTACATGTACTTCAACACACAAACTACCACACAAATCAGCCCCGGATCGGAGTCATTTGGGACCGTGGTGGCAAAGGCAGAGACAGACAACAATAATGTAGACTAGACATTGGGTGAAACCAGCCTGACAAAACAGCTACCAACACATTCTATTACTGCCAGTGGCCCACCAAAGCGGAGTGTAGTTTTTAGAGCAGAAGTGAAAAAAAAAGGATGGCAGAGCAAGCTGTCTGATTTGGTCCCTCTTTCAAAGGATGTGCCATGCCCAACCCCTTCTGCACTGTCAAGGACACATATAAAGAGTTTACATTCATCTAGTGATGGGTGCAAAGCAAATGCCTTTGCAGAAGAGGGATATTTTCTGTTTTTGTTGTTTGGACTGGGGTGTTAAGGCACCTGATGAATTGTTTGTGGCAAAGGCAGCATCAGAATTATTGTTATGGTGAGAAGTGATGATGATGAAGTCCCTAACCACCCCCAGCAATCAGCCTCCGTTCAGGGCAGATGTGCCATCCGAAGCAGTCGACTATAAACTCTGGGATAACACAATGGTTCCTCCTTCAAATGTAACATTTCATTTTTCAGCATGTTTTTTTCCTGCTTCATACAGTTGTTTGAAACTCTTGCTAGAAATTCTACAGAATCTAAACGTCATGATTTGGTTTATTTGTCTCTACATTTCATTAGCTCTAGAAATATTTACTGACAGTTTCATATGCGGATAAAATAACTTTAAACGAGATGTGTAAAAAATATATATTTACATGATACGATTCTTTAGAATACAAATTATCTTTTAAAATCAGTGTAAGCACTAAAATATACGAGATTCTATTTATCAAGAAATGTCTGAGAAATAAATACAGTTTTAGGTCTCTGTTGCCCAGTAACCTCACATGGACACCTGAAACCCATATGTCAAACAGGGAACTGAAATGAGTGTCTCGCTATCGCCCCCTGCAGGTCTGACGCAAACACTGGGCTGAAAGCGCTAACCATTGGATGAGGGTCTAGGTTCTCATCTCTATACTAACAGGTATAACAAGGTGTACAGGTAGACTTCAGCTATGTTCAGCAAGTTTTTTGTAAAAGCCCATGACGCCAGGGTCACAGGCAGTTGGACTTAACAAGTCCTCCTGACATCTACCAGAAGTAGGCCAGAGAGACACCCCACCTAACGCACTTAGAGAAAAAGGGGGAAAGAGGGAGAGAGAAAAGGAGCAGAAAAGAGGAGGCACCACCATATTCACACTCCAGCCTCCAGTCAGTACAGTGTAAAGTAACAGTCTAGTAAACAATTAGAGCAGTTTGAGGAAGTATGAAAACAGACCGCCCACGATCATCTCTCTCGCATGTGTCCTTCTAACCCTTTGTTAACAATCTCCTCTCTTCTCATCCCCTCCTCCAAGTCAACCCTCTTCTCAATCTCTGCAATCATAACTCAGCTGCCCATTGCCTACCCCCCCCCCCAAAACCCATCAGTGCTACTAGGTCATTGGGGCCTTCAGTTTAGTTTAGTTGGCCTTGCTCTACTTTCTGCAAAACTAAAATAACATTAACTAAAATAATAGAATGCAATAAAATGCAAGAATGCAAGAAGAATATCTACTCTACTGATGCTGTTAGCATAAAGGCCAGTCTACCAGTTTAGAGTCTGGAGGGGGGGGGGGGGGCAGTGCTCAAACTATAGGAGATGGGGGTGAGTGGATGGACTGGGGGTGGGGGAGATTTGGTGGGGGTCGTGAGGCTGGGGTGCCTCAGAGCTGAGAATCTGCCCCCAGGCTGTTGAGCTCTTCCGGATGCTTCTCAGCACCGGTGGCAGAGGACTGGCGAAAACCGGCGGAGATCTCGTCGAACGTCCGGCCCTTGGTTTCGGGGACTTTGAAGTAGGTGAAGACGAAGAAGAAGAGGAGGAGGATGGTGAAGATCACGAACACGTATGGCCCACAAACCTCCTGTGAACAGAAGAGTCTGAATGTATTAGCAGAAAATACCATACCAGAGCCTGTGACCCTGGTGTCATGGGCTTTTACAAAAACTCTAGTGTGTAAACAGCCCGATACAACACCATCAGCCAATACTTTCATCAAAACTTCCAAAAAAGGTAGAAAAATTGACCAACAACTACAATTTCCTAAATAAGTGACCTCAGTGACCTCACCTCCACGTATTGGAAGGCCATGCCCACGATGAAGTTGGCCGTCCAGTTACAGAAGCCGGCCACAGCCATGGCGGAAGGCCGGGGTCCCTGGCTGAAGAGCTCAGCCACAATGAACCAGGGGATGGGCCCTGGGCCAATCTCGAAGAACGCCACAAAGCCAAAGATGGCCACGATGCTCACGTACGACATCCACTTCAGCTTCTCCTGTGAGGGGATATGTTGCTGATGAGTGCTGATCTAACTCTAGTCAAACTAAACTTAACTCTAGTCAAACATAACACTCAAAAGTATTACCGGTTAGCATTTGTACAGGATATAACAACACTCAAGGGAGTTTTGAATGGCTTTAGCTGCACAACATGTCTTCAATAAAATTAAGGGGAGTAATGATTCCCAGGAAGGAAGTGGTTTGTTTGAGTAAGTGGCTGACTGGCTTTTGGTTTCATAAGAGAACAACCACAGCATAAATCAGCCAGGCGTGATTGAGGACGCCGTACTTACCAGGAGAGCTAGAGCGATGGTCATCAGCACAGCGGAGCCAGCCATGCCAATCAATCCCAGCATGTGCAAGGACCGGCGCCCGGCACGCTCCACCACAAAGAGCTGGAGGAGAGAGGGAGAGAGAGAAAGAAAGGATAGGAGGGAGAAATGAAAGAAAATATTTAATGAAAGTAAGAAAGGTAAAGTGAAAGTCTTTTGTCTTTTGAATTGAGTCCATGTGAAACTACTAAACCACATGAAACAACTTCTCACAACTTCTCACTACAAAAGAAGAAGACAAACCCCATAGTTCCACCAGTAGTCCTTTCCTGTGGGAAACTCACCGAGACCACTGTGAAGGCGGTGTTGACCACACCAGCTCCAATGGTGGCGTACACAGGCTGTGACACTCCGGCTTTCTGGAAGATGCTAGTGGAGTAGTAGAACACCTGCAGATGAAATTGAGAAAAAAATCAGCTATGCTTGCCAGGTGAATATATATGACCAGACACAAACGCCTTCACGAATTTGTATGAATTATTTGTGGTAGACCCACAAGGAGTGTGTGTGGTTGTGTGTGTTTATGTATCTGTGTATATTAACTTGCCTACACACATGTATGAGTATGTGTGTGTGTGTGTGTGTGTGTGTGTGTACAGCATGTGTGTAATAAATGAGCATGCGTGTAACAATGCGTACCAGTGTATGTGTGTGCATGTGTGTGTGCATGTGTGTGTGTGTGTGTGTGTGTGTGTGTATAGAGTATGTGTGTAAAAACTATGTATGTGTGTGAATCTATGCGTACCAATGTGTGTGTGTGTGTGTGTGTGTGTGTGTGTGTGTGTGTGTATAGAGTATGTGTGTAAAAACTATGTATGTGTGTGAATCTATGCGTACCAATGTGTGTGTGTGTGTGTGACTGTGTGTGTGTGTGTGTGTGTGTGTGTGTATGTGTGTGTGTGTGTGTGTGTGTGTGTGTGTGTGTGTGTGTGTGTGTGTGTCCACTCACAGCGTTGATGCCAGACAGCTGCTGGGAGAGCTGCAGCATGATGGCGATGATCATGGGCTGGCGGTAGAGTGGTGAGCGGAACAGCTCGGGGATGGTCACCTTCTTCTCCCGCATCATCTGCCTGCTCTCCTCCTTCATCTCCTGCATGTCCGCACTCACGTCCGATGTCCCACGCAGCTTCTTCAAAACTAACAGGGAAACACACAGACACACACAAACACATACAGTAAGACAATTATATTATTATATTCTTGAACACTTGTATGTATATAATGCACTGGAGTAGCCAATAAAGCATTTTACAGTTCACATCTGCATGGGAGACAACAATCAACAACAAGATGTCGTCACCGTATAAACCAACTTTCCCTGAAATGTCAAAGCTATCAGTACCTGCCAGCTGTAGACAGATCAATTAAAAATGCAGAGCTTATTCAAAACGTCTCAGTCAAGTTTGCTGAGTTTTGGGTTCCAAGATATTAACAGTCATATTAAAGTTGTTCTTTTCAGACACTTACCAAGGTATCATTAACCTTTGTTCAACAAAGCCTGAAATGGGCTAATTAGCCCTTGGGCAAAGCAGTACCCTTCTCTATAGAACTGAATTTATCATAGTCATATCCAGTGTGTTGTGAGTCTGTGTGTGTGTGTGTGTGTGTGTGTGTGTGTGTGTGTGTGATTGGGCTCACCGTTCTTGGCCTTGTTTTCTTCGTTGCGGTTGATGAGGAGGAAGCGTGGGCTCTCAGGGCAGAAGGGCAGCAGGCAACACTGGGCCACCGCCGGGACAACAGTGAAGCCCAGCAGGAGGGGCCAGAGCGCAGCGTTACCCATGATGCTCTCCATGCCGAAGACCTGCGCAAACACGCCACAAATGCAGACCTTACTGGACAACCTGTGCACCCATGGCTCTCCATGGCACCAGCACCCGTTGGTAATGCCAGATGCACACAGGGCGTGCACCACTGGCAAACTATACACAGGAGAGCAGTCTGGAAGAGTATGCTATTTGTTTAGGAATCTCCTGACATCAGACAACTCCTGTAGTCTACAGCTAGATATTAAAAAGTCAACTGTTACTGGCTAGAATTGATCGGCTTGCTGAGGTAGAGTTGTCGTAGTAGTAGTCCGGAATGTGCAAATATAGATGACATGAGGCTTATGTATTCAATGGTTGTGTTTGAAATGTGCCCTAAGTAAACTTTTGCATTACCTGTGCAATTAGGATGCCAGTTACAATGCCCAGCTGGTGGAGGGTACCCAGGGCACCTCGGAGGGCGGTGGGTGAAACCTCGCCCACGTACATGGGCACGAACCCCGTGGACAGGCCAGAGTAGAGGCCTACAACAAAGCGGCCAATGATGAGCATTTCCCAGGAGGCGGCCAACTTGGAAAATCCCATGAGGGCGGCAGAGATGAAGGCTAGAACGTTGGCCATGAACATGGAGTTCCTCCTGTGGAATGGAGACAGAGAGAATTTCAGTTCAGAAATAAGAATCTATCTAAACACAAAAAGACCATAAGAGTTTTTCAGGACAGAGTGGTGGATAGTCATGCAAACAGTCTAATTACCTTCCAAAGCGGTTGACGAACACACCCACTGAGAAGGAACCAAAGATACCTCCCACGGAGAACATGGACACAGAGACAGACCATAGTGTGATGAGGTTGGTCTTGGTGATCGGAGTCTCATATCTGTCAAACCAGGTTTCATTGTAGAACGCCTTGATGATCTGTTAGAAAAACACAGTCCCTTTGTCACAAACTTTCCAGTCTTTTCAGTGTCATTCTTTCTTTGAAAGTCAATAGAACCATTTTTTATCAACGTCAGCTGCCTTAATAAATACCCTTACACGTTTCTCATGCGAACACACACATATTAAACGTGCATGTTTGCCATTGCATTATCATCCAAATAAAAAGCCTCTACTCGGCCAATAGGTGGCAGTAACAGATTGTTATGGCTGGAGACTGGTGTCAGGTTTCAGGCTCCAGGCTCAGTACCCTACCCCCCGCGGTGACGCTGGTATGTTGACAAACACTGTTCCACCCCCGTGTCCACAGGGGTGAAGTGGCACAAGCTGCACCACAAGGAATGTGTACAAGTGCTGTCACTGCTCTTGAGTGCCACATCTTTCTCTCTCTCTTTCTCTCTCTCTCTCACACATACTCTCTCTCTCACATACATACACACACACTTTCTCTCATTCTTAATTTTCATAATAAGCCTATTTCACAGTGTCCAGGTGTCCGGCCTCGTTGATGTTAATGATGCCTTAATTGGCAGGGTAAAACGTCTTCCTGCTTTTGTCTTTCCTGTGGACTTTTCTTTTGCTGTCTATGTGACAGTGCTGTTCCACAGGAAGTTGATTTACACAGCGGCCCCATCTTGTGAAATGGGCTAATTACAATTAGAATGTCTCAATACTTGCAGACCATATTCCATGGGCACTCTCACTTTTTGTAAATCTCCAACTCTATATTTCTCTTTCTCTCTCTCTCTCTCTCTCTCTCTCTCGCTGTCTCTTTCACCCTTTCCTTCTCTGTCGCTTTTATTCTGACACCAGAAGTATGCTGCTAGCGCTGCCAGTCTGATGGTCCTCTCACTATCTAAATATCACTCATGGCTCATGGTGCTGGTCATGTGCCTTGGTAACTGATACACACCTTATGTAAATACTGTTACGTAAAACCAAATCATTCAAATATACACACAGCCTCTTTAGGAAGTTCTGTCCAAGAGTTGCTATGATACATAGTTTTGATCTACAGCACATTGCTGATGAACTGCTTACGCCTAGATGAAGTTGTTATGTTAGTTGAACCAACCCCAGCTCAGTTAAGAACTAATCCAAACAAAATCAATACTGAGCTAAAGCAAACTTCAAAACATTTAAAACTACACTTGACATCATGGTTTGCTTCTATTCAGGAAATCTTCCATTTTCTCATATCAAAGCTTAAATGACTCAGCAAATTTTCCTCACTGTAGGCATTAGGCAGACAAGCATTGCACTGTACACGGTATCCTGCCCAGCTGTCTGTCGACAAAGCCACACATTCATAACTGAGGCCCAGTGTTGATAAAAACTCAACTCTGTGTGGTGCCTAAGCTGCTGATAACACAGGCGACCAGCCGATGGGGAAACAGAGGTGGAACGAGCAGGCAAGCTGCAGTCAACTATTATGGCTACTCTTATCCAAATTTGGATGTAACATTTTTATCATCCAGAGCTCCCTCTAGACTATATAGAGGGGCTATCCAGGCTTGTCTGCAGCTTCCTGACTAACACACTTGTCCTGTGTCAATGGTCGTTCATGGTTTCAAGTTCAAATTACCTCCTTGGATATTAATACCTGAATCATGAAC
Organism: Alosa pseudoharengus; assembly: GCF_046254945.1. Taxonomy (NCBI): domain Eukaryota; kingdom Metazoa; phylum Chordata; class Actinopteri; order Clupeiformes; family Clupeidae; genus Alosa; species Alosa pseudoharengus. The sequence continues at coordinate 22,049,160 of NW_027468837.1, forward strand.
ATAGTTGCAATCTTAACTCCATGTCCCCTTCAGCAAAGCAAAAAGATATGAACAAGACCAAAGTCATGAATTGAGGAGTCTGATAACCTGCATTTCAGGTTTCCAAATGACTGGGCCACCCCCGGGTCATGGATCGTCCTACCCTGCAGCCCTAACTTCAAAGGCTTTCTAAACCTCCAGAGCTCCAAGTTCAGGGCTAGAAAAAGTCAACAGATGCCTCTGTGACTGGCCTTACCTAAAGGCCTGAGTTAGCAGGTGACAAGAGCTGCCCTCAAGGCCTGCCCTACGTTTTCCAGCAGCTGGGGACACCCAAGACACCTAAATGGCATAGCACCTTCATATATCTCTGAGCTTTTAATATCTTATCAACCACAAAGGAAACTTAGATCATCCAACTCTAATCTTTTAATTGTACCCAAAGTGCTCCACAAGCAAAGTGGAGAAGCTGCTTTTATCCATTATGCCCCAAAACTATGGAACACCCTGCCTCTGTACATCAAGCAGGCGAGTTCAGTAAATATTTTTAAAAAAGATCTGAAAACATACCTGTAAAGGAAAGCCTTTAGTTAACTCATCTTATCCTGTAGACTACTTTTTTCAAATTATTCTACATCTGCTGCCATTGGAGAGCGCAGCCAGCCAGAAGCAGATGGGCTCCCCCTATTAAGTCAGGTTCTGCTCAAGGTTTCTTCCTGGAATATGGGAGTTTTTCCTTGCCACAGTTGCTATATGGCGTGCTTGTGGGGGGTAAAGGGTTAAGGCTGCCAGTCTGTGTATAAAGTCAAATAATTGCGACATATGCTAAGAACAAGCTAAGGCTGGCTGCTTGGAGTCCGCATCAACGGGGCCTAAGCATTTGTTAGCCTAGGCATTTGTCAGCAAAGCCTTTATATATATCCATAGTAGTATAATAGTATTTCTGATATGTTGCTGATTGGATCATAAACGGCCACAGCAACAAAGGGGAATGACTGACTCTTCTCTAATAACTGTGTTACATGTTATTTTCTATATTTCTGATATGTTGCTGATTGGATCATAAACGGCCACAGCAATGAAGAAAAGTGAAAGTGATTGATAATGACTGACTGACTATTATTGTGTTACATGCTCCAAATGTAAAGCACTTTGAGCTGCATCTGTGTATGAAAGGTGCTATACAAATAAAGCTTATTATTATTATTATTATTATTATTAAAGACCCCAGGCATCAGACCTTGGGTCCTTCTATGGCCAGCAAGCTTCTGAAAGACTTGTGAAACCATAAAGCCCAGGGACAGAACCAATGTCTGCAACGGTATCTGAGCTGCCCTAAAACTTGAATAGATTTCCCAGTGACTAGAACTGGCCTCAGATCAAGGGTATCTCAGGCCAGAAGATCATGAGACCAGCAGGTGTTTTTCCATAAAGTGGTTTTGCTTATAACAGAAACAGATCGGCATGTTTCTGAAGCTCTCCTGCAGACTGTAGAGGCCAGGTCTGGCCGTGGCCGGACAGGCTGGTTTGCTACTTTGCCAGGGCATAGAGTTGTCCTGAAACAGGCACCTTTGAGTCTCTCTGGCTGCGGCAGGCCCTGAACCTCCTTGCTACTCTGAGGGAGTTGGCCGTCGTCTTCAGCTGCAGCTGGCCGTGGGGGAGACTGATCGTCCTCGGAGCTCTTGAAGTAGCAATTATCTAATCACAGACGCTCTGTTTACAGAGGGAGGCCGACGTCAGATCTGCAGCCTCACTCCAGGGCCTTATCACGGGCCCCCTATCCGGTGGATACTTTTGGCTACACATATCACTGAGCCAGCCTAACGCCAGCTAGCAATGATTACAAAACTGACACACTGACCACTGCAATCCTCCTGGTGCCTAGTGTTGTTCTCCCTTTTTATTTTCTCTTATTTTATGTTTAAACTTTTGTTTTGATGCATTTTCCTTTATATGCATGAAACATATTCATAAATGATTCCTTTCTTGTTGCTTTAATCATTATCTTTTGCTTAAAACATAATACCAAACATAAAACATTAATTACATTTGTGTGTAATGTAGACTACTCTTAATCAGACTCTTAATCAGTTTTTTACTCAGCTTTGTTTACTATCTAATGTTAAAAACTGCTACACAAATGCAATTTAAAAATCAGTATGCCCGGTAGTTTTCAGCTGACTAGAACTTGTCAGTATTCTTTGAATACCTGAAAGAGGAAATTCTTCAAATCCCGCACTGACACACCCACTGAGTTGACTGAGGCGACTTTATGACTACAGTAGCCATGGTATATTAGGCACCTTCTGCACAAACACCAACCATAGCTCCTCTGTGGCTCCTCCTACATGGTCTTTGTAACAAAAAAAACATACTGGATACAGAGCTTGGATCTGCACCAGTACTCTACAGTCTTCAGGCTATGTGCCTTGGTGGCAGGCATGAGTTTGTTGCCATCACATTTTCTACAATCACCTCTCATCTCCACTAAGGTTCTAGCCTCCAATGTCCATTCATCCACTAGCGAAGGGGGCCCTCTATGTTGACCCATGCATTTAGCATGAAGGTGGGGTGGGTGAGTGAGTGGGTGTATGGACCCTGTGTCTCTTTGCAAGCGGCTCTGTTTATCCACGTGTCCCCTTCTGTGCCCACACAGGCCTCCAGTCAGACCGCCTGAGTCTTTTACTTCCCATGGGACCGTGCTTCCTGAGCTCAACCGAATAAACCAATGCTAGAACTTCTGCTTTCCTCCGGGCAGAGGGAAGTCTCGATATCAGCGCAGACTCACTTCTAGTTGAGTATTCAGTTCCAGCTTCAGCTCAGCACAACAAGAAACAGATCTGTTCCCATGTTGGTGACAATTGTGAGAGTAAATACCAGCAATGTGACTGTGGCCCTTCCTTGTGGGATTGTGGAGTTTAATTGACAAACTTGCAAACTTCCTGTTAATGGTGGACTTGGTTTGGATCGCATTCCGACTCATCAGGTTTGTCTCTGAAAATACCATTTATCAGTGTCGGGGTTAACAATGCAGCTCTTGACAAGAATGACCCTGACACGTTTGCCCTTTGAGATGCAGGAGTGTAGGAGTGTCCTTGGAGAAGAGGTAAAACAGGTGGTGCAGGCTTTGAACTAGAGATGTGAACACACCTGAAAATACCTTGACACAGGTCTGTCACCACCCGCCCGCTAGGATACGAGTGTTGGGCTACAGCAGCTCTGGCTGGCAGTGAATGTGTTGAGACATGATCATCATGGTCACCTCATCCCACTGACAAGATGTATGACCCAGACCCAGCAGTACAGATGTGTGTGTGTGTGTGTGCATGCATTTGTGTGTGTGAGTACCTGTGTGTGTGTGTGTGTGTGCGTGTGTGTGTGTGTATGTGTTTATGTTTGTGTGTGTGTGTGTACGCGTGAGTGTGTGTGTGTGTGTGTGTGTGTGTGTGCAAGTGTGTGTGTGAGAGAGAGAGAGAGAGAGAGAGAGAGAGAGTGAGTGTGTGTGTGTAAGTGTGTGTTTGTGTGCGTGTGTGTGTGTGTGTGTGTTTTTCTCTGCACTCTGCTGCCAGATAGATGCTTCTTTCTACTGTCTGTGATGAAGCAATAACTGGCTGTCCTGACAGATGAATATCAGACAACAGCTGCAACAGCTCTGGTGGATGAATGTGTGTGTGTGTGTGTGTGTGTGTGTGTGTGTGTGTGTGTGTGTATGTGTGTCAGCCTTCCAATAGGTCAGAGGTGAAGAAAAGAGCAGTCAGCTGCTGCTGCTGCTGAGTTCCTCCTTCCTACTGGGGAGGGGACAGTGGTGGAGGAGACAATAGGTGTACCAACTTCTCTCTCCAGAAATCTCTCCTAATTTGTTGTTATATATCAAGCCAAATAAGAACGCTAGCGTTGCTAGCATCATGGTTTCTGAAGGTTTAAACAAGTAAAGGACTTTTTAAGAACAGTTTAAGACTATTATGATATATAATATTGGCAGAAAATATAAAGGGAAATTTTCATCAGTTATCAGTTCCACATAGCCTAGAAATCTAGACGCCCCCCAGCGGCAGCAAATTAAATTTGCTGCCAGGGCTAGTCTAGCAACTCTCCGTTGGCTTGTGAGCTCGAAAAATGAAACTTCTATCAGGCCAATCAAATCGTGTATAGAGTCGTTAGGTGGGCTTAACATAATGATTGATGGCAGAGTTGCAACGGTTTTACTTGAATTCCCTGCTACTTGAAAACAAATAAGATGGATGTTGCTGTTGGCGAACAGTGTGACACCAGTTAAGCTTTTATTAAGTTGGCAAACGTTTGAACTAGCCAACTAGCTCCGCTGGTGGGAAACGCATGGGACAGCTCCGCTGGTGGGAAAAGCAGCGCTGCCGCTGTCCTATTGCGTGCAGAGGGAATTTGAAAGGGTCTGGCTCGTCAGGCTAAGTTCCACATATATCTTGGTATAATTTCATTACATTATGATATACTTTATCTGTACTGTTGAGTGAGAGAGAACTACAATGTCAAACAACTATCTTAACACCCCGTAGAAACCCTGTAGCGTGCTAACAGGTGTTTCTCGGTGATATAATCGGTATGGTCATACTGTGAAAGCTTTTCCTATTTTTTAACAAGGTGGTCGCCCCTGGACAACAGCAAAGGGCATTGCTTTGGCACAGTGGGAAGGACAGGTGTGTTTGTCTATACATCACCTGACAATACATCATCAAAAGTACATTCCTGCATACGGGTGCTTTAAGACTGATCAGATTAGGGCACATTAACTGAATATGTTCCCATTGGCTCTGACCACTGGCGGTCAGCTGGTGGAATATGATGGCTATTGATCTCACCTATGTTTTATAATGCTGGTCCATTTATAGCATGGAAAACTCAGAAAGCATCACAGGCCTGGCCAAGAATTTGAGAGTCTGTCTGATTGAGAGGGCTTTGGCACAGACCTCCCTCTATAATTAGAACCCACTCCGCCAGCGAGAGAACGTCTTGATCTGGACAGTCCACGAGTGGCGCACGTCGCAGAGGACCTTTCATTGTGAGATCGTAATGGTGTGTGTAGCCTATAGGGGTAAATATAGCTACAGACACTGTGTGATGCCAAGATTGCACACTTACCAATTCAGGGGCGTTGATGACACCGGTGTTGTAGCCAAACTGGAGGGAACCAATAACAGCGGTTCCTACAGCCAATAACAGCTGGAGAGTCACTTGCTGTAAAACCAAGACAGAAAATAAAACATGAATTTTAGATCGTCATGTGTACAACACTGTTACTAGATATGTCATATAATACTGTTAATAAACTATTATTTGTCACACTATATAAAACATTCAGTTTTCCTACTTTACCAGATATTAATGATCAGGGCTGAATGTTTAAATTTAGTGTGTGGGGGACTTAATTTCAGTGCTTTTAAGTGGGATTCCGAGATGAGGGCATGTTAAGCTAAACATGGCATACCCGCTGAAAAAAAGCCTTCTCTATAATCTATACTGAGTAGTGTCCCACACAGTGTAGGATAATGGTTGCTGGTGAAAGAAGAATGCCTTAACTGAACATTTCTAGAGAGCTGAACGTTCTGAAAGAACTTAACAAGTCCTCCAAACCCTTTGCTTATTACTGACATCACCTGTTCAAGCAAACTAGTCCTTCTCCAACTGGCCTAAACCGGCATACAGACTTTAATCATAATTTATTTTGTCAGTCAAATCAAAATGGGAGTAAACCGATTAACCGAGTAAACATGACTCTCAGTCACTTTCTTTTCCAGGCCTCTTCCTACTTTTGTAATGACAGTATTAACAATAAAACAAACTGGGCATGTTAGTGTAAAGGAAATAATGGCAAAGCCAGTAAAATACTCTCTGTACACACACCAAAACACCATCTTCATAGTCAAACACAACATGGAAGAAAGAAGACAAACGTTCTTTGGGGACGGGACTGTAAGACAAACTCTAAGACAAACTGTACAGATTAGTTTACTATAACTAGTTCTCCTTATCTACACAAAATACTATTGTCTACTTCCCTGTTCATGTCTCCATGAGAGAAGGGTTCATTACAATGCATTATTTCCCTGTAGACCATGGAACGATCAAGGACAGTGTTATGACTTTATTTCAGAGCAGTCACTCATGCTGAAATCAAGATGATGCACATCACATTTCCTCATTCCAAATGTTTATACAACACCCCAGTCTAGTGAAGGTTCCCTTGACCTTGTGGCTTGCCCAATGTAAGCGCTCAGGTTTAATAATAAAAATAAAAAAACAGTCACGGGTGACAAAGGTGACAGGAGGGCTGGATGACCTTCATCTGGGGCCCTTTAGGACCACACAACCCGGCATTATACTGGACTCAGTGGGTTGGGTCGCAGTCGGAATTGGGCAGGACCGGCAGCAGAGCTATTGTCCGGGTTCCTGTTGTTTCAAAACCCGTTGGATGGGTTGAATTATTCCCTGGAGCTGAGGACAGGCATGTGTGTGTGTGTGTGTGTGTGTGTTTATTTCCCCCAATGTTAAAGTTCCACAGAGTTAACAAACCATAACAATAATATGAGTCATGCCAACCTGCCAGTCAGACACTCAAAACACAAGATAATTTTAGTGGTAAATATGGCGAAAAGAGCCTGAATATTTCAAGTATGGATTCACTTCTGTTGAGGACAAAAAGAGACAGAAACCCCAGTGTGTGGTGTGCAGTGAATTGCTGGCAAATGAGAGCATGAAAGCATCAAAACTAAAACGCCACATGGAATATGCCACAGCCTACTGTCAAAGACAAACCTGTCAAGTACTTTGAAAGGCAATACAGGTGTTGTGGACTTTGCAAATGTGCCTAACATCAGCATGTTCCAAACAAGTACCGGCACTTTACCACATGGCTCACCAAATCAGTTGGCTTGAGCGCTAAAGTATGGGTCGCGACTTAATGACCATGGGAAATTGACCAGGCAAGAAACACTGACTTATGCAACCCCTAAATTACCTGATCAGACAGGGAAATTGGTGGTTGCATACTTTGGCCTGGATTAGTCTCAGAGCCAGGCTTGGTGTGGATTCAGACCAGCTCAATCTCCAGCCAAGAGCTGATCCAGAGACCTAGGTCTGACCCGTACCTGGGCCGACACGGTTACCAAGCCAGTTAGCATCCTGAAATCGAGGCATAGCTAACTTTACTGAGCTGCACAGAGCTCAGTGGCCCTCCTGCTAGTGGAGAGCTCTGAGGAGTGGCCAGAGTGTGGTACTTTTCCACTGTGACGTTGGGAGTATCACTAGTGATAGGCTAAGTGTTAGGGCTGGGGGCTGGGGGCTGCGGTCTGACGTAGCACAGCCGTAAAGACTCAGGGATTAAGCTCTGAGATCACGAGTCTCGTTGCTATGACACTTGAATATCAGAATGTTTGTAGGGACTGTAAGATGACGTCTGTTTTTGTTCAGTCCCCAGCCAACCACCCCCCCCCCACACACACACTCAGAAATAAGGGTTAGAAAGACTAAACTACTCTCAGAAGACAGTTATGTCTTTATCACAGTCTTACTGTAAGAACCTACAACCGGCAGATATGACTAAGCCTTTCCTGTAGATTTCTTCCTGATTTAAAAGGTATGTTCCAGAGAATAGAACAAATCTGATGGCAGGGGGAGTCACGGGTGAATTGTAAACACAACGTTCTCTAAACGGCAGTCGGAGCGTTCTTTCCAAACTATCAGATTCCTGAATTTCACTCTCTAACTGGGGGAGGGTTGGGGTTGTTTATACAAACAAATGTGTGTGTGCGTGTGTGTGTGAGAGAGAGAGATAGAGAGAGAGCTAGAGAGAGAGGATTGTATGTGAGTGTGTATGTGTCCTTCCAAGAGGGTCTGCCCACCCAGTTGTGGTCATTTCTCATACACAGCAGCTCATATGGCAAACTCCCACCCACTTACAACATGTCATCCAATGAGAAGTTGTCATGACATTTGTGTAAGGTCGATGAGTTCGCAAGGCTGCGTTACTAGTCCTAGAACAGGATGTGAGCTCACACACATACATACACACACACACACACACACATAGATATATGTGGGAGAGGGGGGGGGGGCACAGTTTAAAGTACACACAGTTCTGCCATCCCAAAACTATCAAAACTCATAAAGTTCCATTTTTTTATTGCTTTTGGATTCCTTTCATCTCTGCACAGGCCAGCCTCTTCCTGTTACTTGCGTTTGAATGCAATATATTTCTCAGTGTGCCATAACCTCATAAAAAACCTCCATCCTGTTGGAAGCATGAAGCTCATCCTCATCTCAAAACAGTTTCAGTACTGCCCCACTGAGGGAGCGAGACTGCATATAAGGCCACTCTACACAAGTACAGGGTTCTTAAAGAGAAACACAGAGTAGAGGTTTTTCTCCCCCTTCGCTAAATATGGATTCCTCTGGTCCCAGACATCCCGATTAGGGCATGTTCACTCTCCTTACTGAAACGCTGCTTTGTGGCTTCTTTGCCTTTAGCCTACATCGCTGCAAGATTATGGACACCTCCCACCCCAGATTCATGCATGTAAGATGTCATGAACACACCCACTGAAATACCAAATATGGGTTACATACCCCTTATACATTCTTTGATTTATCTGTATTAGTCCTAGACACTTTTTAAGCAGTCCTTTCAATATGGTGAAGATGTAGGTTATATTTTATCCGTATTTTTGCTTTAAACACACATAGTCAGATTACGAGAGAAGGAAGAGAGAGAGAGAGAGAGAGAGAGAGCGAGAGAGAATGTAAACACTGTCCACTGCCTGAGGAAAAGAATTCTACAGCTTTCCATTCTGCTTAAGTCAAATCTAGCAGGTGACTTGCTCACACACACACACACACACACACACACACACACACACAGAAACACAAGCACACTCAAAGGAACAAACATTCCAGTAATTGCCCTGTCTTAAATGCAGAGTTAGCTCATACATGTGAACACCTGCATCACACATGGACACACGTGAATCGTACACACAAACAGATCACACAGACACAGACACAGACACAGACACAGACACAGACACAGACACAGACACAGACACAGTGGTAAGAAGGAGAAAGGAGAGAGACGTAAGCCAGTGTTGTCGTAGGCTCTTCCCCGTGTCCCATACACCCAAAGCACAGGACAAGTCACACAGAGGCTGACTTGAACACATCCTTGACTAACAGCCATACCGTGCAGACATTTGAAATAGCTTAAAAATGGCACTCTCCTTATCTGGAATTAGACACACAATGGATATTTTTGTTCGCAACAATGCAGGCTTTTTGAAAGCTGCTTTTTGAAAATTGTTTTGATGTCATTGTGCAAAGACATTTTGTTTCCCTCTTCACTGTTGTCTCAACTCACTACTGAAACAGCTATACTAATCAGTCAAATAATGATGCAACACCTCTGAAACAACTCTGACACAGAACTGCTGGGCCCTCCATGTCCAATCAGAACAACAACAAAGCCCTGTCCTGATCGGCCACTGAGTGACTGGACATGCCTGCCTGGTGTTAAAGTTCAGGCCACATGCTGGCTGGAAATGGAGCTCTTGCTATGCTAATATTTACTGTTTCAAGTAGGTAGCAGAATTGTTATAATGCTCTCCGTGCTTGTGTGCATGTGCGTCACAAGATCGTTTCCGTAACGTAATGTTTATATCATAAAGCTATGGCTTACAGAGCGAGAATGGGAAATTGTATGTCGTGGGTTCAGAATTGTGATTGACCATCTGGGCTCCATTCTAGGAAAGCCATATACAGTATAAAACTTGGTTATACACCATAACAGCTAACTCTTCTCTACTCCACTAAGGTGACACTGTGGGGTGCTGGGAGAGGTGGAAAGTGATCAATTTGCCTCTGGTATGTAACCCAAACCATCTTCTGTCTAAATGAGCTAAGATCTAGGTCATCCAGGAAGAGTCCCTGATAATGGCAGCCTGAGTGGTGGGTCCGGCCCTCAGCCGGCACAGATAAGGGCTGCACTCGGGCCAGAGCCGTCCCAATGTCAGGGTGCATTCTGGATGGAGCTGTCCAAAGTGTTTCTGGCCAAATGACACTGTCATAAAGGGACGGAACAGGGCTCATTTACAGCTCTCGGTTAGGCAATACCAGACATGCTTGTCTACAGTAAACAATGGGGCTGTTGGATATGGCCTGACGTTAATGCTGAGCTGCAGTTAACTCAGCACACACACACTGACGCAGACACACACAGTACACAAACTCACTCATACACGTACACACACACACACAAATACACATTGGAGGGCTTGCTAGGTGATGTAGATTAAACCCACTTGAGATTATAAACAAACGATGCCATAAAGAGATGACCCAATCATGTGATGAGAGCCTGAGCCACTCCGCTCCAAATAAGGAATGCTGCCAGTGAGCAGGGCAGGGCACTACGTCAGGAAGGCACGTGGCAACAACAGAACAGAGAAGGCCTAACTCACAGTAGTATTTTACAAACCAGGAAATAGTTACTGAACCCCTGATGCTTGAACCCTTTGAGCAAGCATTTAGGTGATTAGGAGGTTAAACACATTAAAGCACTTTGGTTAATTAATTATGGAGACGTAGATCACAGAGTCACAAGTAAACTTGAGCCTTTGTCATCATCATGCAGAAATGTGGTCCCACTGGTGTTTTTATTGTTTGATTTGAATGGACTTTGCATTTTCCACTGAACTTAATTAACTGGGCGTCCTTACAGTAAGTTCAGTGCATCACTTCCTGTTGTGTGAAATAGCAGCCATATCACCCTGAGCCTAGCACACGTCTGTCACAGATCCTGTGGTCTAGTCTGACTGAAGCTAGCAAAGAATGAGGGGAACCACATCACCTGGTTCATGGTCTGATGTGCACACAGCTCATCTCAGCTGAGTCTTAGTGGAGTCTCAGGGCTATTTTGCTTGCCATTGTGGTGAAAGTAATACACCACAATACACCACTTTATATAATAATAAAGTATAACATTATGATTATAAATACCACTGTGTCAGTGTCTTGCAATGTGTTACATCGCATGCAAGTGCAATTTTCCACTGTCTAGTTGTAGTACAACTTTAATGTGCTCCAGTGTACAACCTTTCAGCAGGGAAGTTTTGAACATTCTAATAAAAGATACTGCGACAATTTAAGGTTCTAAAATTCCATGTTGAATTCAGAGCCCTCTAGCTCTGGTTGAATTCAATGAACCCTGATATTCTTTAGAATGTAAATTTTCCAACATTCTTGTCACACGGGTGTGATGCAGAGTGTGATGGTGCCTGTTGAAGTGGCTGATTGTGATGCTAATGCTAAAGCTATTCCCGACAGCAACACTCATCCTTCAATGCCCCACCCCCACCTCCTCTGCTCTGTGCCCAGTGCCCTGCCAGCTCAGTCAGGCTACACTACCATCCGCACGTCCTTCACCAGACTCTGGTTTCACACAGAAACCTGAGATCTCTCAAATCTCTCTCTCTCTCTCTTTCTCTCATTCAAACACTGGACCGGGCCGTAGCACCACAGAAGCAGACTCATCCAACAGCATGGATGCCAACACTCCAGGGGGGTTAGTAATGTGTGTGTGTGTGTGTGTGGGGGGGGGGGGGCTACAGTGTGTACGATACTTCACCCCTCCTCTCGGATCCGGTCACCCCCCCCCCCACACACACACATATACTACACACACCAACCCAACATCCCACTAATCCTACCCTCCTTAGAAAGCCCTTGTTACTGCTCATTAGGCCCCAATGACAGTTACAGTGGAGCAGACAGGCAGAGAGAGAGAAGGCGCAGTCATGCAAGCAAGGCGGTGAAAAAGAAAAGGTGCTGGAGAGCTCCTGACGCAGAAGGAAATGGCATTAAGGCTTTAACAGGCACAAAGCGAAAAGAGAGAGAGATAGAGAGAGAGAGAGAGAGAGAGAATGGACTAATGGGGCTTAATCAAAAGCCCCAACTGTCAGCTCGAGCAGAAATCAAGTTTTAAGTTTTTTTTCCCTATGAAAGACCACTTAATTCCCTTCGCTGCGGATCAGGTCAACTGTATGCCTAACCCCAATTACCTTCACTATACCCACAACTCTGAAAAACAAGAGTACACCCCCCCCCCATTCACCCTCATCCTACCAGTTGAATACGGAACACAATTCAGAATAATGCTCTTAGCGAAGAGAAAAAAAAGACTTACTCACAACATGTTCAGTTCAAGTTCAGCCTTGTTTGTCAGAGGGGCTAAATGCATTCGTGACAGAGTAGCGTAAAGTGATGAGACCATTTGCTTTGGTGTACGGCTTTAACTGTTTCTGTGGCAGAGTTGAGGGCTGTGCGTTTGGCTCCAACTAAAGCTTCCTGAGTGCTCGGAACACGTTAACTGGACAGGCACCTGAGGAAACAGTATTCGCTCAAGGAATACTGTCTGAGACTTCCATCATTAAAGGAAAATTCCGGTTTTTACTCAGTGGTAGACACCGAGTGGCTGCCAACGTTCATTTTTAGATTAAATATTACCTTGAACTTTCATTGTTCTTTTGTTATTGATTCACATGACTTGCTGATAATGCCATGAATAGAAGAATGAGCAAGGTTATCTGAATGGGTCACGGCACCTAGCAATGCTGACTGCCTGACATCTATAATTCAGCCATGTCAAAACTATGAGAGGAAAGCCTGTCACTTGGCATTTGCCCACCCGTGCCCCTTGGTAGCCTACCTCAAGCTAAGCCCCCCCCCCCCCCCCCCCAATCACCACACACGTCTCACACGCACACTGAGAGGATCAGCTGCAAGAGAGGCATGCAAAGCCTAACCACGAGAGTTTGATCTGAAGTAACAAGTGTGCACATTCTCTGGGGATTAAAATCTGAATGTATGCGTGTCTAAGAGTGTGTTTTGGGTCGAAAGGTGCATGTGCCTATGTGCACATACTGTAAATGTTTTTGTGCGTTTGTGTGAATGTGTGTGTGTGTTGTAAGTGAGTATGTTTGAGTGCATTTTCCTGCGTGTTGTGAGTGTGTCTGAGTAATTGCACAGGCTCATACTCAGAGTATCTACTGTAGCTTGTGTCTGTGACAAAGTGAAATCTGTTCTTTTCCAGGCTGTGGCTACAGGTCCTGCTCAGTTCCACAGCTGCAAATCTGTGATGCAGCAGGAGGATAAGGAGGCTGGGAATAGGTCAGTGATGGGACCTTTTGAGGGAGAGCCTGCTTGCTATTCCCCTGAAAAAACCAAGCTGCGCTGTTCTCCCCATGGACTTCTGCCCTGTTCCCATCACATCCACAGCCTAACTGGTCCAGAAAAGAAACAACAAGCCGCACACGGAACAACACAACAAACAAGTGCAGAGGATCATGTGAGAGTGGTGTCAACCACTGACGTTCCGAGAAAGAAAAAAAAAACAAGAAAAAAACGGATGTGTCTCTTGGTGGTAGTAAACCCACTTCACACATAGACAAGCAAAAAGACGGCATTGCTAACAGATACAGTCACGTAACAATGTAGGGTAACACTTTACGTGAAGGTATCTACATAGGAGTGACATGACACTATCACAACACTAACCCTAACTTGTCATGACAAAAACCGAAAGACACTAACCCTAACTAGTTATGACAAAAAACGAATGACACTTGACAGAAGCGAGTTACAGAAGCGTTCTGCCATAAACGTTTATGACTTATTTATAATGTGTATTAACACGTTCATGACAGTGTTATGTCACTCTTATAGATACCTTCAAGTAAAGTGTAACATGTATCAACTATAAGCACCACGATAAGAAGAAACCAGTTTTGCACACATTCTATTTGAAATCCACATGTTATACTATCGTTATCGGTAAAAGACGAACTGTTGAGGATATGACAGTATGTTCTCAGTGATAATTTGACACTATTCTGCTTATTATGTTGATACCGCCTAGTATTGATGCCCAGGCACAAGTTCAAAAGTAATGGTATTCTATGTAGCATGTGTTTTGTGGTATTTTACCAACACAACCAATTGTGTTCAATAATTAATATGCCCATGTAATGTGGCACCGCAACCACGTTACAGCTGCTCACATTATACCTGCTTGTTGAATTTGGGCTACTTTTAAAGGAGCGACACTTACATCTGCACGTAGGCCACACCATCATTGATTCCAAACTCTATTATCCGGATAGCTGCTAGCCTACACTCGATGTATGCCAGGAGCCCAGGCGTAATTACTCCGTTATTACTTTGAACGATTAAGTAGCGTTAAAGTTATAAGTGCACACACCCATTTCTAACTCCGGCTAGCTGGAGCTAAATGTGAGCGAGTGAAATTTGTGGCTTTTCATTTTAGGTAAATTAGCGCAGAACAAGTTGGACAAGTTAACTTAAGGACAGAGACAACATGCATTAGTTGGTGGGCTGTTTAGCTAGCAACTAAGATAGTAATGTCAGTAACGTTGAACTAAAGCACAATAGGCTAATGATAACTGTTCAAACCACACCTATACATTCTTTGTCAAAAGGATATCAATACTTAACCGTAAGTCTGTGTTAGCCCGACTTACCTTACCACCGGAATCCATGTGGTGTGATAACAGTAAAGATAACTTAAGATGTCCGTAACTTAGTGGTGCTCTTTAAAAGTCTTCTCTTCTTCAAATTCGATCAGTGTTTCATTTTGTCTCAGAATATTATTGAAAACGAAAAAAATAAATAAACGCAGCGTTAACGTTAGCTGTGAACAAAAGGGTCTTCTTCAAGAGCAACCCAAACAAAGTTGTGTTCTTCTCTCAAAAGTCCATCACAACTTTCCTGCACGCAATTATTTTTGTGTTCGCGAAAGCTGAGGCAATGCCCCAAACTTTTCAGTCTTTGTAAGTTCTGTCCGCGCAATAGGCTAATTTCACTTCACGCTAGTGTCTAACCCAAGACTTGTGCCCCTGAGGAAATAAGCCGGTAAATATATTTCGTGTGTGCATCTAGCGTGATTGGCTGACGCAAGACTGGGACTGTCTTCCGCGGAGGTGTGAGCGGAGGCTTGGAGTATTCATGAACGCCCATTGGATAGCTGACCCTATCCAATGGGAGCGTTTGGCATCCCATTGACAGCCATAACAAAGACAAAATAATATCCTGACTGAAATGTAGTCTACACTTACCACCAATATATACAGCCCTTAATGTCACTGTGTAAAAAATACAACTCAATTAATTTAACAATTAGCCTAGTACTAATGAAAGTTTCTATAGCCTAGCCTAGCCCTACATCCTGTTGGCAATAGGCTACGTTGCTTGTAGCCTAATTCAGCGAGAGGGCGCAAATGTGCGCAGTGAGACAGGTTCTTAAGAGTCTGGCAAAGGGGTCTGTCTTGGAATTCTGCATGCATTTTCAAAGTGAAAGACAAATTAGAAAAAATAACTTATCCTGTCATGTAGCCTATCCTCAATATTGTTTGTGCCTATTATTACTGTTAGTAATAACTTATGTTAGTAGGTCTAATAACCTACACAAGTTAATGTTCCCATGACTGAACATTTTGCTATATTTAGTCTGAATGTTTTGGGACAGAAAATGTGTTAAATGCAAAATATACAGTTTCACATTCTGATGAAGCTATAATTTCCTTAAATTTGGGAAGAAGGCTACACGTGGGCCTACCATAGCTTGCTGTGTAACATCCAGTGTGAAATATCGATATAAATGCACTGTCAATAATCTGCTCATTGTGCCCTGAACAGGCCTTCATATAAACAACCTGCACCTGGACAAGCAATTCGCCGTATTGTCTGTCTGCGTAGCCCTCAGGCCTTTTAGGCTACGTCATGTGTGTGACTGAGGGGGTCCTTTCATTCACAATCAGAAAATGGCATTGACAAGTGTTTATTGCCAGAGCGATATATAAAAACAAACTTTTTGCTGGAGAAAATCAAAGTGGACTGTGTTTTTACCTTTTGTCAGAGATGACAGGGCACGCCATCCGGCCCACACGAAGCAAAGGAAAATAATCAAGAGAGCAACACAGGAAAAGACACTTGTTTACACACAATGAAAGTGGAGGGAACTTGACAGAGACTGAAAGAAAAATAGAATGACCAAAAAAAAGGAGTCAAATGAAATTTTGTTCCCAAGGCTGTTTTATGTCGGCCCTTTGAAATCTGCCTAAAACAATAATAACAGGCGAATGCTCAGACAAAGACGGCTGGGAGGGCTGCACAATCTGCAGTGACGGTCTAATCTGAGGGGGCCACGCCACGGGCAGCAGGCCAGGTGCGTTCGGGTGCTGGGGAGCCAAGATCAGTGTCTCATGACCCAGGATAACCAGGGACCAGTCAGTCCAAGAGGATACGTTAATCAGAGGAATGGTGTCATTGGATTTTGAATGCAAATATAGATTAGATTGGTTATAGATATTGGTGTTTGCACAACTGATAGATTGTAGCCTATAGGCCTACTTTTGTCTACAGCCATTTCACAGCATGCAAATACAAAAAGTAAGAAATTCATGGCCTGAGTTCATGGCATGTATATGGCATATGGATGAAATGAATGAAAAAATATTTAATGATGTTAAATCTTATTTTGGGATTAGAATAGCAGCCTGTTGCACAGTTTTAATTGGGAATAGCTGGATCTTGCATACGTGTACAGTATGTAGAGTATGTAGAATGTGTAGGCCTAGCCTGTGTGGAAATGATACACACCTCATAATTGTGCACAGTATGAAAGATATAGGACATACACATTTGTGTCTTGCACCAGAATTCCCAGGTGCATTGAAAATGATGGGGTGAGAGGGATATCTTTATCCAGTATGTTTATATAGATTTATGTCATCTATAGGCTACTGGACCGCGGGTTTCACATATGACCTTAAACATGAGCTCGTAAACATGAACTCTGTCATGCACTGGTGTCTAGAAGGCTGTACGGGCTGTGTGATAGTAAACTTCACTCTGACTTCCCTTGTACAGAATATATAGGAATAAAATGTGTTGACAAGTGGTTCATGCCAGGCCAGACAAGGGCATTCACTTACTGTGCCTTTGGTGAACCACTCTTGCAACATAGCACAAGCCCAAATAATTGCTTTTAAAGGGCACTATAACGTGCACATAATTAAAATCTACATAACTAATAGCGTGACCTCCAAGTCAGCCTTTCTGGCCCTCCAATGACCTGTTATATGTAGCAATCAAGTAGAATATTGTCATGGCCTGTTACTGAAGCTGGCAATGTGCAGAAAAATACACGGACACAGATACAAAAGTACCACCCTCTTTCAGTAAGGACATTGTGAGAAAATGCTAAATCTAATGAAGAAACAATGATCATACATTGTTGCAGTTCCAGCAATACTAAAACAAGAAACCCAAGGTTGTAAACCCAACAAAGACTGTCTTGGTCAAACCATGGATTCTTTACCAATGAGTTTCCCTCCATCATGGGATGAGCCAACCTGTCTCCTGTTCTAGTGTTGAATTGTTTGATTCATTGTCGACCTAGCCTATGACACATTGTCCACATGATGATTGTCTTCCTGAGAATCTTCATTTGCTCCAGCAGGTCAACAGGTGAAGGAAGTCGAAAGCACAAAAATGTTCTGAAGGCACAGACATTCAAATTCATAAAATGTATTACCAGTGTTGTAAATCATCTCCTAAATTAATGATTTGCGAATGAAATCTAAAAGCTGTCTTTATGTTAACCTGTGAGAACTGGTGGGGAATGCTAGTTTCACAACTCCAACTCGAATCTATCGCATAAATCAGGGACAGGATGGATGGGCGAGGGAGGACAGAACATAAGCACCTCATCAGGACCCAGATGATGCTCCTACTTTTGTTAGCAGTGTTGGGGAGCCGTCCGGTTAGTGCACACGTGCGGAGAAGGAAAACAAGCAGGCGAGCTGAACAGGAAAGTGTGCGGCGCTCACACAATGCTACAACTTCAAGACCAAGGGAAGACTGACGAGATATAGAATTGTAGTTTTTTTGCGTCTTTTTTTGGAGATATTCCTTTGAAAGCCAGTGAAAACAAAAACAGACATTCCTCAAACAATGGGCATTCTGTGTCCCACTGCATTGTGTTCTAAATCAAAAGATAGACATGCTAGTGCCGAGGTATTCACCTTTGTCCTTTGGAACACCCTGAATGACTTATCATCGGATTGTGTAATGCTGAAATCATTTGAGATGTAGAAATCAATTAAGTCATCCACTTTTGACATTCTTCTCTTTTTGAGCATCCTCACATTACCCTACAAGGTATGGCTTTTATATGTTGATATATGCATTGGGACAATCTTGAGTGCTGTTGAAGTTATTGGCTTTTCATAACCAACTTTATATCTGAATATTTGGGGCTGCAAGAAATAGTCACACAGACAGCCTTGGTAATAGTGTGCTTCTCTTGCACTTCTCTTAATATTTTCTGATTTTTTATAATCTCATTCAGCAAATATGCATAACATGCTGTAAATCTTTACAATGAAACATAATTTGTCAAAGTTCATCATATCAACAAAACTATTCAAACTTTGAGCAGTTAATTGCGTTTAGATGAAGTAGTTCTCAACTGGTACATGTTTGTATCATTCTGAAGCAAAAGCCAAAGTAGGCCTCAACTCTTATACTCACATTCACATGAGCTATATACTTCTGTTCACCCACACATAGATACCTATGGTTCTATCAGAAACCACTTCCTGATTGCATCTTCCAATCATTTCTGCATTCCAAACCCCTATATTGATTACAGGTACACGACCGGTTGCATCCAGTTCATTGGGCTACTACGTGCAGGTTGGCTTTCCTCTGTGACACTCGATAGACCTGTGCTGTGCAACCACACTCCTTTTGGTGAATGCACGCGGACGGACAGCTCTATGGCAGCCTGTGCCATGCCGTCATGTGATTGCCCGGCCGCGTAGTGGGCTCCTGCACGTACTCCACCAAATGATCTCATTCAGAGGACTTTTTGTTTGGCTAATACTCTGCTTTGCTGAGCTGCTCTGCTTAATTTGCACATTGTACAAAGCACAGCAAGGCCTTACGAGAACAGCTTTTTTTGTCTCTGAGAATGTCTTCCAAAGAATAGGAGAAAAGGGAGGTTCAGCTGATCTAGTCAGTGCTGTGGGTTTCTGTGTTTTGTGATGCAAATGGCATAATTCTGTACATATGTAAAATGAATCTATTATATTTTTGACATAGATAATAGATATAAGTAGAATAGTAGAATATATAAGTAGAAATAAAAGATAAATAGAAAAAAAAACTTGCTTCATTGAAATATGGAGCACTGTACAGTTTCTCCCATGCATATGGTTCTATGGAATTGTTGTTTTGTTTTGGCCGAAACCTTTTGTTCTCCGCACATTCCGTGCAACAGGTCCATGGTGCTGTTACATAACTGAAGAAATCCCAAAGCGTGACAACTAATTCCACACTTGATCAGCTTACAATAGGGAGCATTTTTAAAAGCCATGTTAACAAGTGAGTGGAGACTAACCTTTTCTATTTGCACAAACACACGTGTGGTCTACCCTGGTCTGCAAAGATAAATCACCATCTGACCACAGTTCCAAGATAGATGGCATTTGCCATGTAGAGGACTGCTGCTGCTGTTAAATGTTCAGCGGATCAGTGTAAAAGCATTCACTTTAAAAATAGTGGATCTTTAAGGCTCTCTTAAATGGCTCCACCTTTGTTCGTCAGTTGCATCATATCAAGGCTGAAACAGCGTCATCCTTGCGCATTTGGTACCAACATGACGCATGGTCGACCGGATGAGGGCTTGTTCCTCCTTTGAGGTTTTTCACCCCATGGGACCGAAAGGGAAACGGTGACCCCCATTGATCAGGTATGAACCTGACCTAAATTTTCAGCGGAAATCATGACAAAAGGGAGCGGTATTGTGCGCCATTTCTTCGCCGCAGACTAAATAATCACATCTTGCCCCCCTGGTCAGGGGTCTTGTTCTGAGTGAGCTAGCGTATATGTCAGGCATTGGATCGCCTGAGTAGAAGGCCTAGGCCAGGGCTAGTCAAACACCACACACACACAACAAAGGCACCCACTAGGTGCCTGAGACACATGCCTCTGGGTGATGTGCAACCCCTTAACACTGGCCTGCTTTAACTCTATGCACCCAGTGCACCTTGGCATAGATATATAGGTCACACAGTAGGGTGGGGAATCTAAACCTGGACCCCCTAAGACCTTGGCTTACACCAAAAGCACAGGGGTCAGTGATGAAGAGATTACAGGGACTGTTTACATCTTTAATCAGAGAGGAACAACAATGCTAGCTCATGCCAAGGGTTTTTTCCGTAACAAAGTTTAATGACGCTAATTCCGTGTTTATGTTTGTACTGCACAGGGACAATAGTCATTGTATCACATCATCATATTACCACAAAACCCTATTGAGGTTATCATAAAGCTATAGAAGAGATACAACTCGAGTCTCTGCTAAGAATTAGCTTGTGAATGGCATACAGTCTTTTGGTTTCCTTTGGTTTCTCTCACAGTTGCTTGAGTGCTCATTGTTCAGTTGTCATTGTGCTTCACTGTTGGGTTGGATAAGGAGGAGAACAATTACTGAGGTTTCTGGTGAAAGAAAGGCTGTTTTTGGAGAGTAATGCTTTCTGACAGGGTGAGCAAGAAACAGTTCAGGCCATGCGTGTGGTTTCAAAGATATGAGAGTGAGGAGCTCTCACAAAAAGACAGTACACCAAATAAAGTTAAAAAATTAGTGTAAGCTAGCAGAGCAGTGGCAGGTAAAGTAACTCTTAGAAGATACTAAGACGCAGGCTGTTACCACTAAGGTGCTAAGAGTTGTGTTGGCATGTGTTCCATATCAAAAGCATTTTCTCTGGATTTCAGAAGAGCGATCTAAAAGCTGTTATGTTGAATTTGTGAAGTCAGAAAGGAAGACAAAAATAATGGAAATCAACGAAGATCAAAGCTAAATAAGTAAAGTATGTATGGCCCTAAAATAAAAATGGTTCAGTGTGACATTTGGCTGAATTGTTTGGTGCTTTGTTTTACCAAAATCTTTTGTCCGGATCTTAGAGCTGCCCATAAATATCAAAAGACTATAAGAGGACATAATAAATGAAGTCTATTCTTCCACCTTAATTTTGTATCACTGCAACTGTGATGTCTACATCCGACTGTAAAACCGTGCTGGTTCATTTAATGCTAAGAACTGAACAAGACGTGATACTGGTTGTCAGGCTATGGATATCAATGTGTGCAAATGGCTAACTTTGTATGCTTGTTCATGTGCTTTACTGATAACATATGTTTGTCTGCAGATATCTTTGTGTTTACACTGTAAGAAATATTTCAAAAGCCAACAGGAGGACAAACAATCCTTCCTGGCATAACCCTTTCAGTCTCAAGCTTATAGTGCCAATTATTACTGGTGTACCTACTGGTGACATGACCATGTATAACAAATTATATAGCATTTTTACCATCCCTTTAAAGGCACAATGCAGGGTTTTTAACTTAATATGCAAGTTTTTTTTAGCTTAATTTACCTTCATTTAACAGCTTCAGAGTCGTTGGAATGGTTATATGACTTTTTTCGGGTTGAATGGTGGCCGTCTCGCTTCCCCCTAGCGCCTGTGAGCGGAAAAACCACCCTTGCAACTGTGGGCCGCCGGGCCGACGGCCTCAGTGTCAGGAAGTATAACGAGTGTAACGAATTGCTTTACTGCATTCAAATACACATACACGTCAGGCACTGGCTAGAAAAAGGTAGTGATGGAGTTTCTCAGACATTCGTCATGACAGAGCCAGCGAAAAAGAAGCAAAAACCGAGAAAACAGTAAGGAAATTGCCAATAGCCTACTGCATAGTTTACCTTTAAGTGCTAATTTGACCTCAGAGTCTTTTTTTAGTCAGAGGACAAGTCTCTTTTTAACGCTTGTCCTTATCACCCAGAAGTCCACCTGAGCACTGCATAATGGGACTGGGAGAAGTTGATCTCATTTTAGACCTTGTGATATGTCAACCATTGGAAGTAATGGGCACCCTCTTGCCAGGGCATCCTGGTTACTGGGTGGCACGCATTTCATAAGGCCAAGGACGCTGCCCTGACCCACAGAAAATCTTTTTTTGGGTTCTACACATGGCGGGTCTCTGGCCAGCTGGCAGGCCCATAGTGCCTACCATTCATTGGCCTTCTCTTGTTGCTAACCCTGTCTCATCATTGTCTGGTGCTATTAATTCTGATTCAGTCATTCAAAGCACCGAATATGATATAGATCCGGAATGTAATATTTTGCCAAGGGAATTCTTTGTCATAACTAACCTCTGCTCTTCCTGCCTCTTCGACTGGTCAGTGGAATAGCCAACATACAACTCGCTCGTGACCGTAACCTGTGTCGGCCAACCGCCTGTGCATGCACAACGTCTGGCACGTCCGAAATCGGAACACACACAGATGCATGCCCGCTCCACTCGGCAGAGAAGTGGCAGTTCCCAGCAATGAATGTGGGCACTCTTGCTGGTGTCAAGTGACTGCTGCTGATTCACATACAGTCACTCACAGACGTGTGGCAAAGGGGAGGGGAAGTTCAACCCGGGTAGGACAGCTATCTGCCTCATTTGTACTGTGGCCACCACTGTTGCAGTGTGTGCTTCAACAGACGCTGACAACATGGTGGAGCAAGGTTTCCTTCAGGAACCCACTCATAATTTGTCTTGCTATATGTGCAGTACTTTAAACCGATCACATTTTGGTTTATCAATGTCTTATAAACAAAAACCCATTTGTTAGCAGAAAATCCATTGCTTGGAGAAAAAAAAAACTAGAGATTTGGATCAGATCCAAGTATTCTCTCAATATGTTCATTTGCACGTACAATTTGAAACTTGCCCCAGTACATACAAAGCCTGTACATTCACAAGTTAAATTAGTCATGCAGGCGATAATCTCTATTATTATGACCACAGAGACCACATAGCCATACAAAAGATCCAGTTTAAAATATTATAATCAATATTGAAATAATATAGTGAGAAGTGATTATTAGACCTTGAGCAAATGATTACATGGTATCAAGTTTGCCTGAACAAAAAGTAAACAAGAAAATATATTCATGATTTCTTCTATGTTCATGTTTGGCAAACACCACCATCTGAGACCCAGAGCCTTTTTAATCTCCCTCACAGCATTAGAGTTACACACAGGACCATTATGCATGCTCTTAATGGGGTGGGAGAACTGCACAGGGCAACAAGTTTTTCATTATGCAATGTCTCAGAGGAGTAACTGTGTGTGCAATCTGAAAATACAGCATGGTTCTTAATGTTTTATGTTGGTTCATTCATTATAATGTATTGTTGAAGTGAACAATCCAGACATCTTTATGATAATTTGAGCATGTGAGAGAGTCTCATATGACCAGTGCCTAAAAATGCACAGTAAGAATACATCTGTAAATTCTAACTGACACCTCCCATATGGTCAGTAAATCTGTTTGAGAAGGAAATACTAACAATTGTGACGAGGTGATGGGGAATGGGTGGGACACTAAAACAACATTGGCCCATGTGACCTGAAAAAAATAGAGCTGTTACAAAAATTCTTAAAATGACAGAAATAGGACAAAATTGTCACTCATTTTTCCTCCAAAACCTCTGATAATGGTTGGTAGACGACACTGGTATTGAATTAATCAATAAGTTAATCACATACAAAACACACACATAAAAACAAAACAAACCAGAAACTCCATAACAAACCAGAAACTAAATGGTTTTATTTCTTCTGTGGACATTGAGCCTCAGTCTAAAAAACTATCTGCATTCTTAAACTCCCCACACACATACACACTCGCACCTCATCCTGATTTCCACTCCACCAGACATGGAAAACATAAAAAAAAACAATCAATTAATCTGTAATATTGTCTAATGTGTCATGTTTATATGCCTGACGTGCTGTTTCTATCTTGTTGCTCTGTATTCTATTCAAGCACAAACTGACCGATTTGTGTCGGGTAACACGACATTGGGATTTGATTATCTAGCCTGCAAGTCAGCCCGACTTTATCCAATCCACAAAATGTAAGGATGTCTATGATTGGGATGGCCTTGTGGCGATAGAAATACTGGAGACAGTGTTGATAGTTCCCAAAAAAATGGCAACGATTTATTTCCACTTTGGTAGCAGGTAACCCGCCAGTCAGGAGAAATAGGAAAAAACGAAAGTCCAAACAATAATTTAAAATCAATCACTAAACTTCCAAAAACATATGGTTACACTTTACTTGACAGTATTGACATAAGAGTGACATGGCACTGTCATCATGACACATGAACCCTAACCCTAAACTGTTATGACTAAAACTGAATGACACTTAACTGCTCTAACCGCCCAAGTCGCAATATTTTGTAACAGGACAAAGTGCCTTTGCGAGTGGCTCTTGGCATTCGGAGGCGAGCCAATTAGTGCAGAGAAGTGGCTATATAAATTGTAACTTTTAATTTGGAAGTCGACATCATAGCTGCATACCGTGGTTCGTCCACCTGACCCCTGCCTTCACCGCGGGATCCCTTGAGCTGTTTTGGCCTCCTGCCTGCTGTGCACACATCCAGTGATATTCCTGGTAGAATATTATGGCATTGTGTGCGTAGTAACGTTTCCTGTATGATGTAGGCTAGTATAGCTAACGCAAACTTTGGGGGTTTTAGGACCGCTGTCGGCTGCTGAACATGGGCCTCATAACCGACCTCAGCTGATTGGTATGTAATTTTAATGGTCTTCAAAATAATATGTAGCTTGCGTGGGTTTTAATTGTATCTTTTTCGTGTAGCAGAGCTTGCGGTAACACAAGGAGCGGCAACATCAAGGCTACCTTGGTTCAAGTTCCGAACACTGCTGTTTTGTCTGCACCTAAGTTGTGTTGGTCGATTTAACATGTTTTGTTTATTGTATGTTTGCATATCTTTTAACTTACACACGGGAGAATAACTGTATACCGGACGCTCTCGTCCAGCATTAGGCCTCAGCTATTGTATAAAATACGATGCTCACCACACTATATGTGTGAGTGCATACTGGGCAGTGTGTGTACTAGGAGTGTTGGCTCCTTTTGATTTCCCTCTCTCGCCGGACAGGAGTTGCAGGCCAACAGGGGTGGCGGGCTATCTCGAGGTGGTGTCGTCCCTTCACTTTTCCTTCTGTGGTGCATTTGAGAATTTGCTATCGACATATTCACGTGTGGTGTGTGTGTAGACCCTTCCTCTGATATACTCTCCAGTCCTGGGTAAGCTCCAGCCCTGTTCCTGGCTCCTTCAATCCCTCCTCAGCCAGTAATCTAATATGCACATGCTGGTGTATGTGTGTGTGACTGTGTGTGTATACATGTGTGTCCAGGCCTTGTAGGCCATTTGTGTCAGTGCCTTAGTGGCAAGTTCTGACTGTCTGGAGAGAACTCAAAGAGTTTATTTTTGGAAACACTGTCTCCACAGACCTGTGTTGCCTGGTTGGGCTTCAGATAACAAATTATCGTCCAATTCATTGAAGATTCTGAGGGGCAGGGCCTCAGATGGCGTAGTCGACATTTCATAAATAGAGTAACCTACCACTGCTACAATGACAAGCGTCATTACTGAATAAAACAGACGATAGACCCGAGTCTCATTTGTACTCTTTACGACTAGTTGGCAGACATCCAGAGCTTCGATTCAAGCTCAGATTTGTTTGTGACAGTTTTCAGCAAGTACGCGAGAAACACACAAAGAAGACATGCATTTCCTCCATAACGCTAAAGTGATGCAGGTCATAGTTTTGTACAAATTGAAACAGCAATGTTGAAAAAAAAGTTCACGTGGAGAATCTATACCTTTTGGAGAATATGATCGATCGTCTATTGACAGTGATAGTCACAGTGCGTCTGACCAGGCTGCTTTATAGTAGCATAGGGTTTGTGGTTATAGTAATAGTTTACTATGTTGGTTTACATGTGACTGTTTTCCTGTTCATTTGTTATGTGGGTGAAATGACAAAAAAAGAAATTAAAACAGCTCAAATATGTTCAACATCTAGTATTTACTGAAATGTGCATAATTTGAGGTGGTTGCCATTCAGTGACATCATAATATGCAAATTAGATTAGTAAATTTACCCCCTTCATAAACTTTTGTTCATACTCAATGATTTTCACATGTACATTGGGAGCTTATTTCTGACCACTTTCAAGCCATGGCCTTTTGAAATTTTGATGTGAAAATCCAATGTTGGTTTTCTTAAACCTGACTAAAGGGTTAATCAGTGGTGGAGGAAGTACTGAAACTCAGTACTTAAGTAAAAGTACAAATACACAGAGAAATATTTACTTTAGTAAAAGTAAAAGTACCACAATGACAACCCTACTTAAGTAAAAGTAAAAAGTACCTGCTTTTAAATGTACTTTAAGTATTAAAAGTAAAAGTATTTGCATAATGATTTATTATCTTAATATCTATATTTTAAAAGGAAAAATCAGTATGGGCTGTGGCATTTTAATTAAGCTAGTTTTAGGTTATACTCAACTAGATAGTTTTAAACTAATGCAATTGTGCTTACCATCTGTGGCCCAGTTTACATTCTGACCTACAATTCTAGAGACTGTAATTCTGGTTATCTACTAGGGTGATCTGCTGAGTAATATCATTCAGCAAAACACGAGAGCCTGAAGTTTAACGGGGTGTAGACAAGGGAAACGTCGGGTGGATCGTAATGCCAATTATGCTGATTGAACAGAAAAGTTGCTGAGAAAGGTGTCTTTATGATTAGGTTCAGTTTCACTTGCGCAGACGCATAGACATTGAATGAGCGCTTACATTACTACCCCCCAATTGTAGGCTATGCATCTTTATTTGATCACACACAATTAAGTAATATTTCCTAATCTGGAAAATGTTATGTTTTTTCCGGCCACCGGTTCATTAATAGTCTAGCCTACAATTAATTTGTGCCGCAAATGATCAGACGTGTGACAGAAGCATGGGCATAGCCTGTAACTTCGCTGATCCGCGGATAGCAATCTCATCGGAGAGGAGGCTGCAGATAACAGACAGAGAAAGGCACAGAACACAGTTGCATGTACAGTGTAGCCATGGGTCTGGTGAATATAGCCTACCGAATGCAGATGGCTACAAGCTCACGCTTTGCCTGGTCTAGACTAGAAGCTTATGTTTCTAAGAATGCACGTAGCGCTCCAGAATCTTTGGTAGCAACCCCGCCCCCTGGTAAAACAAACGTGTTTGTCAGAGAGAAAAAAAAAACTGATCATAAAATGTATCGTAAAAAGGAACGATGGTGTTATAGAAATGTAGCGGAGTAAAAGTACAGATAATTGCTGTAAAATGTAACGAAGTAAAAGTCAAAAGTATGCACTATAAATTTTACTTAAGTAAAGTACAAATACGTGGAAAATTTACTTAAGTACAGTAACGAAGTATTTGTACTTCGTTACATTCCACCACTGGGGTTAATAATAACAGAAGTGTTATGTCATAAACGTTTATGACTTGTTTATGACACATTCATGACAGTGTCATGTCACTCTTATGTCGATACTGTCAGAGCCATATAAAGGTAGAGTTGCGACAATAGGTGTTCAAAATTCGTTAAGGTCACGTGGTTCATGTAAACTTCAAAAAGTTCCCGGAAGTGATTGACAATGGATTAGAATGCATTAAATATACTGTTCAATGAGACACAGAGCCACAATTTTGGGTAATTGATAGACAATAAATGCATTGATATACAATATCTATAACACAGTGTAATTATTGTGTAAACTGTGTAGTTATCCTACCATTACAACAATAGGCTATTAAATTAAATTCCAGACCGTAGCCTGCTAAATATCGGAAGCTTTTTTCTCCCTTTTACGTATGTGTCACTTAATATTAATTTCTGTACAAAACCAAGACGGGAGATTCTTTAGAAAACGCAATAGCACCCACCCCATAAGTGTAGCCTAGGCCTACCTAAATTATCGTTATAAAAACAATGACCTAGTACGTGACTCAAGAGCTGTAAACAGTGTTTTTGAGACTGCGTGTAGCCTACAAAAGCGCATGGAGATTTTAATTTTGCAACGAGAAACTGTAACACAGCTAGTCTAAGTCTGACTCTACTTCCTTCGTCAGCTAAGGAAATTCAAAGTTTCTACATCCATCATGAAGGCCTTCTACACTTCAGCGGTTGAGAGTGTTCTAAAGGGTAGCATCATCACCTGGTATGGGAACTCCACAGTTAGAGATTGTAGTACTCTGCAGAGAGTAGTGCGCTCAGCTGAACGTACTATAAGAACTCAACTCCCTGCTCTACAAGATATCTATTCCAGAAGAGTACTCCTAAGAGCCCAAAAGATTCTGAAGGACTCTTCTCATCCTAACAATGGATTATTCCTACCGCTGAAATCAAGAAGACGCCTATGTAGTCACAAAGCCAGAACTGAGAGACTCAGGAGAAGTTTTTATCCCCAGGCCATCCGAACTCTGAACTCACACTATACTGACTTTGCACACATTCACTCCTCAGCACTCTCAAACATTTCCCAACTCTGAATTCACACTATACTGAATTTGCACTCATTCACTCCTCAGCACTCATGACCCCCCCCCTACACACACACACACCTACATGACTTTTAGCACTTTTACATCCCTCTCCCTATGCTACAGATCTTTTATTTATTTTCTTATTTCATCACACGTCAAAAAACACACACACACACACACACATATCTGACTTTCTCCAACTTTTCCACATCTCCATAGAACTTTTTATTTATTATTTTTGATTTCTCCTCCATCTATCTACCCATGTCCTTGATTGCCTAGCCTTTCTGCCCCCCCCATCCCCAACACACACACACAAAACACACACACTTACATCATCACTGTCATCACCTCACATACATACAGCACACTGCTTGCTACAGTAAGCCTCCTCTACATACTTGCTGCACACTGCCCCCCCCCTCCCTACATACACAGCACATTGTCTTCAGGATCTTCTCCAACACACATCCTCTACATACTTACAGCACACTGCCCCCACCTACCCACACACACACTACACACACACTCACACACAGTCACTGCTCCACTCCCCTCCCGCCCACACACACATCTTCACTGTCATCACTCACATACATCATACATACAGTAGGCCTACTCTGCTTGCAATAGTAAGTCCCTTCACCATACTTGCAGTACACTGCCCCCCCCTCTCCCCTACCTACACAGCACATTATTTCATCAGGAAGCTTCTCCAACACACATCCCCAACATACTTACAGCACACTGCCCCCCCCCCCCCCCCCCCCCCCCAATACACAGCACATTGTCTCATGAGGAAGCTTCTCCAACACACATATTGCACACTGCCCTCTCATACACAGCACACTATCCCATCTCCCCTGTCATCCCCCCAACACACACACCAAGACCCCTGGCAGTTGGGTTAGCCCAGTGGTCTCCAACACGGTGCCCGCGGGACGGCTATGAGGCGCCCCCAGCGCACCTTCTAAAAATAGCCAACAGGTCGCCTGCAGATCACGCTCCACTGTGAAGTTTTCAATAGATATTTAAGTCTAGACCAGAACCATTTTAAGAATGTATGTAGCCATACATCTGTAACATTAAACTGATATTGGTGATACCTTACAAATTGTAGCTGCGTTACATTTTAGCCTTTGGCTCCAAATCCGTTTCCTATTTAATCTTTAAACAACGCATACACGCTGCTCGCATGCATAGACAGTAAAGGGGGAAAAAACTTGCTCGTCTGGTGTAGCCAATGGAAACATATCTTTGCAAAAGTTCTGTGGCCATTCCATGTTCGTCAAATACGGTTCTTGCATGAGGGTTCAAGGACTGAAAAACAATTGCTTTAGCTCACAGGCCTTTTCTCCTCCGTAGGCTACTGCCGTATAATAGCGCTGAAAATTTTGTGGCATGCATGACTGAGCAGGACTGTGCATGACCTTTTTTGTCAGATCATGGAGAGATTTCAGGTGTGCAATAACTTTAAAAGGAGTTTTCATATGTTAGGGTGGTATGGGCGATTACTAATGAAATGTTAAAACCGAATTGTCCACTGAAATCAGGACTTAAACAACCCCTGAATTAGTGTTGCATAGGCTATTGATATTAAAGTTGAAAATACAGTTGCTTAATATATAAAGACTTATAGGCCTACACAATATTGATAATTTAAAAGTAAAAATCATATAGGCCTATTTTTTAGGAGGACTACCCTCGCAAAAAAGGGGTGAGGGTATGTTTGTTTCAAATGAGTAGCCCTCCATATGATTTCGGGTCTTCAGGTAGCCCTCATTCCCAAAAAGGTTGGAGACCCCTGGGTTAGCCCCTTGAGCCGTGGATCTGCCCAAGGTTTCTTCCTTGGTAAGGGAGTTTTTCCTTGCCCCTGTTGCTCTTGGGTGCTCCTTGTTGGTGCCCCCCCCCCAATCCCAATCCTCCCCCACCTTTCTTATGCAGCCCTTGCCACTTAATCTACTAAACCCCTCTTCTACTGCACTTTTTACCCCCCCCCCCCCCCATAAATGCACAAATAGGCTGACACCAGACATAATTTCACTGCATTTCTTACTTCCAGTAACTAGCCTATATGCATGTGACAATAAACTTCTTTGTATCCTTGATATCCTTGTAACTTGTTTTAGTTTTCTCCCCAACGTTTTCTCTGGTAGTTCTTCACTGATCTGAGATAATGAGCGAACTACCTTAAGTAGCTTAAAAGTTTTCTAACATCTCTCCAGTGTAATGGTGGGCATGTTAAGTTAACCGTAGCATTACCTAGTAACCCCATGGTAATGCGATGCGAGTGATCATAATAAAGATCCTTAATATCCTTATTATCAACCGTCTCTGATAATAACATATAAAACGTGATATAGTCCTTGATAAATACCCAGGCTATGAACTCATAAGCATTTTGTCACCGTTTGTCATTCACCGTGCTGTGAATACAGCATTAGGATGCTAGGCTAAAGAGCTAGAGATTCAGACAACCTGCATTGTGCTCATCCTGTCAGAAAATAGCAATTTGATCAGTGATCATGCATCATCAGCGCAAGCTTGGTTTGAAACTGGTTTCTGGGGATGGGGTGTACACGATCCTTCACTGGGCTAGTGCCTGCTGTGTTAATATGACCGTGCTGATGCTAACAGCTGCAGCTCCCTCAAATCTATATAGGTTCTCATTTTATATTATATATTAGGCTAGCTTTTGCCAATGAAAATGAATGCAACATAAAAAAACAGTAGGCTACTGCTAACTGAAGAAACGTTTACGTTACTGTAAGGAAATTATTATCATTGTATAACCATTTGTGTAAGCTGTAAGCAGAAATATTGTTGGCTGAGTTCTAAGAACAGAGAGTTCAAGTTAAATGTTGTTGTGCTGAGTTCTAAGAACAGAGAGTACAAGTTAAGTGTGCACCCAGACAGACAGGAACTGCACCCTCTCTGTGTGTGTGTGTGGGTGAGATAAGAGTATGTCACAATAAAGTCGCTATGTCTTGCTTCCTATTTTCTGTGTGCATCTGTACAATAAAAGACACAGCTTTTGGGCTGCAGAGTCAGAGACTGATGGTGTGAGGAATTCTTCCTTAAATTAGCA
Source organism: Alosa pseudoharengus (assembly GCF_046254945.1). NCBI lineage: Eukaryota > Metazoa > Chordata > Actinopteri > Clupeiformes > Clupeidae > Alosa > Alosa pseudoharengus. The sequence continues at coordinate 22,080,790 of NW_027468837.1, forward strand.
GGCTCTCCTCTTGGTACCAGAGTTTGTGGGCAAAGCCATACTACGTGTTGTGGTTCTTGTATCTATATGTTGGGGTTAAATTCCCTTACAGTTACCAACAATGTTAACAACAAACTCAGCTTCACTGCTGCAAACAAAGTTGGCTATATGCTTCGCCATATAACGAACCAGCTAGCCTTGTGATAACAAAATCTTTACCTTTTGTTTAGTCCACTGAAAGTTATCCACATATCAAACGATTAAATACACAGTTATGGAGGAATTGTTTTGGGGATGCAGTTGCACTATATCCCACTTTTGCTGCCTTTAAGCCACTTAAATCCATAGCCTAGATGAGCATTGCGCATACGTTACAACTTGACGTGAGGGTGAAGCTAAATGCCCAAGAAACGTCACGTCATAAAAGTTGTAGGCCTACTAAACGCAAAAACTTAATGACAGCTTGTTCGTGGTGGTGTAGTGCTGCCTAATTGAAATGGGATAGGCAAGGGTTATCTTATATTCGGCTATTACGTGTGGCACATTTATTGGGCTTAGCCTCTTTTAATTTATATGAGGAACTGATAAAGACTGAGCAGCAGAAAAGTCATAGTCGATACATAAATCGTTTATTATTATAATTAGGCTTTGATAGCCTACTATTACTTTACTACTATTACTGTTATTATTATTATTATTATTCGGATGAGGCAAAGGAATGTAAATCTGAGTCTGAAATGTTGCCTACAAATACTGCTGTAACTGCACTGCTGCTGTTATTAATTGTTAACTTCCGGGAACTATTTGAGGCTTCCATTAGCTGCCATTGTTGGAAAAAATGGAACATAAGCGTCAATAGAGCATCACAGTCACGCCCACAGGAGTTTCCGGAAGTAAGAATTCAATGCAATTTCTCCATTGACAATTCGGGTATAAGCCATAAAAACTTAATTGCACATGGTAGACTCAAAACCAGCTACGGCTGTACTAAGCGATTGTGTATGCTCATATAGACGCCAAAAGTTCACGGGGCACTAACCTCGTTTTGAGATAAATGTCTTTTATTCGCGATGTCTTGGATAAGTACTTCATTGCCCACAATCCTGAACAATCCCACAATCCCACAGTGATGCCTCTGATTGGTGGAAAGGCCGTTCAGTCATAGTTTGAAACTTGAATCAGCGAAAATTATTGACAAGATGGCGGAGTCTTTTACTGCCTATGGCGAAAATCTTAATGTGAATAAACACTTTCTAGACGAACATTGGTACTTGTATCAACAAGGATTGTGGTTTATATATCACAAGAACTTAGTCAGGGCCAATACACCATCAAATAGAACACTGTAAATGCTAGTTTGAACACTTAACTTTTCAGGTAGCCGATAGGCTAGCTAATCATTAGCCTTTCAGACATTAGAATGTCATTATAATGCTGCTAACATTAGCCTACATGCTGCAACACTGGTATGAAATATATTATGTTTTAGTGACCTTGTTGTTTCTATGAACATGAATTGTTGTTTATATGAAACATCAACTTAGACGAGGCATAAAAAGCCCTGTATATCCCCATTAAGAACTTAAACCTTTGAACTAGCTAGCTGATAGCAAAGCTGGATGCTACCACCGGGTAGACACTGCAGTAAAATGGTTAGCAAACCGTCCATGCCCCCGGCCCGTGAATATTTCAGTTTCAAGGACGAAATCAAGAGTGTCCAAAGGGGTGAAAACCACTTTAAATCGGGTCACATTATTGACTGTTGTGTGTCGAGGGTCAGCTTGTGGGTTTTGTATGGGCCAGCATGAGGAACAAGACCCATCAAACCTACGAAGTTGTGTGGTGAGTTTTGCAGGGAGGTTGGTAATGCTAGTTAACATTAGCTAGGCTAGCCTTCATACTGTATCAATCATTAACCTAGAAATACTTCTTCGTACATTTAATGAACATTTTGTGTAATAATTCAAGTTAATAAACTGAATATGGTGGTCCAAGAGCAGACCATGCACCGGTCCATGCATCAGGATGGCAGTCAGATACGAAGCACTGCACAATGTTAACGTTAACGTTAACCGCTTTCACACACACGATATAAAATACACGATGGTAAATATAACATTCAATACCAAAACACTATTATTTACACGATTACTCCTGAAATAACTGCTATTAACTATATAAAAATCATAGTTTGGAGGAGAGGGTTCGCTGCTGTCGCCGGTTGGAAATGAATGATTTCGCGCTGGTTCGTGCTGCTTATATATTTTTCAGTGAGGCCCGGTGGTTTATGGGATGAGTAGTTCCTTCGCTCGGAAATGAAAATATGTACACAGTCTTGTACCTTTGACTTTTTTTGGACTTTCTATTCGTTTTTTCACTCGAATTGATATGTTGTATGCTTATGAGTTACGCCGTAGCTGATTAGCCTAAGACATGCTCTAAAACTCTTTAGATACGGATTTTTCCAAAACGTCAATGGGAGAAATGAATGGGAAATTTACTTCCGGAAACTAAGGGCCTGTCCACACGGAGACGCTTTTTAGGTTAAACGCAGAGGTTTTGCTTCGTCTTGGCCGAGCGTCCAAACGAATCCTGTAAACGCACTGCCCGAAACCGCACTTTTCTGAAACCTGGTCCCAGAGTGGAGACATCTGAAACCGTAGCCCGTTTGAATTCGTTTAGACAGCGAAACCGCACATCCTGCTTGCGTATCGATGATGTCATCGCCACACCTCAGCTGCCCTGGACTTGCACTTATAGTATTGCCTAACAATACTAGTTTTCATACATGACATTACCTACGATTACACTCCGTAAGATAAATATCACAACTGGTGCTGCGCAGCGCCGATAGCTTATTACTTGGTGGACTGAACACTGTTTTTCCCGGTGTTTTTTATGCATTCTAGCTACTGTCAGTGACGCGAGAGAACTTAAGTTATTAGGAAAGTGCGGTGTAAGTTTAGGCTACATTAATTTGTGCGTAGTGCCAGTGTCATTCATTTATTTTACATGTCTTACAACATATATGCATGCATTCAGTCGAGTGAAATCAGATATAAGCATACAAAGACGCTTAGAACTCACGTTAAGCCGATGGTAGCACACTGAATGCGAATGCACGATTTAATGCCTGCAAAAGTATTGACTGTTACTAACGAAGGTTTTATAGCAATATTATAAATGTGGCGGCAGAATAGCCTAGAACTTGGGTAAGCCTTGCGTTTAGTAGCCTAATTGCGGTGATGAACTAATGTGAATCACGGACTATCCTACAACCAAAGAAAGTAAAGGTGATTAGTAGGCCTACCTGCGTTAGCCAAATAAAGGACGGGACTGCACCCTTCACAAACCGTAAAATAAAGTTTATTAGTTTTACAGTTGACTACAGTTGACAGTTCACCATCAGTCCACACAAACAATTCTGGTTTCCTTGCACTAGCCATTTCGTCGTAGCCTATTCTGTCTGTTTTTAAAGCGCAAGTTTTGCAAGTTTTGGTCAATTTCTGTAAAGAAACAGTGCCACCTATAGGCCTGGGGTATGAAGTAACGTGTTGAGTCGTGTTGAGATGGATCCGTTTGGACGCAAATATTTTTGATACGGTTCCAGGGAAGACGGAGGAAAAAAAGATCGGTTTGGTACGTGTGGACTAGGCCTAAGCTCTTTCGGAGGAGGGGCGGGACTGTGATGCTCTATGGAGTTGTCGCAACTCTACCTTTATATGGCTCTGGATACTGTCAAGTAAAGTCTAACCAAATATATATCAAAATTAACTTTGACAATTCTTTTAAATTATAGGACATGTACTGTATCAGGCATAGACTTTTTTAGGCTTATAAGCAGGTGCTCCCAGTAGCTCACCTCAGACCATTCTACCTCCTTCTGCTATATTCTTATATATTAGGGGGCAGCCGTGGCCTACTGGTTTGGACTTGTAACCGGAGGGTTGCCGGTTCGAACCCCGACCAGTAGGCACGGCTGAAGTGCCCTTGAGCAAGGCACCTAACCCCTCACTGCTCCCCGAGCGCCGCTGTTGTTGCAGGCAGCTCACTGCGCCGGGATTAGTGTGTGCTTCACTTCACTGTGTGCTGAGTGTGTTTCACTAATTCACGGATTGGGATAAATGCAGAGACCAAATTTCCCTCACGGGATCAAAAGAGTATATACTTATACTTATTCCCACCAGAGGAATAGAACATTTAAATAAGATAATTTAAATCCCTGGCCTAAACCATTGCACAATTCAACAATCAATCCTCTATATAAATACCAGTATACATTCTCTATATCAAGATCCACAATTACATTCAATACCATAAGACAAACCATTCCATCGCAAGGCAATCAAATTACATTATTCCATAACACCATATATAGCATAAATTAACGAAAACCCCAAACACCCCTCTTATACATACGTGACCTCTGCTAATCTATGATGTCACATCCAGCAAACTTCAAATATCCCCTGCGACTTTCCGTCAGGTTTTTTGTTAGTCCACTGAAGCAGCAACAAGGTGAGTATTTTGCTATTGTCCGTTAATAAGAAATGTTTGGTAAATGTCCACCCTGAAAGTAAGGCTCTTAACTAATATTGTTACGTGTGCATTTGTGTTTTGCAGTTGCCGTTATAACCATGGATGCTGTTTGTGTGTGCAAATAAAGTGTTTTTTTAAATTGTGTTGTCCGTTCTGTTTGTTTAGCTCGAATGAACTGCAGCCGTAAAGGGCAGCCACACCGTTACAATGTCAAATTCCTTAATCCCTGTTTTCTGTTTTATTGCGCTGTCAATATCTTGTATAACACATGCAATAACAGAATCTAAACATCTCACTTTTTTTGGAAGCAAAAATCAACTCAAGCGCGCTCATGTGATGTGACCAGACTTCTCAATGGAGTGACTCCAAATTGTGTGGGTAGCGTAAATTCGGGCTGGCTTCCAGATGACAGATTGACTTGACTGAAAAGATAATGTTGAGAAATCAGGATGGGGGTGATACAAATAAAGGCTGAATGCAAAGGGGATGAGATTTACACCCTGTGCTAAAGAAAGGGTACACCTTTTCAGTAAATACATGTGTAAATGTATAGATGGGCACATTATCCTCTGCACTGAAAAAGGACAATTTTCCCTGGTCCCAGTCCAGCTGAACTTTGACCAGCCTGGGTCTCTTCTCCACTTGAAGTGTGACCTTTGGGGCTCTATACCGGTCGCCACACAAACGAATAGTCCAAAAACCATTCTCCGGATACGTTGAGAACTTCTCTTTGACTTTAACGGATTTGGAGGCCACTCCCAGAATCCAGTATGTGTTGTCTCCGACATCAACCTCCCAGCTGTGATGGCCAGAATCAAAGCCTTCGGCCGCTGTGACACATACACACCTGCTAAACCTCTCTGGGTTAGCGGGGACATGGCCTGCTTTCTGATACCTAAGGCTGCTCAGATCCTCTGAGATCGTGAGGTGGGCATTAGCAGTGTTAGGATTGAGAGTTACTGGGAACTTCTGAACCAGCCCCTGCATGTCTCTCCAAACTCGAAATTTTAGGGAACTGATATGTCTGGCGACGTCTATGAGCATTCCTGTCATGGTTTCCAGCTCTGTCACTGGCTCCACTGCACGCTGCATTCTCCTGGCAGTTTCCCCGTATTTCTGAAGAAATGGTGTGTTCCCCATCCCTGCCAAGTCCTCCTCCAGACTCTTAATGGTTCCCGAGAGGGAACTGATCTCTGCCGTCACGCTGAGGAGTCGCTCTCGGAGTGCTCTACTCTTCTCCGCTTCCTCCTCTCTGAGGAGGCTGATCCTCCTGACTTCCTCCTCCAGCAGGAAACGCCGGAGAGCCTCAAACTCTCCTTTCATGTGCCTCTCTGTCCGTTGAACTTGTGTGTGAACATGCTGAGCCATCGTCTCACAGTGGTGTTTGAGCTTGGAGAGAGCCGACAATCTCTCTCTCTGAGCCACCAGTGAATCCTTCATACCCTTCTTACAAATCATTGCAGCCTCCTCTGTTGTATAGTGATCACTTCTGGGTTTGCCAGAAGTGTGACACCCTGAACAACCAGGCAGGTTATGACTGGGAGAAAGTGGCTTCTCACCTTGTTTAGTCTTTGGCAGACTAGGCTCCCCTTTATCCTTTTGCTGTGAGAAAGTTGTGCACGTATTCCTGAGAACCAAATTTCGTACTATGTGATTCATTGAGGATGGTTCCCTGCACACAGGGCACTCTCTAAGAGATGAGGTGGTGTCTATCTGTTCCAGACAGCCTCTACAAAAGCTGTGACTGCACCTCAGGACAAGAGGATCCTTGAAGACATCAAAACAAAGAGGACAGGTAAGCTCCTCTTCCAGCAGTGAGAGAGCTTCTGCCATCGTCCAGCACTTTTTCTTCAGCAGTACAAGATCCAAGGTGTTTTAGCATAAACTTAGACTCTAATTCACCTGTCTATGACAGCAACATAGCGTATTTCAATGACATAGAGCTGTATGTGGACAAGCTGTATTTTACGATATCCTGGCAAGAGAAAGTGAAAGTGTTTTTGCCTTAGCTCCTCCTTCCTACATTTCCATTGCACCAAAGAACAGATAAAGGCATGTGGTAAAGACCATTGGGTATCATTTCCTTTCTTTTCTTTTCTTCCATTTTAGACATCAAGTCTTAACTGAGCGTGCTTGACAGTCAGAATCAATAAAGCCGTAACTCTGGCAATTATATCAGTTATTGTAACTGAGCGTGTTTTACATAGCCAGAAACAAATCATTAATGTAGCCTAGTAAGACAATAACTTCATCATTTAACCCTCATGTTCGGTTCATTTCATGTTTACTAGTTTTGTGTTCCTGGTCAAAAATGACTGAAGCATTATAACTTGTTATAAATCCATAGTAATACATATATTATCATCTATTGTTGTGATAGACCTTTGTATCAACTTAAGTTCTATTGGATATTACCAGTTCTGAACTTCAGATATGAATAATTTCTATATGGCCTGCATGCCTCATTGACCTGAGCTCATACAAGTCAGAAAGGGGAAGATGCTATTGGGGAAAAGTTCCAGTGGGGGCTGGCATAGAAGCAAAGAGGGGGAGTGAAGGTGTGTGTGAGTTTGTGTGTGTGTGTGTGTGTGTGTGTGTGTGTGTGTGTGTGTGAATGTACAGAATCACAGATACAGTCTATCTGATCAATATGTGCCTGGACTCAATTTTATACACTGACCATTTTCTTACCCATTCATTTCTAATGGCCGGCCATTTTTGACCATGAATACACATGGGTGTTCTAAAGTTAAATAAAACACCCAAATTGTTATAAAATTATTGATTTGTTTTGTGTGTTCAGATGCCCTGTGTTAACAAAGTCATGGAGCCTCAAGATAACAATATTTTGAGAGAAAAATAAAAAAATGTTCCATGTTCAATATAATACATCTTACTAGCAAACCTTTTTGATAAACCTTCCTGATAAAAATGTTTTTGTTTAAGCATCTTTATATGGGAATGAAACCATTGCAACACTAGACTTTTGCAACAATTGCATCACCCGCCTAATAACTTTTTGACCCCTGAATCAGGTGGCCATATTTGCCTGTTTTCTTTTTTTTCATAGTGTGTGAGGCCAAATTGAAGTACTACTCTCCTCTGGTTCGGGTTAGGCCTATAGCTTCCCCTCTCTCTCCTCAGTCCCAAACAATCAGGCCTCTGTAATTAACGCTAGACTACACCCCTTGTCATGCTAGCATGCTAATCCTCACCCATGATGTTGTGGGCTCTAGCGGACAGCTTAAACTAGTGGCCCGCCTTGACAATCCCCCCATTTTGAGTGTTTGGTGGGATAAGCTGTGAGGGGACCTCCTCTTACTGTACAGACTTAATTCATATTTAGCCTGTGGTTTGGTGTCAGCTGCCTGTACAGTATGCATTCTGACAGAGTTAGGTTCATTGTAAGCAGGGACCTGTTTGTACCAGAATTCATACTGAATGCTACAGTAAATTCATCAGGAATGCCTGCACTGTGGAAAATGTCTATTACTCAATAACTGTCAACAAAAGTATGGCACAATACGATATCTATCAATATCAAATACTCTTGTACTTTATGCTGACATTTATTTAGCAGATTTCTTCATTCTTTGGTAGCTCAGTTTTTTCCATTAAAGTGAGGCATGTGAGGCATGACAATGCATATGAAACCAATATTACCCCAGCCACACTCCTACAACGTCTGAAAAATGGATTTAGTCAGATTAGGATTGGTGGTCACACTCACCGATCATAACACAGCCAATCAACATAATCCAGAGTTAATGATTAGTCCTATTCATGTAAATCGCCCACCCAGTACTGTATGGGCTTTCTCTTCACTGTTTACATTCTATTGTATTTTTATGTCAGGTCAGACCCAAAACACCCCCCTCCTTCTTAATTCTATAGTAGCTTTCCTCCAACAGTCATTGCATTAAATCTGTTAAAATAAGACCAACCCTTAGCTGTTTGCTTTCATTCCTAAGACATTCCTTGTATAATTCAACCACCTCCTGTGAAGATCTTGATGCATTCTTCTAGCTGTATTGTATAAATGAAGTCAATAGTGTGTTGTGAGTGGTCACAAAGGGTTGGGATAAGGAGCTAATCTGGGCCACTTGCTTGTAGTATTGTAGTATAATACGGTAAATTAAGCATTTATGACATTTCAAGTAAAGGCGGTTATATAAGATCAGAGAGGGGTAAAAACAGTTTAATTCTGTAATTATTTTGTCTCAGCTAACCCACCCATCCTGTACTCCTCCTGGGACATGGCAAATTAAACAAAATGATATCCCATGCTTTGATATGGTCACCTGAACTACTAGTCTTGTATAATCAATACCCACTTATAAGTAGAAAAACCAACAAAAGAAACTAGATGTACTGCATAGCGGTACAAAATATGACCGCCGCTCAGTCCTGTACATCCATTCCACGAAAATAAATAATATTAATGAATTTGTCTCCATCTTCTACTCCATCCCCCACTCTTGAAACTTTTGTGTATGCTTGTTTGGAATGTGTGTTTGCGGGCCGCACACAAAGTAGCCTACTGGCGCTGCAAAGGTGAATAGATTTGTAGCACTTGCCAAAAAATTTGTAGCATTGTTATAAAACCTTTAAAATCTCTAAACATAGGGCAGTTCATCATAATCCATCCATTGCAACTGGACTGATGAAAGGTACACCTGTAGGCTACATTGTATTTGGGAAAAGCAGAAGGTAGCAGCATAATGTATTTATTTGTTTATTAAACAAAACAATCCCTGTCAGTTCCATGCAATTTTCAACAGCTATCAAGAAGAGAGAAGAGAACTGCGTCGCAACGATTGGAGCCAAAAGGGTTGAGTGCATGACTCTTGAAAGTTGTGACTCACAGGATAGGATTTGTGTACCTGTAAAAAGGATTTGTGAACCCGTAGCCCCTATTTTGTGTTAACAAGATATAAAAAAAATATGTACAACTTCAACTTTACTGTTACACATTTATGACTTTAGTGTGCACATGCAAAATCTGCAGTTATATGTGCTCGCCACTTTTGGACCCAATATACCTTCATATTTGACGAATTTATGTAGTTTCAGTAGTTACTTTACTTTGAGCCATGCTCTTCCTTATAGTCCAGTGGACAGAAAGGTGAACCCGGAAATGTTGAGTACACCAAAGTTTTATGATGGAAATATATAGTATGGTTTCCCAGCATGCAAAAACTGCCGGATGCTAATTTGCATATGTTGGGCAATTTGTGTAATTGAGCTAATTAGCATAATTTAGCATAATCATCTATATTGATCATATTATAAGAGCTGCTTGGCCAAAATGGACCATGTTAGTATGTTTTTAGGGGTTACTGGAGATGCTGAGTCCATATCTGACATTTTCAAGATTCAAAATCACTATTTAAACTTGGTTTGGTCACGTTTTTACTCTCATTAAGCTGATTTTGCTGAGTTTTTGGGGGCGATTTTTGGAGGATAAAAATGTTCAGAAATGTTATTTCTGAATTCCACAATCATTTTGGAAATAGCTATTCACTGGCCCTCTGCTGTGACTCACAATTGAGTAACAAAGGGAAGAACTAGCCTCTACTCCTCACTGTCCTCATCCGTTGTCCTGTCACCATCTTCTCCAGACTTTTCATCCCTGTCCTGCTGTTTTTGCTGTGTAAATATATTGCCACATGTAACATCACTGCCTTTGCAGAAACAATAATTAGTACAGGCCATGCCTGCAGCTGCACAGCTGCACTTTCCAGATACATGTATACACAGTTTTAACCCAGCTTTGCAGTTACAGCTGATAACATCTAACAAATCAGGAGGAGCAACAGGACTTGAATCGAGGGTGGGCAAGTTCCTCTCCTTTCTTCATACCTGTCTTCTAACTCCCTCCAAACGCAGTTATATCCACAGCCGGTGGATCAGGACGGTCTGCTGCTTTCCAAAGCAGCACCTGTAGATGGGCACGTTTTCCATGGAGGAGCAAGTTGCGTTCTGTAGGAGGCGGTGTCTTCAGTGCTGGAGGAGCCGGGAGTGGGAGACCTTACCGCCAGGGATGAATTACTGCACGGGCCTACCAGGCCTGGCCCAGGGGCCCAAGGGGTCAGGGAGCCCTGAAGCCCAAGCCTTTGCATGAAATCATTACCTCAATATCAACACATCAGGATGTAGGCTATGAATCTGATTGAATTTAGTATTGGCCAGCCCCAAAATGCACCAGAATACAGGAAATCAAACAAATTAAAACATTTCTGAGGAAGGACCTCCAAACGCCCCTTCCACATATGCGACAATTAATGGGGGGCCCTTAATACATCTGGGCCCAGGGGCCCGAAAGTTCATAATCCATCCATGCTCACCGCTAGGTGGAGGCCCAAGCAAAAGGATCCGAAGAGAACCCTTGTAAGGGGTACTAAAAAGCTTACAGAGGTCTTCAGTAGAAGCCGCAGGAGGAGACCAGCCGTCGCTTGAGCCTAGCTACGGGAGAAATGCTTGCCTGAAGAGCGTTTTGATGCAGTGGCCACGGCAGGAGAAGGACTTCACGGGACTGGGAGAGCGGTCTGAGGACGCGGCCTTGGAAAATAAGGTAGTGACGCTGGCCTGGGCGCTGACTTCACCGAGAGAAGACCTTGAGCCCCTGCCCCCGCCGGACAGCTTTAGGCTGGAGTTGGCGGTGGCCCTGGCTGCGGAGCAGAGCAGAGGTGGAGCGGCAATGAGGTGGTGCCTTGAGGATGGACGGTTGGCGGAGCCTGTTTGAGTCGGCCTGTTCGCCGGTGCTCTTTAGAAAAATAAGGGGGGAAAAAGTTGTTGAAATCCGATTGCACGAGCCTAGGTGTAGGTCTAGGGGTCTAGGCCTTGGCGCGATCGTGGCGGTGTGGAGTGGCCGGAACAGCAGAGGACAGCTCTGCGACAAGGCAGCAGAGGAGGGACGCCAACGTCGGTAGCTGTAGCTGTGCGCAGCATGGTCCGGCTGCGATGGAACTGGAGTCTGCTGCCCCGACTGGCGAGACGACGGAGTGGAGCATCGGAGGTGCAGTGCCAGTTACGGTGCTCAGCGCCGAGGAGTCTGTGGCAGTGGAGGCTAGGCCCCGCTAGGTGTTGGAGGAACGTTGCGGTGGTGCACACTGCGAAAGTGCGACCTGAGGGCGTTCTCTGAAGGGAGCTGGGGACAAGAGGCGACAGACCAGGTGACTGCTAGCACGCCCCGCATTGGGCCGCTGGTGGTTGTGGTTCCCCAGGGTGAGTAGGGCTCTTGCGGTGTGTGCACCCCACCTACTGTGTGGCAGTGCCAGAGACTAAATGCTGGACTGAATGTGGGAACGCCCGCGCCGAGGATGGCAATGGCTTGTTGGGGGAGCTGTGCAACGTCAGCGTGCTGGACTGTGCTTGAGATTCCCACGATGTTTCGCGCTGGTGATTCTGGGAGAACTGAATGATCATCTCAATACCTATGTTTCCCAAAAGGCTTGTCCCAAGGAGAACAGTATTACCTTAAACACACATGAGGAAACTGAACAGTCCAATCAGTAGACTAGGATAAGCTAGCCAACTATGCTACTTTGTTTACAATATTTCCAGGCTTCAACCAGACAGCTGAATGTGGTAGAGTTGTAATAGAAATAGTAGGCCTAAGCTATAGGCTAATCTGCATAAAGTGTGCTGTCATAAATATCAGACATTCAGTATTCTCTCTTTTTATATCAGGATATAAAATAATACAGATATATTACATTGTAATCCTCTGGTACTCTAAGGTAGGCTATTGAAATGTCTAGCCCCCCCCCCTCCAAAAAAAGAAAAATCGAGGTTCGTATCAAACCGTGGGTCAAAAATCGTGATACGAATCGAATTGTTAGGTTGGTGTATCGTTACAGCCCTACTGTATATCGCTACAGCCCTATCCTCCAAAAATCTGTCTAAATTGTACCAAACTCACAAGATTTAAATAGTGATTTTGAATCTTGAAAATGTCAGATATGGACTCAGCATTTCCAGTAACCCCTAAAAATATACTAACATTGTCCATTTTGGCCAAGCAGCTCTTATGATATGATCAATATAGGCTATTATGCTAATTTATGCTAATTAGCTCAATTACACAAATTGCCCAACATATGCAAATTAGCATCTGGCAGTTTCTGCATGCTGGGAACCCATACTATATATTTCCATCATAAAACTTTGGGGTACTCAACATTTCCGGGTCCACAATGGGGCTCCATAGGCTGTCCACCGGACTATTACTTGAATCACCTTTGAAAATAGAGGATTGAAGTAGCCTATATGGGTGTTTGGGAATGAATGTTGACTCAGATGCTTTTTGAGACTTTGAGCAGAAATGTCCCAGTCCGGTGTTTAGGATGCATCATAGACAGGTTATCTTTCAGGTAGCCTATTTATTTTCCATTAGAAAACCATCACGTAGCGAACGTGTTGTGGCTAACTCACTTAGCTCCTGTTAGTAGCCTAGGTTATGGTCATAAGCAAATGAGATGACAGTCGAAAGATACAATTAGTGCTGTTATCAATTTGCTTGGTAGCCTATAACCGCATTTATCCCCTCTCTTTATTTATGGTTTTCTACAAATACATCAATAATCAAATTGTCCTCCATCACTCAACCAATGCTAACGGTAACATTATTTTACCTACGTTCTAGGCTATTGATATAATTTAAGATTAACGTAGCCTACCTGCAGTAAAAACCAAGCATGTCCGATAAACATTCTCAGATTTATTTTGGCTTCAAGAAGAAATGGGAATTACATGTCATGCAGAAATCATCCTACCCTTATTAGTTCTCTGCGGTAAACTACAGTCTTGTCCTTGTAGGAAGCGTAGTGTCTTTCCAACCCACTTTAGATTAACTTCCAACAAAATTACGTCTCACTGCAATGATGCGCCATCTGGTGGACAAACGACTACGTGACGCCAATACTGGAAATGCAGCCAAATTATTATGATGAATATTTGGTTTTCCTTTAATCCTACTGAATTTGTAATAATGTATCGGCCGTTCTAATTGCCGATACTGTTGGTATGTGCGTGCCTGTGTGTGTGTGTGTGCGTGTGTATATGTGTGCACCACCATCTACAGGCCAATGAGTGTACAGTCACTAAATATACACATAACTTAATTTCTTTAGACCCCCCCATGGATGAAATTCTACGAAACTTGACATACCCCCAGAGAATGTCAGGTTAATCATACACATAAAATTTGGTGCAGTTCTGAACATTTAACTGAAGAGAGGGGCGATTAAAGCAGAATGATATTGCATTTTCATTTTTTACCGGGGGTGCAAATCACAAATGAGTGATTATGGGCTAGGTTGATGTGGGCCCTTGAGACCAACATACCATAAAAATGTATTCATCCTCGGTGCCACGGTTCAGGTAGTTATTTAGGAAAAACTGCATTTTTTGGGTTTCGGGGGGCCCAGCGCGGGGGAGGGAGTGGCCCCCGGGGACCAAACGAAATTTTTCCATAAAAGTCTAGTGGGGCTACATACCCACCAAATTTCATGTGGTTTGGTGTCCCGGGTATCGTTGACCAAAAATTCAGGAAATAGATGACACTGGGAAACTGGGGGAAAAAAACAAAAAAAAACTTTGACAATCCCTATGACCGCTTCGCTAGCGGCGGTCATAATAATTATGTAAATGTCCCTGGCAAAACAAATAGATCTCAGGATGCAACATGATTTCTCTAAAATCTAAGATCCTAATATCAGATCTAGGGTTGGGCACCGAAACACGGTTCTAATATGGCACCGGTGCCAACGCAAACGGTAGTAACTGCATCGAATAACAACGTGGATTTCGGTGCCTCATTTCGGTGCTTAAATAGCGTTTTTTTTTCTTTATACGAGCCATCACTGCATGTCATGCGCCATCTCTAACGTCTTGCTGTGATAGCAACACATCCAGATACAGTTAGCTAACATATGATAAACACTGGATGTATAAACCAGAGGGGTGCACCACATAGGTGAGTGGACCATGTTTGACAGCTTGCATGAGCCCAAAGTAGCTTACTTTAAAGCGATATCGCGAGCTCCTGTCAAAATCTAGCAGTGGGCCTAACTACACACAAGCAAAAGGCTATGAAACAACATCAACAGTATACGTTACACAATATCCTTGATAATGCGCTAACAGACATTTATTTGAAATGTTATCAGCAAAGTTGTAAGGTGAAAACTTTATTTCACGGTGTGTTATGGCATGATATTAATCTTTCATGTGCACGAGGCCCATATAGCATCACAATGAATATGAAGATCATGTTAAAAGTTAGCTGGCAAAAACATAAATATGTAGGTTACATACCTGATGTCACTGAGCTGTCAAAGAGGCTAAACCATCTCCGTACGTTATCGCTAATTAAACTCAGCTGACTGGTGTTAACTTAGCGCATAGCCATAGTTGCTGTTAAAATGCCTACTAGGCTAGCGCTGAGAATCTAAACACTTCAACACCGACATGTAGCCTGTTCAAAACTACTGCGTGTTATGGGTTAAGACATGACATTTCTTGAAGCATTTGGGAACACACTGAATTAACTGGAAAGTAGTCCCTGTTAGATTAACTTGCTTGCAAATGCCGTTGTCCATGACCTGGCAGTTTTATGGCAAGCGGTTTTAACAATACCTTATGGCAAACCGCCTACACTGGGTAAACTTGAAAGCAGAGCTTACCATTGTGTGTGCATGCATGGCAAGCTGTTTTAACATTTAAATGTATTATTCGTAGGAGCAATGAGATATTGATAGTAAATTAAATATAACAGTTCCATTTCATGTTCAAATTTGTCTTATCAATAAAAAAAAAAGCAATTCATGCTTTAGGCCATTTTAATTTAAAACATTTTAAAAACAAAGTACCGGTTCAGGCACCGTTTCGGCACCGGCACCATTTTAAAAGTATCGATTTAGCACCGGTATCGGATAAAACCCAAACGATACCCAACCCTAATAAGATCTGACATGTTTTACAAAGTTTTGTGAAAGTTGAAATGTTTAGCATGTATAGACATTCGTTCTGATTGGTGGCATTCAGTATGGTACAGGCTACAGGCCAAGGGCGTAGGTTTGGTCTCAGCTTTGGTGGGCATTCACAACTCCTGTTGTCACAATACTAACATTATTGTTTCAATACCAAAAGCAAGTGAAGAATCCCGATTTCGATACTATTGCGATTTTTTTACATTTTTATTTGGTTTGTGTGATTTGTGAGATCATTCACATCAGTGGCAATCATAGAATTTGATTGACCCTCCACACACACACACATAGAAAGTGATGGTTGTCATAGGCTATTTTGGAATTCATATAAACTATAAACTTATATTGTTAATTATTTATAGTATTTTATGATCTGCATGATTACTAATAGCTAAACATATTTAGTAATTTGAATACATCATATTGATATTTAAATGATTAGGCTACACTTGTCTTTAATATCATCACTTGTGGTGTGTAAATCTAATTGAGTGCTTGTCACTTTAAGAGGAACGTGAACGCAATTAGCTTTCAGTCTCATGGTTTTAGGCTAGTGAAAAATAGTTTTGCAAGTGCAAGGATATGTGGATTCAATTAATCATGTTTGCAATGTCATTAGATAAAATAAATGTTAAAAAAACTAACAAGTCAAAGATTTTTTTTCTGGAATGAGATCATAGAAGAGATAAGTGCAATGTTCATTTCTATGAGTATGGAAATGCAACAGTTTATCTTTTATTTCTTTGCATTGTGCAGGCTTCATTCACAAATACATTAGCGTACATAAACAGAATATAGGAACAGGAAAGGATCCATTGTTTATTGCGACTGCAAGATTGGTAGCCCAATTAGCCTAACAGTCAGTGGTGACTTCTATTCTGTGCCTATAGCCTATGCGACTGTCCGTGCGGCACACCCTTAGCCTATTCAACATGACTCCTAACTTTGGTAGGAAGATTACAGAAGCTAGGTTTAGCTGTGACAATATCCTGGGTAATATCCTAACAGCTAATGCTATTTTACACAGTAAAATCCGCATTTGAAAGCCTGGTCACCAGTTGCCAGTTTGTATGGCTAGTTATTTTGCCTGAGACTGAATAATGAAAAAGCTTCGTATTTTTGGGTGGCATAGCTGATCTACAAACCACAAAAAGGGGCAAACATGTATGCTGAAGGGCAAAGGGAATATCACAATGTTTTACTCTGGCCTTTTATGGGATAGGCTATGTATTGGCAGACAGCCCTTACTTACCATTGTCGTTGACACACACCCGCTCGCTTGACTGCCAGTAGCCTGTGCTTTAACACTCTCCGTGCGTGTAGCGTGCATGTCCGATAGCCCCCCCCCTCCCCCCATCTGTTTTTCAGCAAATCATATGACGTTTCTTGTAGCCTAATGTTGTGCTGGCTGTCGGAATCAGCAGCACAAATGAGTTCGCTAAAATATTGGTGGGGACAATTTTGTCATCTTAAAATATTGATTAGGACTAGTCCTTAGCGTCCCACCCTAAATCTACGCCCATGCTACAGGCAATGCTGTAGCGACATAGATTTGATGCAGAAACATAGGTTTGATGCAGATCCACACCATTGTGCATTATCCTAGCCTAAAACAAAGCATTACACAGTAGCCTAGTATTTAAAAGTGGACCTCACAGAACACTACAGGATTAGAGAAAAGCTTGTGCGTCAGACTGCAGTTGATACGTGTGGTGGTCGGTGTAATACGTAATTTCTTTTGCCAGTGCCTTTAAGACATAAGACCTTTGATCCATCTCCTTGGCATTGCTTGCTTTCAGAGGGGTCTAAAATTAAACGTCAGGACATAAAGCCTCCACAGTCACCCAGATAACTTTGTCCTCATTCATTTTTGAATTGCATAATTGTTTTATATTTATTTAAGTTAAATCTTTGTTAAGACAATTATGTTTGGTGCACCCTTTTTAAAAAACCTTTTTTGTGTGAACAGGAAACTTTAAAGGTTTGAAAAAAAAAAAATATATACAGCATAGAGATAATGAGTCTCTCAAATGATTTTCTTAAGACAATAGTTGTAATTTAAATGATGATTGATGAAATGATCTTCATCATTTCATCAATCATCATTTAAATTACAACTATTGTCTTAAGAAAATCATCTTATCATAAAAGATCTTCCAGAAATGTACAACTCACTCAATTCAGAGGAAGGTGAAGATCCTCATCTGTTGCTCTAACATCATGTTAGGATACTGACTTGGCAGGACTGTCAATGAAAGAAAAGAACAAGAAGGACCAAGAGGACAAATCCAGTGCTGATATTCATCCCTGCTGAAAAGGGTAACAGGTTAGCAACTATGGTTTTGGGAAACGCACCCCTGACCAGTTTAGGTGGTTTGCTGGTTGACCAGCTTGTTGGCTGGCTTGTTGGGTCACCCTATGATGGTTGACCTGCTAGATCAGCAAAACTCTTGCGAAAACATACCTTCAGCTGGTTTACCCAGCTTATGATGGTAATTCTGCTGATTTTGCTTGTTGTACCACCTCAAGCTGGTCATTTTAGCTGTGTTGCTGGTATTTGCGGGTTTAACTGGCCATGCCAGCTTATGTTGGCCATTCTAGCCAACCAGCATGACCATCTCACACCAACAATGTCAAGCTTGGCAGGCTGGTCACTAGCATGACCATCTTACACCAGCTGTATCCTACCTGACAGACTGGTCACACCAGCACAACCAGCTTCTTCAGATGGGCATGGCTCAATCAGCAAGACTCGGAAGAAAACCAGCAAAGACCAACTAAAACTAGCTACCAGCAGCTGGTACTGTAGGTTCACTGTAAGGAATCCTTCCTTAGCCAATTATGGTTGCCTGGTTGTAGTTATAATCTATTTCTTACAGTTTCTCACCCTCCTGTTAAGATACAGCGTTGGCGATACATGTTCTTTGACATCTGTATTTCTGGTTTTGAGCTACCCTCTAATCATTTGTATATGACTTATCTGTCAAAACATTCATTAAGATCCCTTTTAATTAAACAACAGTAACATAGCTGTTGTAATAAGACATCAAGACAGGTGAATATGACATAACATAATAATATTATCTATCACAGGTTAAGAGGGAAAGAAACAAAATAACTTTGGTATTTGGTACTTGGTATTTCTTTATCTTCTTTTCCAGGAACTGAGCAGTGGATTTTAATTTTAAATTCAGTGGTCAGGCATGTCAGCATTGGATGTGGATGCCCCATTAAAACCTTCAACACAAAGGTGGTCTTTGTCAAGATCAAAAGTTCATAGGTCTCCGGAACAAACAAATCAGCCCAAGCACATGTGAGCGAACTGGGAATTCTCTCGTCAATGTTTCCATTCTTCCTTCCCATTCATTTTCTCCAAGTGTTTGCACACAGTAGTACAGTGCATTACAGTGGATCATCTCCATTCTATCCTTCATAATCGTCTCTAAATAATGCTTTAATGAATGCTTTACAAGACTTCAGACTTGGCACATATAGATGTGTTACTACAATTGCGTTGAGCACCACCAGTAAGAGGCTGGGTGTTTCCCTCATAACCGCTCCGTGAGGAATACATAGTAAACATGGAGAACAAGACAGCACAAAAACTTCATTGCCGTGGTCACATATGGTGTAAATGAAAGACACTACTGACAGTCACTCACCACACATTACATTACAGTACAGGGTACATTTCTCAGACCTTTCAAATACACGTAGAGGCCTGGCACCCTGTGTGTGAGAAGCACAGTGCAGTGTGATAAAGGACAACTCTGCTCTAAGAACAACCTATGGTCTATTTTTGGAGGATAATGAGTGTGAATTTTCACTGGGGATCAAAACGACGTTAATCTGTGCAATTTTGAGTAGGAACCGGAACTGACTCTGACCTTGTACAAGACACCGCAGACAAACATGTCACCTGTGTTAAGGACTGCTGATAAGAATGACTTGTAGTGACTTGCAATAGGATACAAGGACACACCCTTCCTTTGTGTAATTTACCTGGATTGTTTTTTATCCTATCTAGGATTTGTTCTTATCATTATTCACAAGTCACCAAAATGACTCAATGGTACTGTCAAGCATAGAAACAAGTGGGATAGTTCTACATAGTACATTCCAAAAAACGTTCTCGGCTATTGTGCAAACATATGGATTGCCAAAGAAAATCATTTAAATACATTTTAGATGTACAATGTAAAGACTGTATATGCCATGCACTCTCGATTTGTCTTTGTCTGCGATACAACAACACTCCAAACTGCATCAATTTCCCCTTGCGTATTGTGACACATTGACCTTAGAGTAAAGTGAGACTGAGACAGCCTCCACATTCATCTAACTCATGCACAGCTCACAGACTGTATATGGCAGTTAGGAAGGCCAAGAGTAAGACTGACTTTGCACGTTTACACCTTAAAAGAACACACCAACTTTTAGTTAGGGAGCTGTAGGCTACTTGGTTTAATCCACTGAATTCCAGTACATTAGCTAGGCGCTAACGGTATCAAACTGGGTTATTGCAAGCACAGAGAAGAGAAGGGTATGTATCCTCTCAGGGGTAAATGTGAAATAAGCTAATTTCCCCAAAAGTTGGCGCGTTCCTTTAAAGGCATTGTCTGTGATTCTGACAAAAAGTTGTTGATATTTGAGCTCAATTGTCAATCAGATTTCCTCCCTCAGGTGATCCTAAAGCGATGGCTGGTTAGAGTATGCGTCGGTTTTAACCTTGGCCTGTTTCACATTCACAAAGCCATGACTGTGTATGAACACTGGAGTTTGGGGCAGCCGTGGCTTACTGTTTAGGGCTTCGGGCTTGAAACCGAAGGGTTGCCAGTTCGATCCCCGACCCAGTAGGAAAAATGTGGGCGGGGGAAGTGGTTGAGCACTGCTCTCCCAAGCCCACATCCATGGCTGAAGTGCCCTTGAGCTCACTGCTCCGGGCTTCACCTCACTGTGTGTGCTGTGTGTGTTTCACTAATACACGGATTGGGATAAATGCAAGGACCAAATTTTCCTCACGGGATCAAAAGAGTATGCTTATACTTACATTAGTTTTTGTGAATACACACACTGACCGGACAATTAGAGGAATTTATTGGGGGGTGTAGAAAAAGTGAATCACAGACACCACCTTAACAACCTGAGAGGCTGAGTGTCAGGCCTACTGTGAATTGTACTGGAGAGAAGGGGAAACTTAGAGGGACAGATCTTACCTAAGTCCCTGAAAATGTATTTAAAAAGAAATAGACGTGGTAATGCCTATATCCTTATAGGATTACATAAATCATGTGTGTGAACTCATGCGTTCTGTCATGCACATGCATGTGTGTGTGCGTATGTGTGTGAATATGTGTCTGTGTGTGTGGGTGTGTGTGCGCGCTTGTATGTGTGTGTGTGAGAGAGAGGAAGAGAGAGTCAAAACACATGAAATCACACAAGTTTAACTTTCATTGATTCTAAGATTATAAATTGTAAAGAGGTAAGACTCAATCTGTAAGTAGTCAGACATTGTATCATCACATTCCTATGATGCTCTGACACTATAGCTGCTTTCAAACACAACCTCTCCGCAGTATATGCGGAGCTTTGTCAAACAGAGGTCTGACCCTTCGGGTGATTCAGACATGATGCTAACCTGAAGACCTTATGCTGAAATATGTGTAAACGACAAACACGCATGAACAGTATCGCTGTGTGGTTGAACATGCACATCCGAATTTGTTCAGACACAAGCTCATTTACATAATGTCCGTCGGAAATACTAGGAGGGGAACAGTAGAACAGCCGGCTA
The DNA here is from genome assembly GCF_046254945.1 of Alosa pseudoharengus. Taxonomy (NCBI): domain Eukaryota; kingdom Metazoa; phylum Chordata; class Actinopteri; order Clupeiformes; family Clupeidae; genus Alosa; species Alosa pseudoharengus. Next base: position 22,102,096 of record NW_027468837.1, read on the forward strand.
AGTTCGGACTTCCAAATGACCGGTGAAGTTCAGATATATGGCTCAACCGTTTGACATGCCGATTTAGGGCAGCCGTGGCCTACTGGTTAGCGCTTCGGACTTATAACCAGAGGTTTGCCGGTTCGAACCCCGACCAGTAGGCACGGCTGAAGTGCCCTTGAGCAAGGCACCTAACCCCTCACTGCTCCCCAAGTGCCGCTGTTGTTGCAGGCAGCTCACTGCACCGGGATTAGTGTGTGCTTCACCTCACTGTGTGCTGAGTGTGTTTCACTAATTCATGGATTGGGATAAATGCAGAGACCAAATTTCCCTCACGGGATCAAAAGAGTATATATACTTATACTTATGCTTACTTATACAGCCGCAGAACAGCCTGACTTACATGCAGGTCTAAAAGCAGCTTATAGCATGGCTCAATAAAATGTGTATCCATTGAAAATGACACTGATTATTGCCCTGGTTTGAGGAAGAACAGTGAACAGAGAACAGTGGGTGTTGAAACAGATCCAGAAAAGACTGGAATTGGGGAGTGGACACACTACAGACATCTAAATCCAAGTGCTGACAGGTTTTGTGGTGTCTTTAAAAGACACTGATTGATTAATGTGTGGCATTTAGTTTACCACTGAACTAAATGGAAGGTAAATAGATTCATAAAAAAGCTAGTTATTGTTTAAATAATATTATTCTTTTTTACTTTGCCATTTTGGTGGGTTCTTCAATGGAAAGAAACCAAACAGAATTCATGGTTTTTCATGGTTAAGAGCCATTCACACTTGACCCAACTATTTTGGCCTACAGCCTGAAAACTAAACCCAAAAGAAATGAATGACATGTCCAAAGCAGGCTTGGAGGGTGCTATGTGTTGTGAAGTCTAAAGAACCCCTCACAAAAGGGGGACGTCTCTGTAATGAATGTGTCTGCTGGCTTACTTTGCTTCGTTTACAGAGCGGCGGGCTGAAGAAAGGCTGTACAAACTGCTTGGGCCGTTACCACTAACTGCTGCCACTGCTGTTGATGGTTTGGCTGTAACAGGAGCCAAGTTCAGGTTCCATCGCTCCAGCACAGTTGACTGGCAATGCAAGGGGCCAGAACTGGGCGCTCACTGATCCTGAAGCAAGGCCATTCAGGCTGGGAAAGCAGCTTAGCAACAGCAGGATGGGGTGAAAAATGTGCACGCAGCTTCATAAGGTGATTTCGTAAAAGGGTGTGTGGGGGGGGGTCTGGGTTTGTGTAACGTGCAGGGAGAGTTGTACGCATCAGGAGTGAACACTCACACACACACACACACACACATACACACTGTAGGATTATGGTTAGGGCCTACAGCATAAATACCATTTCTGCTTTATGATGCCAACTTGCTAACTGTTCACTACTGTGGTTTATTTCAGGACTTTTACTTGGAGGGCAATGAGGTCATGGGACATTACATTATTATGACAACCTTGAGCCACTAGTGTTTCCTTTCGATTGCAGGTGCTTTTCAATGCAGGTGCCTTTTATGCTGGATGAGGGAGAGGTTGTACATTTTGTAAATAAAACTCTTACTCATGCTCATGGTTTTTTTTTTGTGACACTGTGACCTTTAGGTTAAACAGCCAGAGTATAGCATTACACCTGGAGAAAGAATAAACTTGGATACTGCCTGTTTTATTTAAAGGAGAATTCTGGTGTGATATTGACCTAAAGGGTGTTGAAACATGATACCGAGTGTGAACGTATGTGTCGTAGCTCATCCCCTGGATGTCCCCTGCACTTAGAATTCTGGTTCTAGTTAGCCGATGCTACCAACAGTTTTTTGATTGGGTGGTGCCTCGTGCATCGGCCTAGCCATGCAAATAAATCACTGTTTTACACCATTTACGAGGCTCAAAGTAGCTCCATACTTCATTGGTAGACTTCCGAGGGCCTTGACATTTAAAACGAGACATTGAGAACTTTGAAAAAGCACTGGTAGTTTATTTACAAGACGATTTATACAGACCGCCGATTCGCCGCCATCTTGAATTTAGTCACGATAAGTCGAGCGACGAGTACAAATGAACAGGTATGATAAGGGATCAGATTCCAAAAATAATTCCATGGAAATGCATGGATTCCGGTTGCTTCCAGTAGCAGAAACTCAGTATTATATTTCAACACACTTTAGGTCAATATCACACCGGAATGCTCCTTTAAGTTTGATTCCTCTGATTTTTCTGAAACAATTGAGCCACACCACACTGCTTTCTTCTCATATCAACTCATACTCCAACTCCCTGAGGACCTCCACTGATTGTACAGTAATTGCTTGTGTATTACCTGCACTGTATATAAACCGCATGACAGTATTGTATGCAAATTTCACAAAAAAGTGTATTAACCGCAGTGCCCAATCAGCACAGCAAATCAGAATCAGATCATGCTTTAATCAGAAATGAAGAATGAAGAAAAGAAAAGTATTCTGGTGTATAGCCCATGGCCCGTGTATGGCTGAGGAAATTTTGCAAAATCAAGGAATAAATTGGTTAATAGGCAGGAAATTACGGTAACACTCGTTACAGGACTAGGAGTTTGGGTTATTTCCAGAATCCAGCCAATCATCATTAACAGGGACAACTTGAGTTCCATCCAAATTTCACTGCCACTGAACCAATACCTGGCAGCAGCAGCAAAATTCACACCCAAGAGGACCCAGCACACATTTCGTCCATGTTCACCAGGGTCCAAATGACCACAAACACCCCAGTAAGCAAAAGATCTGCCTCATTGCCAATTTCATCTTTGTTCACCATTCACACTGGTTATAAAACCAAATAATCTGAAGAAAGTCATCAGGACAGGACCAAAATGAAGGTGGCAATGTTTCCTTTAAGGCCTTTATGATTCTGGGCTTTCTGGTTAAGGAGGAAAGTGTAGCAGTAGGGGACCTGGGCAATGTAAAGAACACGGGGAACATGGTGAACGTGATGGTAGGGGGTTTAAGGGGAAGGGGGCTGGGTTGTTTAATCCTGCATTAATTAAAACGGAGCATGCGAGACGATCAGAAATATGGGTGTAGAGTGAAACTGCATACTTTTCCCAGGGTCCATGGTGGTGGACCACAAAGCTCTTCTTACTGGCACATGGCCCATGCTGTAGATTCTCTTCTTACAGTCTGGGAATAAAGGGGTTATTCAGTGTGAATGTTTACAGTAAATGTCATCCCATTCTAACAAGGCCTTCATCAAGTAATTCCTTGCCATTTTTTTGCTTAAATTCATATTAATGGATTAGTCGATATGCCAGTGCACCTAGTGTAGGATTAGGAGATCTGAATCTGTCATATATACAGTATACAGTATTTAAAAACTCACTATGTCATGGTTCGATAAAAAAAGCTTTATAACCTGGGAACAAGCTGAGACCATTCTACTGATACTGAGAAAAGATAAATGACTTGGCAGCAATCCTTAACCAATTAATCTTTACTAAGAACATTCCCTATTAATTCCACTCTGTCCAATAGTGAGACAAGACCAAATATTTAACTGAGGGTGAAATATTTGAATACATAGGGTATGAGTTGCATTACTTAGTGGATAAAAATGCAAAACCAAACATTTGGCCTCCTAGTTTATGGGAGAAAGATAAAAAATAATGAAATGACACTTTGCTCCTAGTAGTGGTATATCAATATGTCAAATGTGTTTGTTTATCTATCACCTTTCCATATACACCATACCATCCATCCCCCTTTTTCAGCTTCCTCTCAGTACAGCTATGCTGTGACCAAAGCATGATGGGCTTAAGTCAGATTCTCTTTTATTCACTATATCTGTGGATTAGGCCCCGAACAAACAGTCCAGTGCGTTCCTCCCTCTGCCAATCTGCCCCGAGCCTCAGTGATCCCTTCCTCATTCATTATGTCCAATTAGGGAGACGCCTGTCTGTGTTCGCTCTGAAACTACGCAGAATAGAAAAACACTCTGTCAGCCTGCGTTAGGATGGACTACAGTGTTTTTCAGAACCACTGGAGCATCGGAAGGCCATGGAGAGCTAGGAGCTGAGGTAACGTGATCAGGGTGCCAGGGTAAGTCCACGGGCAACAGCCAGCTATGGCGAGCCCTTAAAAGAGTGAAGTTTAGAATATGTTATTGAGGAGGCTAGCACAGGTAATATTAGATTGCTTTAGGTGAGGTTTAAATTCAAATAATGAGACAAGAGTGTCCAGGGCCTACATGTAGATCCAGTTATGCTAGTCATTACAAAAGAGAATTTGGCTAGTTGAAGTTAGATAAGAATGTATGTTATTAGATAAGTTTACATTGACATTATGAGATCAAGGAGAGACCAGAGCCAAAAACAATTATGCATTCATCACAATTAATTTGGTTTAATGTTTTGGATAGGTTAGGGTAGATTAACATATAGACAAAGGTAGATCCGACTTAACGCTCATGTGATAACGTTTGTTTACATTTACCAATATTAACATGCACAAGCGTACCACCAAAGGGATCTCGTTCATATTAGCTGACATGTTAAGCCTAGTCAGGTGCACAAAAGCTGTCTATTTTCAAATTAGCCACAGGATTGTGTAGGCACTTAGCCAATGCTTGTGTTAGCATGCTAACTATTTCAGAACTGCAAGGATTGCCATCGTTTTTGTGGGGTCATCCCTATGTTCTCCAGGTCCTATGTTCCCCTCTCAGGGTTAGGGTTAGGTTTTTTTTTTATTTTTTAAAAGGGGTTGTATGTTCCCAGGTCCCATACAAAGCAGGGAGCATAGGACCCAGCCGGGGAACATAGGCCTACGCTCCTGATTTTGTTCCGAACGTAACTAAAACAGGCCCAGGTTTAAAAGGCTTGAACGCACATTGTTTAAAGGGTTAAACGCACATTGTTGCATCCTTATTTTTCTTCCATCATCATGCTAACTTTAAAGCAGGGGTCTCAAACTCAAATGAGCTGGGGGCCACTTCGGCCAACGTCATCTGATTGGAGGGCCACGTCCAGGGTAGGAATTTCACGGCGGCCACGACGGCCATGGCCGTCGTAGCCGCTTGCATTGGCCGTGAAGCCCCTTTGAAAATCATAGGTTTACAGGCCACGGTGGCCTTGGTGCCCCCTTCTTTCAATATTCTGCTTTGTCCTACTAATAGCGATTTATTTTTAGCCTGTGGCCTGTCAAAATAATCTTAGCATTCACAGCGCAAATTAATTTAGTCTTTTACGCAGTGGAGAAAGTGACAGCGCAAGAAAGTGCGTCCAAATTCACCCATTCTTCTCAGTTGAACTACTCGCGAAGTAGCTATTCATCACACAGACATCACAAGTATCACATGAAAGAGCTTTTTCTCAGCTTTTAAACGATGTTAGCCGATAATTGCTGTGTTAAACGGTTCGCGAGAAAAGTAAATAATATAATTCAATATAATCATACATTCTACTGAAGGTTTTGCGTCCATGATCTCCCTACCCATTCATCTCGGTGGAATACTTCACGAACCCTTCTTTTAACACATGACAAACCACATATCAGAATAAACAGCAGACCTTACCGAACACAAAGGTGTAAAGCAGTCCCCTGTACAGTTAGCCGTTCCAGAGTAATCCAGTTTTGAATTTGCAGTAAATTTCGACATGCATGGATGTCTCCAAATTTGGGCTTTAAGTTTTACAATGTGTTTAAATTGTTCCACATGATTTCATAACGGGCCAAATACAAAATAAATGTTACAGATATCGCCTAGATATTGGTAAATCAGAGGACAGCTGACTAAGAGTTTGTGAAAGTAGCCTTAATGATCACAAAATGCTAAGCATGCATCTAGGCTATTTGAGTTTCTTAAAGCTGAGCTGTGCTACATTTAAATTGTTCAATACATGATTTCATAGCAGGCCAAATATAAAATACATTTTATATATAGCCTAGATATCTGTTTTTATTAGATGATCAGATGATTTACAGTTACATGTAATATGTCATGTTTCATGTTTTTGTAATGTTTCATACAGTGATGCAGGTCTACTGCAGTGAATAGGCTAAATACAACTTTGATCATTTTTATAGCCTACTACTGTATAGTTAACTTTGGCCTTGGTGCCCTGACATGTGGCCTTTGTGCCCCCCACCAAATATGCCCAACTGAAGGCCAAGTGGCCTTGCCCCCAGAATGGTGAAATTCCAAGCCTGGCCACGTCAGTGTATAAGGGCAAATGAGGTGGTGGAATTGCCTCCATTCTCTCAAACAAATATAGCTGCACTACACTGTAACAAGATTCCGTGATTTTCACAGCATCACTGCTGTTTTGGGGGAAAATGTGTACTGTATTTGTGAATACAGTATGTTGCTGTGGTTTCGCTATGAATTATGGTCAAAAATGGTCAAACTACAGTAATAAAAATTTGCTGCGAATCATAACACAGTAATAAATCTGACTCCTCCCTCACTTGTCAGCTTTTTGAAAATTTTGAAAAAACATGGCGGAAAATCAGTTGGGGTTTTCTGTTTTCTTACAAAGTTAAGCTCCCAGATAGCAAGGTGACATTGATATTATGTTGATTTTCCATCCAAATCATCATTTTGAAAAGATATTGAAAAGTCATGGATTTATGGTTTACTGGGAAATTTTGACGTGGTGATTGAAACATGCACCGCGCGACGACGTTTGAACTGTCCGGCGGGAGATCATTTTTGAGCAACAGTTCAGTCAGTCAGACCAACGGTGTTCAGCACTCTGACAAGTTCGCAGCTCCACCTTAATGGTAAGCAAGCATTTATTTATGTAACGTTAATGTTTCATTGTGAAAGTGTACTACATTAAATTCGGGCATGTGTACAGTCTATGTACGTTGTACTGTCTAACTTACAACTCAGGGCTGTACGTTAACTTTTTTTGCAAGTAGCACTGGTGCTACAGAGGTTAAAAGTTTTGTAGCACCAGCCACAAATTCTGTAGCATCGATATAAAACCTCTAAAATCTCTAAAAACAATCAGTTCATCACAGTTCATCAATTGTGGTTGGGATCTAGGCCTACTGCAACTGGATTGATAAAAGGTCATGTAGTTGTAAACATCTCACCTGGCTACATTGTGTTTGAGATGAACAAAAGCTATCAGCATGTTATTTGGTTGTTGTGTTTTTGTAAAAACAAAAAAACAATCCATGACAGTTCCATGCAGTTAGACTTTTCAATGGGTATCAGGAAGACAGGTCATGCCATTGATTTTTTGTTCATTTATTTTTGAATAAGTAGAAGATATGCTGAAGATTTTATTCCACTAAGATTTAATTCACGTTTAGTTCATATTTCTAAGTTTTTAAATTAGTGTAACCCTACATTTAACCTTATTGTCATTGCACGAGTGAAATACCGTAATTACATCTAACCAGTGGTGCAAATGAGTAGGCTAACTGACATGTCAAATGCATCCCTAGACTGTTCCATACACATAGGCTACAATAGGTAGCCTACTAAAGATAGCTGAAGGTCTGTGGCTAACGCAGTCGTAATTAAAGTGTCGTGAAGGTTTTTTCGGAACCGATCTTGTATAGGTTAAGCACTACTAAGCGAGACTGTTGCGCATGAAGTGGGCTCATATTTGACAGATAGAAGCGAACGTCCCGGTGGACTTTTTTCTTCTAAGTTTTAGATCTGAATGGTGCTGTTTGGATAACTTGTTCGTTTTAAACTGAACTAAAAATGCAAAGCAACAAGGCGATTGCCACAAACTTCTACCTCTGCTTGACTAATCTAATCACCTCAGCCCGGCCCGGTCGGAAGATACTTTCGCTTTAGGCTAAGCATAGCTATCACTTGTTTGATTCGCGAGGATAATTTGCAAGGTGTTTTTTGGTTTGGAGTTGGATTGTTTGGATACTATGCCTACAAACAAGTAGACATAGTTTTTAATCGTGTAGACTGCAACTAAGTTGAAATCAAAGTAGCCTCTTACAGAAGTAATCTATACATACGCACTTCAAACAAACAAACAAACAAGCGTTTCACCGGGAGCCTACACCGGGCGCGTAACGAAGAGCTCCGTTTGCGACGCGCAAAAACAGAAGGGTCTATTTTTTTTTTTTTTTACGTAGCCTACGCGCCGCTATCACATCTGGTGTAGCCAGTTGCACTGATCACAGTAGAAGGTAATTGCTGTAGCCTCCCTGTCAGTCTCACACGCATGCATTGTATTGCCATAAGCAAAACTGTATACTGTAGCACCAGTGCTACGTTGGTAAATCATCCATCGCACAAACTATTTTTTTTGTAGCATGTGCGACATATATGTCGCACTGTACAGCCCTGCAACTCATCCATGCTTGTTGGATCAACTAAGTAAGTAGCAGCTAACGTTAGGCTAGCTATCATAGTTGCTGTTGCTGTGACGGTGGCATTAACGTTAATGTTTTATGTTACGTTAACGTTATGGCAGTCTCATTTATATTAGGCCTACCTTAGTTCTCAGTAAGTTACAGTTTATTATATTCATATCATTTATATAAAACATTCACTAGTAGTGCTAGGCCTAGTATGTTAACGTTACTGTCACAAATGTTAGGCTGAAGATGATGTGCTGCTGGTTAACGTTAACGTGGAGGTTTAGCTGACTTATGTAACGTTAACTCCCCGTAATCATGTACGGTTTTGTGAGTTTAATAGGCGAACTTTAGCAATATTGATATAAGTTAACTTTAAGTCACATCTGACTATCATTAACCGTTGTTCGGACGAACAGCGCGAATGGCTGTTGCTGCAAGCAAACTTCATCAATGAGCTCACCCAGCTGGCTAACGTTAAATATACCTTGCGAAACTGAGTTATGCTAACACCATCTTCAGCCTGGCATTTTGACAGTAAACTCAAAAAACATACAGTATATATATATATAAATGATTATTCTAAAGTTTCACTTGTAAGTAGCCTTCAGTTTCAGTTGAACATTGTTATCTAACACTATTTATCTTTTCTTCTTCTATTTCTGCTAGGTGCTGCTTCACTCTGCTGACTGCAACCGTTGGTCTAACGTTAGGATGCAGCACACGAGAATTTCTAAACGGAAAAAAGTGAATAAATGTACTTGCTTTTCAAACTGATAACAAGTTGTCAATGGTTATTTATGCAAGTTTGTGTAGCCTAAACCATACCTAGGCCTAGCCAAATTTATCCTGGCTGTAGATAAAGCAGGATATGAATTTCCCAAAATTACTGTATATAATATTACAGCACTGGTATTACTACTGTACTTAGTTACAGTATGATCCATAAGTACTGTGATTAAAAATACGGTAGATAATTCAATGCTGTATACATTACAGCACTGGTAGTACTACTGTAGTTTGCATTTACAGTATCAGGCATAGGTACTGTGATTTCATATACAGTAGGTGTACTGTAGAGTGAAATACAGCAACTTGCTGGTTATTTGCTGCCAGCAAGTTGCTGTAAATTTTACGTTAAACTTTTTACAGTGTAGAGTCAACTTTGGCGAATTCGCTTCCTTTGAGTATATTGCCCTCACTCTGAAGGCTGACCCAGCTGTACTTCTATTAACCTTATACCGCCCTCCTAAACTATGGACTGGCTTTCTCGACCATGTCAATAAGACAGCTGATGCTAAAGCCAGTAAGTTCCTTAATGTTTTGGACAGTTTAGAGCTAAAGCAGCATGTTACAGGACCCACCCACAACCTTGGCAACACCCTCGATCTAGTCATTTCTAGAGGGATAGAAGTCACAGACTTATCTGTAAATGATATAAATATGTCTGATCATTATTGTGTATCTTTTAATATAGTACTACATACTTCAAAAATTCACCCCGAAATTGCAATCAAATCGCGACTCTTGGACATTAGAGCAGAACAGCAGTTCATAGTTCTTATAGACTCAATAAATTTAGATATTTTAAAGCAATTTTCCATCATGATAGAGGCATAAGAACCATGAAGACTCAGCTCTTTTCATTTACTTTCTACAACAGTCATTAATGTTATGAAGGAGCTGTGACAAAACCCACTCAGAAGGATCCCAACAATTGTGAAACGCTGGTGATCATCACAGGTTAAGTTAGATTTTATTTAATGTGGGTTATGGATCATGTTAAATTGAAATATTGTAACCAGTGAGTGAGTCCAGTGGCAATACTGAGGTCAATGTAATGGGTTAACAAAAGAAAAAAGAATCTTATCGGCCCTCTGTAAACTCTGGCTGAATTGACTGTAAAATGGTTCTGGTGGACATCAAAGGCATTAGATTCATAATGAATTCTTTAGACATTCCTGGCAAAAGACGTCCTCTTTGAATGGGATTGCCTCAGGGAGATGGAGCAAAGGTCACCTTTCTTAAATCAAGCTCCTGCTTTGAATTTGAATATAACAGAAAATATGAACAGGCTTCAGAGCTCACATCCAAGCTGAGGAAAAAATAATGTTGATGTTAAATACTACTATGTGCCATTTGATACTGTTAAAAATAATGTTGATGTTAAATACTACTATGTGCCATTTGATACTGTTAAAAATAATGTTGATGTTAAATACTACTATGTGCCATTTGATACTGTTTAAGCAAATAGTTGTATCTGAAAACTATAGAAAGGTAAGCCTCTAGCAAGTACTGATAGTCATTATATTGTTTTATAACCTGTTAGCTATTAAAGACGTAACTGGCTTGTCACGGTAACTATAGACACATTCAAATCAATTAACAGGATTGTTGGAACAGGAGTCACGTTTTTGTTTTTTCAAGGCAGCAATGTATCTCTCTGTGGAGTTTTCTAGAGGTGTGTGAGGATGTGAATACTTTCTACCAACATACCGGATCTAGCTGGTTTGGTTCGTAGACACGTGAGACTGTGGTTAAGCCTGTGCTGTTCCACACGCCTCTCTCTTGCTGCCTCCTCCTTCTTTCTGTATCCTTGTGTATCTCTCCCTTTCTATGCCCTTCTTTTCTTTTTTCTCTCTTCCTCATTCTTTCTCTCTCTCCTTGTCACTCACTGTCCTCTTTCAGACCCGTAATACTTTCTTTCACTGTCTGCCATGTAGCTATCCGTCTCTCTCTCTCTCTCTCTCTCTCTCTCTCTCTCTCTCTCTCTGAGTCTGTATGTCCGTCTGTCTGTCTGTTTGTCCGTCTAGACAGATACTTTATTGTCTCTGTAGGGGAACTATTTTTCTGTGAGTGAAACACACAAGACACGTTGACCATTAAACATGCATCTACCAGTCACATCACAATTGCACTTATTTATCCCCCAAAAAAGTAGGATGAAAAGAGTAAGAGAACTAAAGAGAGTGAAGTCTTTGTGTGTCTGTCTGTCTCTTTCTCTTTTTTTCTCCTCCTCAGGTCTTTCTGGGTCACCTGAGACTCCTCTCCTTGCTCCTTTACACTCTGTGTCGGTCTCCTGTCCTGGTTCAACCTGCACTAATGCTGTCAGCATGCATGCAGAGCTCTGACACACTTCAGCCAACACATGTAGTGGAAACTCAGCCAAATGGTGTGCGTGCCTGTGCACAAATATACTCTTGCATGGTGCTAACTTTGTCTCAGAGCTCCAAAATAGGAATATGGGAAGCACACATCACATCATGGGCCTTGGGAAAATGCTGAAGCAGGGGGAGATCATAGTAACATGACTGTATGGAATGGAAATGTGTGTCTGTATGGATTTGAATCAGGGGAGAGAGGGGATTTCTGATGGAAGCATTTCCTGAAGTCCTTAAGTTGAAATATACACTACAAGGGAAAAAAAGCTTAAAATTAATTTTCAGTTCTTTAACACAGCTCTTGTCAGCTGACTGGAACATTCTGCCTGATGACACCTCTAAAGCATTGACTTCCTCCGAGTTGCTTTGAGTTGCTATGTAAAGCTGTGGTTCATTTGAAACACACAGCCAGACCACATCATCCCGCCCCAGATACACCAATAGCAGCCATGCGCAGAGCTCATTTCAGTTCCTGCCATCACCTCAGATGAACTCCCGCTCAACATACGGGTCCTGGGAGAGCAACACCCCTTTGCGATGTCCAAGGCAGAGCTGAGAGACCTCCTGTGCTCGCTCGCCCGATGCTTTTTCAGAGAGAGTTTTTTCACATTGCCAGCTGAACGTGCTCCCAGAGGACCCCAGTGAATACGGTGGAGGGGGATCACATTTTGAGTTATTTTACACAGAGCGTGTCTTTGTAGGCCAGGCCCAGTAAATGTGACATGATTTCAAGCTATAGTGTTTCTGAACACTGTCTCTGGGTAAAAATTAAGAGTTATTTTGTAAGATTTCTTTGAGCCTCTTTGTGCTGTTGTACATGGTTATACTTTACTACTTAACACCTGGCAAATTGCTTATTTGGGCTTGAAAGACTTTCAAGTCATCTTCAGTTGAAAATAGTGTCACTCAGAAGAACAGCTGTTTATAGTTATCCCCAAGTAATGTTGAACACTCCATTCTACGGATAGAAATGCCACTTTGGAACTTCTCTGCCTTTACTTTCCCATTTTATTTAGTTTTTGCTGGGCTTTTTTTTTGTATTGTCACATGCTCATTTTGTGTGGATTAATATGAAGCGGATATGACCTGAAGTACTCTTATAGTGCAACATTTCAAAACTTCTGCTTTTATTTGTATATAACACATTCTACACTGTGGAATGGCGAACTGAATTTCTTCTGAATAGCAGCTATTTGTGTGTAAGTCAGATGTGGTGTGTGATATTTTGGTAACTGAGCAAAAATGTGTTTTAAAAACTCTTTTTTGTTTCTTGTCTCATATATAAGTGAATGCAATTTAAGATGTTTCTCATCCTATCTCCATGAAGTACACTGTGTTCTGGTTAGACAATTGCAAGGTGCCACTCTGTCCCACAAGTTTGCCAAACCACCGATCTAGCACAATCATCGCAGCTATTTGGCTTAGCCTTAATGGAGACAAGACTGCTGTCGTCAGTGATTTTCTGTGTGTCAGTTTGACTGAGGCGTTTTTGTTGTCATCTCGGGAACAGGGAGGCTTGGTCTGTCCTGTGCATCAGTGGTTCAAAGAGCCTGTCTTTTCAGAAACTGTCTCTGGGAGTCACACCTGAGTCGCTGGATAACAGAGATGTGGCAAAGCCTCAATGGCACAGCAGGATTCAGCTTTTGGATATTTGCCCCTTTGGCATGCTGACCATTGGAACAAATCTCCACTTTTTCATGAAGCCACTCCATGCCTTTCCTTTTGAGACCTCTTCAATGGTTTTGTAGGGAATCTATGTTACAAAAAGAATAGATTTTGGGCTATATTCAATTTATTACAGTGCATGAAAATGCACTGTACTGTTATTCCCAGGCTTATTCTTCTTCTCATAATTCCGCTTACCACTTTAAATGTGTGTAATTCATCTTGAAGCGTTTAACGTAGAAACTTCGTTCAAACTTTGTAACGTAGGTCTGCCAAAGGACATGGCAGCAATGCATTTTTCATCTTATTATATTTATGTAAATGTTATACTCTTTGAAATATTAATAAAAAACAAGCTTATATTCAGCATAGCAACCACCATGTCTACCTTAGCAACATCATAGTACCACTGCAATGTCTATTTTTCATTTATTTAACCAGGGGGGTCATATTGAGACTATAGTCTCTTTTTCAAATGGTCCCTGGCCAAGAAAGGCAACACTGTAAATAAAATAGAGAAACCTCATCTACAAAAAGACAAACAAACAGTGGACCAACAACAAGCAGAACCATGCACACATAAACAGCAGCAAGCACCAGTTAGTACAGACAAAGAACACAAAAAAGCAAACAGACCACAATTAGCCTACATAACAATATAATACCACCACACAAACCACACCACATTATACAGCAACATAACAAAACACAACACAACACCTAACAAGGACTACAATTAAACATGGCAACAAACAAAATAACTTCATGCACTTATAATTCCTTGGAATTGCATTTCTAGTTTTAGTTTGTCACGCTATTCTATCCAACCTGGATCCTATCCTGTTCCATATATTCATCCAAGAGACTTTAAAGGTAAACTATGCAGTATTGGCGATTTCCTTACTGTTTTTTGCTTATTTTTAGCTTGCTCTGTCATGACGAATGTCTGAGAAACTCCATCACTACCTTTTTCTAGCCGGTGCCTGGCGTGTATGTATATTTGAATGCAGTAAAGCAATTTGTTACACTCGTTATACTTCCCAAACCCCCCGCCCCTCCCACATATGCGACAATTAGTGGGGGGCCCTAAATATATCTGGGCCCAGGGGCCCGAAAGTTCATAATCTGTCCATGCTTCTCTTTAGAAAGACAAACGCTAAATATTGCATATATATTTAGCGTTATTCCCAGGGGGAAATTATACATTTTCATTATACAATACATGGATGCACTATGTACAGTATATAAATAAAACATAGCAAAACTTGTGGGCTGAGATTATTTCCTCCTCATAAAATTAGTGGTACCCAATACTGCCGTACAAAGCCAAAACGCAGTAACTACACCAAAATTGAGTTATGACTTTGTGACCTCTGTTCTGTCTTAAAGTCTCCTGGTTCAATTGTGTTCAGTTTCAGAGACACAAGAGTGTCAAAATTGCAGTAACTACAAAATCCAAGCTAATACCAAGGCAAACCACAGTAACTCCGGTACTGAACATCAGTTACTGCCGGTTTGCCTTTGTTTCCCCAGCTTTGACACTGCAGATAATGCAATCTGACTTTGTAGCCAGACCGTTCTTGCACTGTGCAAGCTATTGAAAATAATGGGTTTCAGAGTACAACACCATTGCCAGATCCTGTAGGGACCTTTATCTCGAAAACACTTTGTCCCGATCATAATGGTCTCTAATACTGAAACAACAAACCAACCAAGGCTGCATATGCTATGGCTCATTGTCACGGTAAAATTATGTTTGAACTCGCGTTAAAATGCCAATCCAAAGACGGGTCACGGGTAAGGAAGATGTACAAAATATGAACACATAGCCTGGCAAATGACCGCTTTATCAATGAACTGTTACCATGGCTAGCATGCCGCTAGGAAATTAAAGTCATTTTAGCACAACTTGCTCACTTGAAGGCAATATCCACCCCGACAATGTTAAGATAATCCGATTTATGATCGTGTTGATGTTTCTTGTGTTCTTCATTTCTTGATCTATTCATGCATCAGGCAGCTAATCCAATTTTAGTGAAAACTGTTATGGTCACTCTTACGTGTATGTGTCACTTAATATTCATTTCTATACAAACCAAGACGGCGGATTCATAAAGAAGCGCAAGCACCCCAGGGATGGATTACTGCAGGGATGCCTACCGGGCCCAGGCCCAGGGGCCCAAGGGGTCAGGGGGCCCTGAAGCCCAAGCCTTTGCATGGAATCATTGCCTCAATATCAACAAATCAGGATGTAGGCTATGAATTAGGGATGGCGAAATTTTAAAAAAATCTTAACCGGCCACTGAGCCTCATTAACCGGTTAAAGTCGGTCACCGAAAATTCTATAACTGCCATTTATCCGTGTCCTGTCGCGCGTCTTTCTCTGCCCGTGAAACAAGTTATCCCCCCATTTTAGAATGGTTAGGCTCCCGTCACACAATGTTAGTTCGTGCCCTTTGTATTATACATCTTCCCCAATCATTCACCAATACTTGTGGAGGAATAAGGGTTTTGTTTTGGGGAGAAAAATAATTGCTTTCCCTGCGCACCCACGCACAGGCACACATTACGCTTAATGTCGACCTTCCATACAACGCGGCACCGAGCTCGGGCTATAAAAAGCTCACGTTACAAAGTCACAAACAGAGAACGCTACATTTGGTGGTGTTACAGGAAAGTATATTAACCAACGTCTTCGTAAAAAAACTTACCGATTGCCAACAGCCTCTGTAGCGTGTTGCACAAAATCCTTTGCAATAAGTTCCTGTCGTCATGCCATTTAAGTACAGATGAGTAATAAAACACAACAAGTAGGCATATGCTAAGTTAGTCTTTCGTGTCTTCGTTTGCCATTACATTGCTACAATTATCATCATGCCATAGTCAATATGGCCTATATGTTCTAACTGTTTACATAATGGGTAACATGCTTCACATAAGCCTTATTTAGGTTAATAGTGGCGATTTTTTTTAGCTGCGCAGACAGGACCTGTCATGTAAGGCGTACAAATAGTCACTATAGTAACTGGTATAAACTGTTTTCGGAATGGCTACGTGAGCTCTGCTGTGGCAGAGCCATGGCTCTGTGCTGTGGTTGCGCTTAATAAATTCCACTGTGGGATAGCTCATGCTCACATTTATCATTTTTAGATATTGAGTGATCATAACACGTGTGTGCGCAGTGTAATAACAGACGCTGGCTGGTATTCGGGAGCTTTAAAAATAGTGTTTTTTTTTTTTTTTTTAACTGGCGGCAGAAAATTTTAACCGGTCAACGTTGATTCGGTCAACCACCTGTTAAACAGCTACCGGTTAACATCCCTACTATGAATCTGATTGAATTTAGTATTGGCCATCCCCAAAATGCACCAGAATACAGGAAATCACATCAGAAAAATTCAAAAATTTCTGGGGGAGGACCCCCAAACCCCCCCTCCCATATATACGACAATAAGTGGGGGGCCCTTAATACATCTGGGCCCAGGGGCCCGAAAGTTCATAATCCGCCCATGAAGCACCCACACAATAAGTTTATCTAAATTAGCTATGTACCAAAAATTACATTTTATCGTGACTCGAAGAGCTGTAAACAGCGTTGTAAGGCTGCGTGTACAAATTCTCTTGGAGCTCCAGTAGAATTTTTATTTGCCGACGAGAATTCTCGGGCTAACCGTTCATGTGCCTGAGAAAGGATGGGAATAAGCACCTGGCCACCAGCCCAGCACTAAACTCCGAGCGTGGTAAACTAAATCGGATATTTCAGGCAGTAAAAGCCCCGGTAAGAACCAAACTAGATTTTGTTCAAATCTACACACCTATGGCTACTGAAAAATGTAAGGTTAATTTAACAAATGTTGTTTTGAAGTATCAAAAACATTGTTGTTTTAAGAATTTTCGAACAAAATGGTTGGTAATTAGCACGTTTATGATATGTGTGTTAGGTAGAGAATAGTGTGTGGTGTTTTGCAAATAGTGTTTTATTAAATTGAAAACTGAGAAGGCTGAGAATTAGTGCATGGTTTAGCGGATTTGGTATTGTAGTGTTTGCGTGAAAGATTTTGTGTGTGTAAGCGGTTGAAAAAAACTGTAAATTGCATTAATTTTAAAAACTACTTTTTTAAAATATCCACCTATAATCAATTACTTTAAAAATGAAAACAAAAATTCCAAAGCCAAACACTAATGAAAGAATGAAGCATTGCAATATTTCTTTATCTTGAGGGTTAGCCTACTAGCATTCGCAACTTGCAACCAACCATCAAAAAATAAAACAAAACAACTATTAAAACCAATCTAGTTTACACATTTAGATTGCAGATACTGCACTTTACCTTTGCAATAGTGTTTTAGTTGTTTAAGGTTATCCCAAGGCAATGTGCAGTATCTGCATTTTTGGGGTCAAAGGTCACATCAGTGGTCATGTTTTTTTATCTACAAAAAATACTTCCTAAGAAGGCATCATATGAATGTATTACCACTAATCTACCCACAGCATGTTGCAGCAGGCTGGCCACTGTGAAAACTTTAAAGGCATTTTTCTCAGTTTCAATGTTAGTGTCACAGAAATCTAATGAAATCTAAAAATGGACACATATTTGGACAAGGCCACCAAAGATAGGGTGTCACCCCTTTCTCTCTTTACTATGCTGGTAAATCTGAATGAGTTTGAACGTAGCTTACTTTGGTGCTCATGGTTTCCGTAAAATTAACTCAACGATTGAAATATGGAGAATCTAACCAATCCAATAGTATGTATATAGCACGCCCATATTGACAGAAGCTTAAACATTTAGGAACTCTACCTAACACACTTCATCAGTGGAAAATGCGTGTTAAGCAGTGTCATACACTTTTGTGTGCACATTCAAAGCAGCATAGAAATAGCTCCAGCAGGCAATTGGGGGTTTAAGAGGTTTTATACAACCAAAAAACTTCCATAAAACCAGATCAGGCTTTTAATTGACACCAGGCCAGTGCAAGGGGCCTGCGTCAAATTGTGATTCTGCTTTTAAATGAAGTTTCACTGTAAATATTTTAAAATATTTACTATTTCACCAATCAGTAGATTTGTATTAGCTCCTCTTCTAATGTCTGTTAAATTAAATCTCGAGTTCTATACCAATGGAGGACGAAATCCAAGAGCGTAAAAGGAGGCCCATCGCTAAAACAATACAGTCTGTTCAAGTTCCTATGATCAATGTGGACACTTATGAAACCCTCTACAAATGTCTTCCAGAGATGAAGGTGTGTTTGAAGTTTGGTCATACCCACAGATTTAGGGGAAACCATGGCTGGGAACTTTGTTAGTCTAAATGTCCTGACAAAGTACTCAAACAGCCATCCATCCAAGCAAACAAAGAATCAACAGGAGCCGCGGCAAGGCAATAGAGAACTGAGGATTTCAGCATAAACAAGGAACCTGGGAGTTGAGTGGCAGTTCCATTCCTAGTCTATTCCCTGCCGAGGTTATCGTGCGAAGCACTGGATAATATGGGTGGATGATAGGAACTGAGCCAAGTAACAATAAAGCTTCAAAGAGATTAATTTTGTCCCTTGGTTACATTTAGCCTGAGACATACTCTGCTAAGAAAAATTTGATGATGCGACCTCCACACCCTCTCATGTCAACCCTCAGAACTTATGTACTATTTAGCCGGTGGCTTTGTCCAAAGTGACTTAAAGAATTGTTGTACAACTTTTAAGCCAAAATTCAAATTGCATCATGATATGCCATTCATGCCACATAAAAATTCCAAGGATGTTGTAAAATGACAATGAGATAACAATCAAGGCCAAAGGCTATCATATACAGTAAACTCTAGTTTCTAGTTTGTGGTTGCTTTTGCTATCATACATGTGTCTATGATTCTTTTACAAGAGATGACTACTTGCTTTGCCTGAGAATAATGTTGTGGGTAGGGAGGTTGCATTATCAATTTTTCACTGTAGGAGCACGATTGAGATCCTCTGTAGAAAGACAGACGCTACATATTGTTAGATAAATATGTGTTATGTCAGGGAGAAATTATATTATATATTATATTATAGTGGATAAATTGGGAGGTGTTACTAGACACCTATAGGAACACATAGTAAAAAAAAACGATTGGTAAGATTTGTTTTGCAGATTGGCAGATCCCTAACTATAATGCTTTATTGCCAAACGTCAGTCTGTGACAGCTATTACAATCAGAAACAGAGCTATCTCTGATGTAAATTTCTCAATATTCAATGGAGGTACCCTAAACACAACCCTAGAATTTGTATTATCTGTCAGCACTCTGTGTTATGGTCCAATGTCAATCTGGCTCACAGAAGTGGCTTATACTCACTGTACTCTGTCTCTAATATACGCATTTGCTGTGTAATTGACTTTGGGGGATGGTGAGATGCCATAAGGGTGTGGTTTGTGACAAAGGTAAAAGTGTTGCAATCCACTTGTAACTTAATTTACCAGACTTGTGAAATGCAGCAGATGTGGTAATAGTGACTCCGTAGCTGAGGCACTTCAACTCAGCAGGCGCCCTCTGGTGGTTGTGTTGCTTAACCACATCACAGAACCAACCCAGTCTCTGTACTGTTTACATTATGTATGTATGTAAGTATGTACTGGTATGTATATAATGTAGAATAGGTAGAATACTGTACTGTTGTTATCCAATTAATCCACCTGCAAAGCATGTTAATTCATTTGAATTCAGAGATCCTGTATAGCATAAACTGTTTACGTAAACTTAACAAACCATAACCATTAGTGTTTAACATTACTTGTTGTCATCTCAATTTATAGTTTGCTTTTCATTTCCAGCTTATTTAAATGTTTGCAAAAATCTATGCTACCTAGCTGCAGCCAACAGCTAGAATAGCCAGGCAGCTACAGTGCAATCAAAGAGTATAGAGGTACTTCTACACTCTGTGGGCATAATCATAATCATGAGAAACTTAACGTTGAATTTACATGCAATGTAATCATATTTACATTCTGCACACAGCTCTGCGTCCATCTCTACACCAATTACTAAAATAAACAGCAGGATAGAAAGTATATAGCAGAATATAAAGTACTCTGTACAATAAGCCTTTCACAAGTAATCCAGTTTTGAAACTGAAGCAAAGAATTTTGGCTACATGACATCTGCACATATGTAAGTACAGCTTATTTCAGGTAACAAATGCACATTCTTCATCTAATGTTTCAGTGACAAGACTTCAATGAATAAAACAATAGTATAGTTTTGTAAAAGCCATAGAGTATCCCACCATCATGATTCTTACATTGCCAGACAGTCCCATCTACACAAATATGAGACAATATTTTATACTGGCTTGCTTTCTGATGACATGAATTTAAAAGCATGAAAAATTAGATTTAATTATGTTTCCTTGATATAAAGGCTGACATATAAGACATATGCAAGTATTTTCACATCATACTTTCCCACTATGGGTAGCCCAGACTGCCCTGATAAGAGCTTAAAGTAAAGGTTGTAAAATTACACTGAAAATAGCCCTGACCTGAATGGGTTCTGACTTTGACTTTGTGCATTCAGAATGTAGGCTGCATGCTGCATGCATGCTGTCCATGTAGTTTAAAGTAATTGGTTTTCCTAGAGTTAGACCGTGCACAGCACTCGTGAAGAGAGGCTGGGAGTTTAATAACAGGGCGATGAAAAGAAGCCAAGTTCCACTAAATCTCAGCTGGGGACAGCAATGCCCTCTAGGTCATGTGACCCTGGGGCAGCCATCGAAGCTGATGACAGCAGAGAACAACTGCACGTGCACACAGTGGGATGTGTTTGGGATTCCCATTTATCTTTATGAGATGGCAGAACAGCCAACAGCTGTTGTTGGACTTCTTAAAACAAGTTTCAGCCAATAAAAATGTAGGATGTTATGAGATGCAGTCATACTTAACAATGCAAATATACATATATGAAATGTCATTAATGACGTCATATTTCAGATTTATATTGGTATTGGTAAGTATGATTTAGTAACTTTGCAGGCATTATGGGTTGCAGGCATTATGGGTAAAAAATAAACCAAAAAAATTAGACTGAACAGTAGCTGTATTTGGCACGGAACAAAAAGTCACCATTTCTTTGTAACAGCCTTTCATCCTGGCCTCAAACAGCATACCTGATGAGTGAGTGTATTTTGTCTTAACACAGGATCTATGAATAGCCAGTAAGTCTTAGTGGACATATCTTTGAAGTCACTCTTTCATCAGTATAGTAGTTTAGCTATTTGTGGCTGATGCCACATCTCAAATGGCACTGTACTGTATATGAAGAAGCACATTTTCAAACAAAGCTACTTCCTACCTGCACACCATTGAGTCCTTTAACGAGGCCTGTAGTCTCAGTGGCGATGACCAGCATTGGTGTGACCTCAGTAAGATCAGTCATCCTAGACATCCTGATGTACTATCAAGAAGAAATGACAACACCCCAAAGTTTTGTCTGACAGATGGCCCGATCATGGAGAGACACAGGCAACATAAAGTGTGACGCTCAGATTAGTCATCTTCTGTCTACAACAAGTTCTTCTGTCTACAACGCCACTCCTCCACTTTCATCACCTGATACCGTAATGTCATAAAGTCATTATGCTGGTGATGGCAGTATCCTCACAACTTCATAGCAAGATGTCTGCCTTCATTATTGAAAGTTGCCAACAAAGAAAAGACTGTAACCTTCTTTACCATGTGGCCATAGTCAGAGTACTTTTAACTTTGCAGTATGAAAGATCTGGATGGAAGTTGATCCAGGATTTCATCATATAAATCTCTTCTGGATTGGGATGATTGGATGCATTTGACAGCTCTAAAGTAAAAATAGCACATGAGTCAAAGACTTCTCCAAATACAATGGCCTGAAGCACAATGTGGCCTTAATGAAGAAACGAAACACATTTAGCAACTAATTAGAGCTGAGTAGGGGAAAATGCCAGCTATTATCCTGAGAGATAATAGGCTCACTCCCTCGTGTCTTGTTTCAGGGTGAAATGCTTTGCTGACCTTTGTGTTTCTTTGCATCAACTTGTGCCTACTACCAGAAGAGGGCAGTGTTATAGTGTGTTTACAGATGGGCTCCTTTTTTGCTAATTCTAGTTTACTTTAAAACTGTCCACCGATCCAGAATGCATTTCATATTTGCATTTGTTCATTTAGCTTTTATTCACAGCAGCAGTATAGTATTGTATCCTGTATGTGTATGTCCAAACCCACGCTCATGATGCTTGTAGCACCTTGCCAAACTAATTGAACAGCAGGAAGTCATGTAGATGCTTTTGCATATGAGGTGACATGTAAGATGATTCTGTTTGACACTAGCTTAGCTTTATCAGTAACAAAATGTCACAAAACTTAAGTGTTACCATACATTTTACACTATTTATTTTTTAAACAGTGGACTGGTGGTGAAGCATTTTTTTTTAATTAGAAGCATTGTTCATATGACATAACAGAAACTTAATTCTATTTTGACACATTATTGATGACTTTTTACCTGTAGGTTAGATATATGTTTCTAAACCATCCGATCTGACGTGTGTATTATATTGGGTTCACTCACTGATACACAGGGATGGGGGTGGAGGGGTGGGGGGCAATATTTTGTCATCAATTATGCTCTGTTTGCCCACCCATCTAAGGTGCTGATACTGCCCAGCTGGACATTATGGGCGACTATCTCCATATCGACAGACATATCACTGCATTTTCACACCATTATGTCTAACATGACAACAACACCAAGAGACCTGGCATTAATATTTGAGAAGGCTTCACATGCATTATTCAATGGGGGGGGGGGGGGAGTTCTGTTGTTGCATTTCCACTTCATATGAATCTGATTTAGTTTCAGGAGGTGGGGGGGGGGCAGGTGGTGGGGGTAGGGGGAGGTAGTGGTATCCTGCTCTCATGACAGACGGAAGACTGCCAGTGACCACTATGTGAGTGACATGGGATATGTCATCGGATACAGCGAGCGCTGGTTGGGAAGGTCCTCTAACCGGACCGCTGGGGATTCTGAGTTACTGGAAAGGCTCGGCACAGGACGGAACTGGATGACACTGGGCAGCAGTGGACGCCTTGTGTTTCTGGAAGTCAGCCATCAGGGGAGCTATGAGAGAGAGAGGATGATTAACCTGCGGTCGGACCAATTCAGTCTCATCCAGATGAATTATTCAACGTCAGGTCATCGCCAATATTCACCGTTGTTTTTTAGACTCTTTAGCAATTTGAATAGGCCAATAGATTTTTTCCCTTCTTTTTTTTACTCGGTTTTCATTTTGATGTTGAAGATCACACCTATACATTGTTAAACAGTTTCAAACAGTCGCTACAAGTAAATATGAACACTAAGTGCACCTTTTGCATTGATGTCTGCATAATTTAAATGCAAATATTGGTTATAGCCTCAAGGCTTTCTGGAAAGGCAGACCTTATTGATCCGAAATACCTGTCTAAGATTAGAGCTTACAATAGAAATGCTGATGTGTACAGGCTGAGGTTTTCAAGTCTCAAGACAGTGGGGTGAAAATAGTCAATCAGTATCAGTAATCAGTAATCTGTAATCAGTAATCTGTAATCAGTAATCAGTAATCAGTCCTGACATCAGTGGTGAAGCTTTGGCGAGTTTGATCCTACAATTGTAAAACTTAGCTATCCATATCTACACCACTGCATACCCATTATAAATACAAAACATTTAATGCATAACTTCTTTTTGCACTCTTAAGGGTGACAAGCCGTTGAAATAGGCCAGTGAAAAATCTTCTCATTCTTATGAATCATGTATGTGTTGGATATGTCTTTAGAGTCGCTTCCTTTGGTCAGCATGTACCGTAGAGATATTAAAGCTAAGCATTCACAGACCCATAAAAGCTGTTATTGTGCAGATCTGAAGCCGACTGAAGTGCTGTCTGATTCTGATGCGCGTGAAGAAGGCAGCACTGGGGATGCATTTTAATTTTCAATATTGGCCCATGCAGGTCACAGAGGGTATAGATGTTTTCCCACGTGGATGGGAAGAAGTCTTTTGAGAATCACTTAATGTGAATAAAAAGCATGCCGCCTTGTTCAAACAGCCCCCCCACCCCTCCACCTCCTCCCTCCTCACTCTGCATATAACCACTGCATGGATGCACGTGCTTCTCCTAGCGCCCGCGGTGAATCAATGCGAGAGGCACGCGTTTTGAATTCCTGATCAGACCAGACGCTCGGCGTTGGGGATGAGCGAGAGCCAAGAGCTGTGCAGAGCCGCTGTGCAAATCCCTGGCTGGGTTAATGAAAAGAAAATGGCAGAAAATCTGCCTGACGATGCGACCGGGCTGGGGTTGAGCACGGCTCAGCGCGACCTCTGAGGGGGGCTGGGATGGGGCTGAGGAGATCCCTCAGATCAAGACCACTCTCTGTTGTACTCCATCCACAGTGCCCTATGTCATGTGTTGGTCTTTTAATGCATACAATAGTCCCTTCCATAACCATGTATAGACGACTGTACATAAAGAATACAGTCACGGAAACATAAACAAATGCATATACACACAGAAAGACAGACACACTGAGAGAGAGAGAGAGAGAGATGGAGAGCCAGAGAGAGAGAGTGAGAGAGAACATAGAAATAATACTATAATATTGCTCCAGTGTTTTTTTATGTACACAGGTTCATGACATATAATACAACTCCTTGTTCACAAGTCCTCTGTTGTGAAAGGGCATCCCCTGACACGCGTGTCCTCTCCCCTCCCCTTCCCTCCATCAGCCGGTGAGTGGGCAGGGGACAGGCTCTCCACTGGGCAGGGGGAAGCCCCCTCATGCCCCTGAGCTCTGATCCTCCACGTCTCACACAGGGGAACACATTTTATGGCAGACCTGCTGCCCTACCCTTTTGAATACATTTGCATGCATTGAAAGTAACCCCTGTCCTCTCTTCCTCCCTCCCTCTGTCTCTTTCTCTCTCTCTCTCTCTCTCTCTCTCTGCCCTACCCCCACACACCCTATACTCACCCCAGTGAATCACAGCCAAGAGGATATTGCCATCATCATTTGTCTTTCAAATGTAGGGCTCTTAGTGTGGCATTTATAAAGAAAGGACATGTGTCCTGGGCAGCTTTGTGCATTTAATTAGTTTTAATTGTACCAGAGGTTGTTATGACCCACTAATCAGGTTTTGAATTGCATTGCACCAGAAGCACTCTTCTTTGTGTACAAATCTACAAACTCAATTCGATCGACCTTTGTGTGTGTGTGTGTGTGTGTGTGTGTGTGTTTGTGTGTGTGTGTGTATGTAGTAATAATAATAATATATACATATTTATATAATATATACATATACATATATATATATATACACACATATATTATGACCTCTCTCTGACTTGTATATTACCTCTCAGCTTGAAAGATAATGAAAATGAAAAAGTTGCATATATTAAAATTTATAGTACAGAATAACAATAGTCCGGCTATTCATCAAAGCCATAAAATGTCAAACACCCTGACACTCTGAATGCAATGTCATCAAAAGAAAATGTATAGTTTTGCATGTATTTTGCATATTTTGCCTGAAAATAATTTTTTAGCCATTAGATGATTGTGTCAGGGCCATATTGTTAGGATTGATGACAAGAAGCAAATCAGTCTGCTGAAAAAAAATGTTTTTTTGTTTTTGAAGTTTGTAACTTAAAATAGATAGGACTCCAAATATGTTGATGTGAATGTATGGGTTTATTGTGAAATGTATATGTACTATGACCTAGATTTAAACAGTGACATGAAATAATTGTATTTACTGCATGCTTTAAGTATAAGTGCATGTGTGCATGTGTTCATAATTTCTAATCTATTTCCCACCAGTTCCTTTCCTCTGCATTCCTAGTTTAAGCCAGGCGCCATAAAATTCTACGCATGGGTTAAATCCCTTTGTGTTGCCATGGAGACTATGACAGGCTCGCACTACCAGCGACCTGACAGGAGCAGCCAGCAAGAGGAAGGGGGAGGGGTTGAGGGGGGAGGGAGTTGTGCCAGAGCCAGCCCATTGGCTGGGGCCAGGTCACATGTTTGCTTTGGAATGAATGCTAATGCACTGGCTTCTCGTTTTTTTCCTCCCTCCCTCCCTCCGCTCCTCCTCTGTCCTGCCTTGGCTGTGACGGTCCTGTCGGATCGAACTGAACCCAGAAATGGTGTAGGATACCAGGGAAGGACCAAGCAATCGACCCCCCGAGGAGAACAGCACCAGGCCTAAGGTGGAAGGTAGGCAGATCTGAGCTTGTTTTGTGTGTCGGGGGCTGCTCTGCGTGTGTATGTGTGTGTGTGTGTGTGTGTATCTAGATGTGTGAGTGTGTGTGTGAGTGTGTGTGTGTTGGCCAGCCTCACAGCACAGCTCTGGTGGACCTCTGGTGAACGCTCCAGTTTGTTTTCATATTTTTCCTGCATGTGGCTGGAGCTGGAGCAGGAGCACTTTGAGAAGGGGGGAGTGTGTGTGTGTGTGTGTGTGTGTGTGTGTGTGTGTGTGTGTGTGTGTCGGTGTTAGTAGGTGACAGATTGGGAAGCAGTTCTGCAGCTGGTTGTGCTGAAGTCGCACATCAGGCCAAACCAACAACACCCCCCAGCCCCCTTCAACAACCCCCCTCATCCTCCCCACCACCACCATCCCCTCTTTAATTAAAAAGACGAAAACAAAAGCGTTTGCGTAAGACATCGCTTCAGACCGTGGCGGCTGGCTGTCAGCAAGGGGAGTCGGCTTTTCATAGGTTCAGCTTGGGCTGTGCATTCCGGAATGCAGAGTGCATGCTCACACATTCATGAACACACACACACACACACACACACACACACACACACACGCATATGCAAACGGCAGCTTTCCTCTGTTTCTTTTTTAGGTATGCGTGGTGTGCAGTGTGTGTGTGTGAGATGGGGGTTGGTTTCGGGTGTGCGGACGGTTGTTTGCAAGTGCTCCTGTGAAGGTCAGGGGGCCCGGGGGGTGGGGGTGGGGGTGGTGGGGCTTTTGTTGTCCTGAGGGGCAGAGAGGCTGGGAGGCTGTGGAGAGCACCCTGGTGCCCTAAGCTCCTCCACTGACCCACATGCACCCGCAATTCATAACACGGATACAGCAGCACACAGCTTTGGGGTGCCTCTGTGTTTGTGTGTGTGTGTGGGTGCATGACACGAATACAACAAGGAGCTTTGGGCTGTGTGTGTGTGGGTGTTGGTGTTTGTTTTGCCCGCATGTATGTGCAAGACATGGATACAACACAATGCTGTGTGCGTGTGTGTGTGTGTAACATACACATATGTTATTATTTACATATAAATCTCTGGCTACCATACCAATCAGAACAACTATTTGAATCACACAATCCACGGTTTCAAACAGGGATGACTGTTGATCCTCTATTTTTTGAGGTTGAGGACATGGAGCTAACTAAAGACACTAGCTAGCTTCTCCGTCACCATTACAACAGATTTCCTTGTTGACACTTGGAAAGAATTGGTTCGGTAATACAAATAAGGATATAATCACATAAACACATACTTGTATTTGTTTTATAACGTATTCTGGTATGACGTAATGGAGAGAAATTACCATTATCAGTGATGAAGTATTGTGACATTAAACAGAGGTCTTCTCAGTACCACAATCTGTACCCTCAATTCAGATAGACACAGACAACAGTTGAAACAATGTATGGGATCAATGGAAAGCTCCAGAGTTTAAGAACATGGCTTAATTGAAAGAAAATGGCTTAATTAAAAGAAATGACCATATTTGTACCAGCTGCTGAGTTTCAAGGGATGGATGACTTAAAAGAGAGAGAGGATGAAACAGCCCAAGTCTAGCCAAAGAGGTTTTTATTCTGGTGCCAAGTGGCACCCTTTTTTCTATAATTACTTACAGAATAAAGACCAGGTAGCTGCAAAGAAAGCCATTTCCAAATGCAGCACACAGGAATACATTTGGTCTGCATAGTTTTGAATTGGAATTGGAACGTGCATTAGCCGATTTGCAGACTTCACTGAATTCATCTCAAAAAACATTAGTGATGCATTAATGACAGCCCGTGTCTCCGTGCATTAATTCAAAAAGGAAATCTGCATGACCTGACTCACTTGGGTTAAGTCTTCACTTAACCGGATCAACCTGGCAAGTGAAAGATCATATTTTTATCACTCTTCTCGCTCCTTCTCGCACCACTTTCGCAGCTCTTGAGGGACATTGGGGTTAATTACGTTGAGAGCTGGGGTTTTGCACACGCTCAGTCGAGTCGCTCGCTGGCCAGATTACACAGAGGCATTAAGGAAAAGACTGCTTATCTGCTGACCTGGGGTCAGAGAGGGGTCAGTGTGGGAGAGGTGCTTTACCCCACGGTAGGATTCACACACTCGCCTGTACTCGGCCACTGCAGGGCTTGGCGAGGCGTAGCTCACTGGCTTGGCAAGAAAGGTTCATCATGCCCTCGCAGAAAATCTAGTCGAAATGGGACCCTTCCCACACAACGAGCACTTTGTTACTCAGAGAAGGTTCTGGTAGACATTAACGTTTTTTGTCAGTATTATCACAATGCACACTGTTGGAAAGTAAAAAAAAAAAAACGTAGAAAGGAAATTTTCTCTGAGGGAAACCTAACAGAGTTCCCCTTTTTACACTTCTTGATTGCAACATTTTGTAACTTCTCTTTATAGAAAGATGTTAAACTTCTTTTTTTTACTGGGTGCAGATTTCACTGTGAAATGCAAGCACCCAACAACCAAACCTAAGGATTATAGCACAGTAGGTTGCACTACAACCATCATACCAGTACTTAACAATATTTAAGGTCAACAGCGACAACAAAAGCATCAGCATCAACAACAAAGATGACTTTGTGAGCCTTTTGACGGAGGTTGTCAAGTGGAAACTTTACATCATCAGTGTATTTCATTGAATGACACATTCCATGACACATTCAGGAGGCTCAACAATAGTGTCTCACCTCCATCCCACCTCACCTCCACCCACCTCTATAGTCACGGTCGTTCAGAACTCACCTCAGTGCCAGGAACAACAACAGAGACACCTCAACATGCACCTTCAAAAGCTTTCACATGCATACCTCAGAGCCTGACCGAAGCATCGCCTACTCATCTTCAGTCTACTGTACATGCCACAGTCTGTTCAGAGTAAGGGCTGGGTAGGGTGGGTTGGGGTAGCCCCCTCAGGACCATTCGAACCTGTGTTAGGAATTGGATATGAACTCAGGTTTTTGGAAGGGACTATGGGCAGGATTGCTGTCTGTGATGGCAAACCAAGATTAGGGAAAGTGAAGAAACTAGGATGCCAACCCTTAGACATTTACCGGTAGTCATCTTGTGACAACAGACTTCTTCATGTTCGGGGTTAATTATTAAATGCAAATCCAAATAGTGGTTTTGTGTCTCAGCCATAACCACTGGCTCATTTTCTCAACAGCCTCAGACAACTCCTTTAAAAAAAACTCCTTTGAGTGACTATCATCATCTTCCTCGAAAAGCAGAAATTGCATGGGTCCTGCTACATTGTAACTATACCATTATATACTGTCAGACTATTCTGACACTGACACAATGGGCCTATCCTGAATCTAATTATAATCCTGCTTCGACTCATCACCCTATGTAATGACAATCAGCCAATACACTCTTCCTCTTCCTCGTCCCTTGTTGCACAGCATATTATTACATCGTTAAAGTAAAGCTACAGTCCAATATACTCTGTGTAATATAGGCCTACAGTTTATCCTCACATTTGTTTTCTTCCTGATCCTGAGCATGTACCCTCAATGCCAGGGGCAAATCTTCTAGCTTCTTGTGTAAGCCTTCCAAAGGTCATCCCAGGGTCATCCCAAGGTCATGGACCCTGTGTCCCCAGTGACCCTGCTGGCCCTGACTGTGTACTGTGGTGAGGAAAAGCCTTGTGGCCTCCTTCAGGGGCATTCAAGATGAAGTATGAATCAACAATGTAGTAGGCCTGTCTGCAAACAGCACCGCTGAATCACAGGCAGCAAAGCATAGGTAATAGCATGGCAGGCAGTTGTGTCTGTTTGCTTACACAGCTGTGACTACTCACAGAGGAGGGTAGCATTCTCTCTTTCATTTTCTTTCGTTTTCGTTCTGTCTTTCTTTCAAAGCCTTCTTTGCATCGCTGGTTCACTGGCCTTTGACTTTAAGAGATGAAAGCCATGGTTTTGCCACAATGTACCATAACAGAACTTTTGTTGAAACTAAGCTTGACCTCAAAAACCCTAATGCTGGGCCATTGTTTGTACTTGGCCTCCTGTTTGTTTGGACCCAATATTACCAGTAACCTTGTATCCTGTCTCACATCCTGATGAGAGGTTTGAATGGGTTTAAACATAAATAATGAAATGTATTGTATAAGGTGAACTTCACTTTAGGTCACCAATCTCTTTGACATTCTCAAGGTTCTTAAGAGATCATCATGGCTCATTATCAGTTACTTCAGTGGCTGGTATGGTGTCTCCCTCATCTGTACATTTAAAGGTACAGTCCTGAATTCTAGTCCAATATGCTTTTTTGAGAAATTGAGCTGATTGTTCCTGAAGGTCCTCTCTAGCTGTCAGTCTGGTGTGCACACTTAAAAGCATGGAAGGAGGTGTGCAGTTTGATTGTCTGTTTCCTCTATCTCCTTCTCCCTCCTATTTCTCTCTCCTCTGTTCTCTCTTTCCATCTTTCCTTCTCTCTCTCTCTCTCCTTCTCCATACCTCTCTCACTTTCTCTGCCGTCTCACCCTGGAGACATCATCCATGCCTTTTATTCATTTCTCCCTCAGCCAGAGTTAATCCCCTGCCCCTCCATTGATGATGCGCTCCTGGGGGAGAGCGTGGGTCTCCGGGGGGGTTATATCTCCAGACCCAACAGCTCCCAGCCTGAGCAGGAGTGGAGTCATTAAGGAGGTCCCCACTGAAGCTGAGAGAGGACACACACTCACACACACACACACACACACACACACACACACACACACACACACACACACACACATACACACACACACACACACATACACATACACATACATATACACACACATACACACTCGCACATTTCAACATGAACAGTCATATGCGCACGCGCACACACACACACGCACACACACACACACACACACACACACACACACACACACACACACACACACACACACACACACACACACACACATACACAATCAGGCATAAACATAAGCACTTACATGCACACACACACACACACACACACACACACACACACACACACATACACAATCAGGCATAAACATAAGCACTTACATGCACACACACACACACACACACACACACACACACACAGTGAAGTCACACAAGTCATGCAGAGACAAGAGCACAGGGGGGAGAGGAGTGTTAAGCACCCTGTAAATGAACAGTGGGCCATTAGGGCTCTGTGTGAACTGTGTGAAGAGGCTGTGGTGGCGGCTCTCTCGGAGCAAGCCTATGCCTGATTTACACTCCCTCTCCTTCATTTAGCAGACACCTCTATCCAAAGCAGGCAAGACATATATTTTGCCAACGAACACATGGATTATACCTGACAGGGTCTGCTAAAAACATCTATTTTCAGTATTTTATATTTCTGTTCTGGATGATTTCATTAACACAATTTTAAACAGAGGAGAGAGGACATTCTTTATTTAAGAAAAACAACATGTCAATTTCAGTTTCTCAATATTTTTTGTCCATATTCTTTCATATACAGTATGTAACAAAAAGATTATATTGTTGATATTTAACAGCATGATCATCTTACTTCTCCAGCACACATCAAGCTAAAGGCTACTTTGACTGGTTAAGGTGATAGGAAGAAGAGGGGACTCCACCCCCCCCCCCCCAACTCTTGCCACAAAGAGCAGATTTTGGATGCCGTAGAAATTCAATCAGGCGGCGTAACGTGGGGCAGGGAGAGGGGAGGTCATGTAATTGCTCCATTAAGGAATTAAATCTGCCAGTCTAATCTGGCATTAGAGCACCATCTGTGTTGTGCTGTGAGAGAGAAAGACCCCACCATAGCCTTATCTGACCCTGCTGGCCAACACACATACACAGATACAGATACAGATACAAGGACACACACACACACACACACACACACACACACACACACACACACACACACACACACACACAGATATACAGACACACCCAGATACACAGACACACACACATACACTCTCTCTGTCTCTCTCACACACACACACACACACACACACACACCGCTAATTTTGCTGATAGATACTGACTGAGGATCTCAATGATTTAACTAAATTATCCGTTGTACCTTGCAGCGGACACCCGACCCCTATCAGAGCCTTGATCAATCTCCTTCATGTCCTCATCATGGCTGATGCTGTGACAGGCAGGTCTACAGGGGACCTCTTTAATTAGTCCTTATAGATCTAGTCTGGACTTGACCTGGTCCCTTCCTCCGGAGTGCCTCGTGGTCTAGCTCCTGAGGGTTGGAGCAATCTCCCCCACCCTCCTCTCTGCAGCACTTAAGGCCACTCATTCTGTCTCCCATCTGACCTATTTCTTCTCCATTTGTTGTTTGCTTTTAAGCTCTCCCCGTTGCTTGTTTCTCTCGCTGGGTTACAGTAATGGTGCCACTTCTCAGAGAGCCTCTAAAAAGCTGCAATTCTGGCTGATGGAAAAAATGCCATCAGGGAGGGTAAGATTTTGGAGATAGTAAAAGAAAGGTAATGAGAGCAGATGTTTGAGTGTTTTGCCAATCTTACCATTGGAAAATACCTCACAGCTGAAGCTATTTCTGAAGAAACATTCCATCCTCTGTGTAACCCTGTTCGTGTTCACCCATCTTATATAGATCAAAGACCATATTACACCTACAGTTGGTCCAAGGAAACAAACTAAGTACAGTTTGTAAAGCCATTGTGGATATTTTGTGGATATATATCTGGACTACGGAGAGTGTCAACCTTTAAAATAGATGTGAAATCTACCCAAAGTGAATAAAATATGTGAAATGATAAATGAATAAAAAGCAAATAAAATTGGGAATTGTTCAGAGCAAGTCTTTGGTCCTCTCTGGGGTGTGGGCGGCACACACTGAGGATGTTCACAGGGTCAATTAACGCATAAGACTATACACAGCCTTTTCTTTTGGCTCCTTTTAGGCTGTGTCCACAATTCTCTAAGAGGGGTGCTGATGTGTGTGGCAGCACTGAGTAGACAGAACATACACACATACTGTAAACACACACACACACACACACACACACATACACACGCACACACACACACACACACACACACACACACATACACACACATACTCTAAACATACACGCATACACACACACACACACACACACACACACACACACACACACACACACACACACACACGTGTGGTACTTGTGCGTGTGCCACTTCTCAGGGTGGCCCTGCATGTGTGTGCAGGTCAGGTGTGTGTGTGTGTGTGTGTGTGTGTGTGTACACGTCTGAGTAACTGAAGACTAACACAGAGATGGTGCTGAGATGTGTTTTCTGGATGCAGGCCAGCAGTCTTTGTGCTGGACTGCTCAGCCGTGTGAGTGACGGACACAAAAACACCCAAAGACTCCGCAGCCTCAACTCAAGGGTCACTCTCTCTCTCTCTCTCTCTCTCTCTCTCTCTTCCTCTCTCTCTCTCTCTCTCTCTCTTTCACAAATCACCCAAAGATTTAGTGTCTTCAACTACAGGCTAGCATGTCAAGGGTTACTCTCTTTCAATTAAATTTCAATGTACTTTATTGGCACGACAAATCGACAAATAAACATATTTTTCTCTTTGAAAGCATCTCTCCCAAAAAACGCCTTTCTTTCTTTCTTCATTTCTTTCTTTCTTTCTTCATTTCTTTCTTTCTTTCTCTCTTTCTGCCTCTCTGTTTTTCTTTCTGATTGTTTCTCCCATTTTCTTTCTACCAAATGCTTGAGAGACTTATACAAGGTCATCTACTAGCCATTTTAGTGACATCCTTCCATTAGAATTTGGTTTGGTGTCGTGTAAATTTTTTTTCTTTCTTCTGAATTTCTTCTATCATGCCGAAGAGTGTGCAGGGAGAGGTGTTGCAATGATTGTTCAGAGAAAAGATAACTTTCAAATGGACCCATTAACAGCAACTAGGTGGGAAATCTTGAGGCTATTGCCAATTGTTATTTAGACAAAGAACACATTAGACAAGAGTAGGGTTGCAAAATTTTCAAAGTTGGAAACTTTCCATTGGAATTAACGGGAATATATGGGAATTAACAGGAATAAACGGGAATTAATGGGAATAAACTGGGATATTTTTATATGGCAAGTTAGTCTATAACAGGGAACTTAAATGTAGTGGACAAAACCCCATCTTGCAGCATAATATTAGTTAAAACAACCTGATTTAATGCAATTTCAGTCGAATTTCTACCCTGCACATCAGTCAGTCACATGCACACAGCAATTTAGCATAGGCTAGACATAAAGGAATCTTATGGTGCGTTCATGTGCATGGGAAATTTTTTTTCCAACCAATAGGATTTTTTGTTGAGTGGTGTGGTGTATCTTGGGCAGTTCAGTGTTGCTAGTTTAGCTCGCTAGTGAACAATAGGCAGAGAATGGGATTCCCGCAAGCATGCTAGCTAGCTTTGTATGCTAAGCTAAGCGAAAATAGGAACATACAAATCATATTGCTTATTACGAAACAAAATGTTACTGTTTGTATATGAAACAGTTTGTATCAATTACCCAAAATTCCCAGTTAATTCCTGTGAATTCCCATTAATTCCCATAATTTCCTTTAATTCCATTAAAGTTTCCAATTTGGAATATTTCCAATATTCCCCAGCCTAACTTCCCATGGTAAGTTTCCGGAAAGTTTCCGGAAATTTACCGGAAATTTTCCGCCCCTTTGCAACCCTAGACAAGAGCGACAAGGCCCATTTGGAGACTGTGCTTGTTGGAACAGCCAGGGTCAAGGTAATGGTGGACATTTGGGATACTGGACATGTGACATGTGTGTGCCTTGGTTAGATTTTATTTTCCCTTTAAAGATATATCAATAAAAAAGTGATGACAATAGTAATTGGGAGTGGATCTGAGAAAAAGGGGGTTAAAGATGCACAATCCATCATTATTGAAGGCATGCAGAGGCTCCCCCCTCTTTCCCTTCTCATCCCTCCTCCTGTCCTTCATTGACTTCTCTCTCTCTCTCTCTCTCTGTCTCATCGTCCTCTCTCTCTCTCAATTCTCTCCATTCTCTCCTCTTCTGAATTTCTCTTTCTGCCCCCCCCCCCCCCCATACACCACTAGCTAATCTATATGCTAATAGGCAGATTGCAATCAATGAGGACCATTCGCAGTCGCACCTCAATCAATAGCATATTACTCCCAAAGACGAGGAGGGATATATATTTAATGCATGGAGGACAGGAGTAGAGGTTAGTGTTTGATACTTATGTGGTCTGCAGAAGAGGTTCGTTTAGTTGCTGATATAACGTCCTCTCGAAACCACAGGACGGAATGGCTTCTTAATGGCACGCTGGCCGTCGCAATGGTGCCAATTTCTACAACCTAATGGGAAAAAAATTATTTCACATGCACTTCATTTACCAGCCAGTAATATGAAGTGATGTGGTGCACTGTTTATAGCTCATTATTTTTTATTATAATAGTTTTTTTTTTTTAATTCCAGCCTCATCGCCTGGAGACTATATCAGTTTTATTATTATTGAAAAAGAAAATCTCATTAAGAAATTGTAATATAGTACCCTCAAGACAGAATATTATATCAGCTTTTGTAGCAGCGTTACACCCAATAGCTTCTCTAGATTAAACACAGTAAAACCATAGTCACAATCTCTCTTTCAGATATTGCAGTAAATATAGTAGGCTGCAGTGAATATATTGTAAGTATAGTGTGCAGCAGACACTTTCACAGAAACACCATGGTCCACTTGCTAACTTAATTTAAGCAGATGGCCACTGTGTCAGGTATCATCTGTCTGTGCAGTAGACATGACTTCTGTAGGTGCAGTGCATACTACTGTGGGGGGAGGGCTTTTTTCATAAGACTAAACATCATTACCAGCGCCTTTATTAGTAGAACCCTCACTGGCCAATCAGACGTCGGCAGTGCTGGGGAATGCCGATGGCCTCCGGTTGGCTGTTGCTAGGATACGCATAATCACGGGGAGAGGCAGGGAGGCTGCTTGCTTGCGTATGGAGCAGAGCGTTAGAGCGGCAGGCGTGCGTGTGTGTGTGAAGGACTGTGTGAGCGAGGGGGAGAGATAGAACCAGAACGAGAGAGTGTGTGTGTGTGTGTGTGGCGGGACATAGGCTGGATGCAGGCAGGGAGAGACGTGGCGACAGGCAGACAAAGAATCCGCGGCGTCCCGAGGGAATGGGGCACCACACAGGCTCTCCTGGAGCGCCGAGGAGGTAGGAGCCGGCAAGGGCTTTGTTTTATGCCAAAGAGGAAATCCCTCTCCATCTCTCTCCCCCTCTCGGTCATCCTCTCTCTCTATCTCTCTCTCTCTCTCCGTCTCTCTCTCTCCGTCTCATCCCCATTCCTTACATCCGTAATGTCAATCCCTCTGTCTGCCTATATCTCTCTCTCTTTCATTCATGATTTGTAGTATTTTACTGATTTTGTAGTGTCTCATTTGTAGTATCTCTCTCATTTACCCCAATTCAATCTTGTTTTTCAGTCAGTCTGTTTTGTGTGTGTGTGTGTGTGTGTGTGTGTGTGTGTGTGTGTGTGTGTGTGTGTGTGTGTGTGTGTGTGTGTCCATGTCATCTCCTTCCCTCTCCCATTCATGATGGTCTCTTTCCCTCTCTGTTTCTTCTGTCTCTCTATAACTATATCTCTCTTGCTTCTCCATATCCACACAGCTGCTATTTCTCTCTCTCTCTCTCTCTCTCTCTCGCTGCTATCTCTCTCTCTCTCTCTCTCTCCTGCTATCTCTCTCTCTCTCTCTCTCCTGCTGTCGATATCTCACTCTTTCACTGTCAGTCTCTGTCATTTTCTCTCTTTCTCCTTCACCCACTCGGCTACTAATGCCTCCCCCTCTTTCACTGTTACAGATTCTCCCTGTCTCTAGCATTGTTGTTTTCTCTTTCTATTTCCCTCTGTCACTCTCTCTCTCCTCCATTTCCCATCCTCTATCACTGTCTGTCACTCTCTCTCTCTCTCTCTCTCTCTCTCTCTCTCTCGTTCTCCTTGTCTCTGTTTCTCTGTCACTCCCTTTGCGGACATTCCATATCAAGCTTAAAAATCAGCTGTAAATCTTATCATTGTATTTCTTTTTCCGCCATGCTTCCTCTTTCACTCTGTGTGTGTGTGTGTGTGTGTGTGTGTGTGTGTGTGTGTGTGTGTGTGTGTGTGTGTGTGTGTGTGTGTGTGTGTGTGTGTGTGTGTGTGTGTGTGTGTGTGTGTGTGTGTGTGTGTGTTTGTGTGTGTGCGTGCGTGTGTGTTAATGTGTGCACATGTGTGTCCTTGCGTGTTCATGTCTGCAATTGCATGTGCCTGTTGGACTTTTTCCAGCAAATGTTCTGCTTTTTCATGATGAATTGCAGTTTTGTATCTACAGCCATAAACTAGTGTCCAAATTGAGACAAACACTTGAAATATATCCATGTATTTTTGCATCAAGCATAACTGCAATGACTGATTTTAGTGCATCCGAGTAAAATCCCGCAGAGGCCTTTAATTTAATGCCGAGTCTTGGCAACGCTGGTGTTTACCAGTTAGCCTTCACACTCTGTACTGCGGAATGTCAAAAGTGCAGCAGTCAGTGCATGTCACCTTGCATACTTTTTGCAATTGTGGATGATTCCCTCAGCTGGATATCGTTCATTAAACAGGAGAAATACTCCCACCCCCTACATCCAAACACACACACACACACACACACACACACACACACACACACACACACACACACACACACACACTAGGACTCAGGGGACTATGATTCCTCATTCCTTTCACGGACTTATCGGCGGAGCCACAGGGGAACCCCACCATGCGGGGACCCAGTCCATCATCCTCCATCGGGCCCTTTAAATTGGTTCATTTAAGCCCTGGTTGCTCTGCTCCCAGCCACTCTGAAATAGCTCAGACCGCCATGGCCACGATGCTGACTGCTAAATTGATGGACTGGTTTTGGGGGGTAGGGTCCCTCCTTCTGTCTCTGTGTTTTCACTGGCAGATAACATGGATTTATACACACAGAGAATGCAATATCACAGTACAAGAAAGCAAGAAGGATAATGTCTGATCTTCGGGCATGTCTTTCTCCCTTTTTCCCTGGGTAGTTCATTTAGTGTGCATAGCATGTAGTAACAAGATGCTGCTACTAAGAAATCATCAGAAAATTAAACCTTTTGTGTGTTATTTTTTTGTGTGTTATTTTTCCCCATATCCTTTTTTTTGTACAGTTCATTTCATATGTGATAACTAATTCACCTACCTCAAGCACCTGGTGCCACAGACGGAATAAGCAATCTCACCTCTGGCTTGAAATAGCTGCTCCACATTGCTGGCTGTAAATTGATGAGGTGGGATGGGGGCAGGGCTGTGGGCTGGTGCCTCCCGTCAGCGAGTCGCTGCTTGCGGGGTCTTTATGGGCAGGAAATGCAACAGAAAACTCAACACCAGCGAATCAAACATCAGAATTCAATTCTGATGTCAGAAAAGCTCTGATTATATGGACAACTGAGCTGGACATGTTCTGGTGGTATGATGGAAAAGGGGCCATTTATCGCTACGTTGTGGCATCTACCACCAAACTGCTTCACAAATATTTACTAGATCTTTTTTTCTGAAATAGTGCATGTCTGATAAAATGAGTGGTAAAACGGAGGAAGGAAAGAGTGAGTGAAAGGAAATTGAGGAAGAGAAAGGGAGAGAGAGAAAGGCAAGAGGGGGGAAAGAGGAGTTACTGATGGAAAAATAGAATGACAGAATTGAAACAGAAAAAGATGGAAAGATAGAGAGAGAGAAAGGCAGAAATGTGGGGGAGGATAAGGAACCTCTAGCATGGCTGCAATTATTCTTATTTAATTAGCCCCTCTGCTCCAACCAGCACGCACGCTCACACACACACACACACGCGCACACACACACACACACACACAGAGAAAGAGACATTCACACACAAAGTATAAGTCTGTGTGCATGTATGTGACTGTGTGAATGGATAGTCCTCATACATATCTTTAAGAAGTGCTATATTTTTTGTACCTTATACATGTGAGCATGAGTGTGAACACGATTACAAGCTTTTGGTCATGTGTGTGTATGTGTGGCTTCATGTCCATGCGTGCTTGCGTATGTAACCGCCACTCTGCTGCTTTGACCAATTGTTTAATGTCCCTCCATTAAGCTTGGTTATTATGAATGATTTATTTAAGACAGCTCACCGTTGTGGCGCTTAAGAGGCCATCATCAGTGTTAGACTGCACCCTCATAGACTGGAAGACATCAGCAGGGTATAACGCCTGGGTTTACGTCCGTCTGCCAGAGAAAGTCATTATTGCCTCCTGCTCCCCCAACACACACACACACACACACACACACACACACACACACACACACACACACACACACACACACACACACACACACACACACACACAAGGAAGCACACAATTGTGTGCACAAATGCGCGCACACACACACACACACACACACACACACACACACACACACACTTGCCTCTAGGGAGGGCAGGGAATACACAGCATTAGCAGCGCGGCTGTGGCTGCATTTACGTTTCAGTCTTAAAAATGCTGAAGAGGAAACAGCCTCATTTGGTTTTATGGTTTCACTTCACATAGCAGAATATTAGGACATTAGGATGTCCCAATGATGTATGTCTATTGGGATGGTTATATTTATGGTGTTATGCATCTATGAAAGTATTCAAATATGTACCATTCTGTGTGTAAATATGCGTTGCAGTTGACAGTGAATATAAAATTGTTCGTTCCTCTAACAGGCTGGCATTTCAGCGATTTAATTTCTCCGTAACCACACCAGTATAAATTTCCATAATAGCTTGATGAACGATACTGTGTGTTGGTTCTGTGTATTTGTTAAACATGTCGAGTCCTCAGTGTTATCAGTTGCCTTCTTATGGCCGCCAAATGATACAATGGTAAATCAAATGATATTTAACTGGTAAATGTGAATGCATAAAAAACTGTGAATAAGATTTCTGAACAGTAGTGGGTGTCTTCCACAGTCCAGCCGCAATCATAACCCTGAAACAGGAAATGAAAGCGAGGCTGTAGATGAGAGTTGCAGGCATCAGTAGATTTGGACCCCTCTGACATGACTTCATCACGTGAATCACAGACCTCATTCGAAAGAGATGAACAACTGCACTGTTTTTATCATAACCTTCTGAATGTTCTGCCAGTGGAGAGCAAATTCTACCTTTACACCAGTCTCTTGGGGTACATATTTGACCAAAGAAAGAATTTTGTTGTACTATTACCTCTTCCAGAGCTCACTTTGTTTTGGTAATTTGAGAGTGATGTGAGTGCCATGTTTCGATCATTCCTGTCCATCAAGAGTAATACTTAATTCAACAAGAATCTAATATTACAGCTAAGCTTATCTTACAGCTATAAGTATATTAAAAAATATTTGAACAGGATATTCTGGGATAATTAACATCTAATGACTTATTACATGAAAAATTGTGACCCCAAGAAAAACTAGAAAATTAAAGTATAGCATTACAATGCACTAATTCAGAACAAAACTCTGAACCCGTGACGTCGTGTGTATGAGATGTTTCTCTCAGGGAAAGGGTGGCAAAATACTAAAGCAACTAATGCTGGTGTTTATGATATGAGGATCATGTTAATATTTAATCCTGATTTAAAAAGTCATCTTGAACCAATAGCTGTGTACATAAACTGTAACGCTGAAGGAAAGAGAGGGGGGAACTACGGCTCATGTTAATGCCAGCTCTCTGTCTAGCTTAGAGACCCTCTGCCAGCATCTGACAAACAGAACATGTGCACTTCCTTAACTGTCATTGTTCATTGTTTGATTTCACATACAGAGAATGAGTGCGTGCGAGTGAGAGTGTGTTTGAGTGAAACAGTGCCTGTCTGTGTATTGTGTGTGTGTGTGTGTCTGTGTGTGTGAGAGAGAGAGAAAGAGAGAAGGAGAGAGAGATTGAGAGAATGACAGAGGGTGTGTGTGCGTGAGTTTGTATGCCCAAGAGAGTGAGAGGAGTAAGAAGAGTCACATAGTAACACGTTGACAACAGAGCACCTCGGCATTCACATGGTCCTTATTACGCTGTTCTTTTCCGTGTAACTCGAGCTCAGCTCTCTCTCTCTCTCTCTCTCTCCGACTCCCTGGAATGAACACTATGTCATCTGGAGCCTGCACAGCCATAATCCTGCAATCCTCATTCACTGACGGCCTTAGTGGCTACAATAATACACATCGTGTGTAAAACCAACAGTGGTGCAGCAGGGAGCACATGATCGCTGTCAGGCTCACCTCCACACATGGGCTGGACAGGTTAGGAGTGACCGTCCTGGACTGATTAAAGAGTGCTTTCAGGGGAGGGTGTGGGTCATGATTTGGGGCTGATTCAATTAAAAGCTTTCTGTGGAAGGTGAAGGGGCTGTGTGAAAAAGCATTCTTTCATCCTGCTCACCCCTTGAGCGTTTGCCATTGAAAAAAAAGAAGCGATCTCCACATCAAAAGTTCTCCCTAAGGTGTTACTTAACCCTAACCCTAACCTTCACCTAAGCCCAGACTTTAATGGTCTCCTCTTCTTTTTTCAATTCTTCTCTCCTTTTCTCTTTCTCTATCCTCTCCACTACCGTATCTCTTTTTTCCTCTCTCTTCCCCTCTCTTCCCCTCTCTTCTGTTGTAATCTCTTTTCTATTCTCGTCACACCACTTCTCCTCTACTGTTCCTTTTTTTTTAACTCCCAGACCTCAACAGACAGAGCATGGCACACACAGGTTCATGCAGGGTCATTTCACAGTTAGCAAAGACAGATAGTACACATTAGTAGTGTAGCAGTAGTGCTATGGGTTTTTATGAGATAATAGCATCTGCTAAATAATTAAATGCTAATCTTCTCATCTTTCATCCTTTTTCCCTCTCTTCTCCTCCCCTCTCCTCTTCCTTCTTTACTTTCCTCCATTCTCCTCCTCTTCTCCTCTCATCTCCTCCTCTCTTTTCTCTATCTTTCCTTATCTATTTCTCATTTCCTCCGCTCCTCTCTTCTTCTTTTTCTTTTTCTTCTTCTCCTCTCACCCTCTTTTCTCCCTCCTTGTCTTATCTTCTCCTCTACTCTCCACCTGTCTTCTCCTCCTCTTGTGCAGTTTGCAGAGAGTTTGCCCGAGGGGTAGCCGTGGGTCAAAGGTGAGACGGCGGAACAGCAGCATGGACGGCGAGCACGGTGCCGCCACCTCCAGCTCGGGCACCACGACAACCAACAACAACACCACCAACAGCAACAATAACAACAACAGCAGCAGTACGGCCAGTTCATCTAGTTCCTCCAACGCAAGTACCACGACAACCACTACAGCCAACAGCAGTGCCAATGGAGGTGCCAACAGCAGCACCACCAGCAGCAGTGCCAATGGACCAGGCCGGCAGACTCTCCCACAGATTTCTGTTTACAGTGGCATTACCGACAGGCAGACAGTCCAGGTAAACATGCGGTTGAGTCGAACCATGAAACCACACTGAACCACATTGTTTGGCATTGGCAGCACAGTCTGCCATACCAGCGCCTGACACCATGGGCCAGACAGTTGGCATCACCTCACACTAGACACAAAGCTGACAGACAGACAGTCCAGGTAAACATGCGGCTGAATGGACCGTTTGACCAAACTGCATCATGTTGTAGGGCACCTTAGGGTGCCATATCTCACCATGCCATACACACCGTGCCATACTGTAGGCACCATGGCACACCAGACACAAAGCCGACAGGCTGGCGAGACTGTCTGTGTCCACCTGGGGCTGAGCACATCATTACACCAAAGCTGCATCACACCACAGGATAACACTGTGTAATACTGCATCATAACGCACACTAAACCACACCAGACAAAGAACAGAGAGGATCCAAATGATCCAAGCAAGTTTATTTAGCCTGGTTTAGTTCAGTTTGATCTTAGTACTGTAGCTTAGTACGTACAAACATCTACGAACATCTAAGATCAAATTGGAGATGAAAATGATCCATGCAGTTATGTGGCATAACACACTATGCCTGTGAAGATCTGCAAAGGGAACAGAGAGAGGAGATTAGACATAAAAAAATCCTAGCTGACGTATGAAAGAGTGCTTAGTTGCTTTGTTTGCTGCATTGCTTTGAGTAGGCACTGCATGCTAAAGCTGCACCAATAGCAAAAGAGGAACTGCTCTCGGATGATGAATGTTCAGCGTCAAACAAAAAAATCACTCTTTGCAATGTTTATTTGCAAGGGGCGTTGATTTCCATATCCTGCTACTAATTATCATAATAGGCATGACATTGATACAATACTGCCACCCCCTGGCTTGTTTTGGTGATCTAATTCATACACTTTAAATAGCCCACTCATTAGTGAAAGCATTAGATTTCATTTAAATGCATGGCAGGACTCAGTTAAATGCATTGTAGTGAGACTGCTTGAAGGTGCGCTGGCGGTTATTAATGACTGAGTGTCCTCGTTGCCATGGCTCTTATGACTGGTCATTAATCTCCTCTAACAAAACCACTTCACCCCTGACCTGAGCTGGTTGCTACTAGCCCTTCAATAGCAATACAATGACCATAGATGTTACTGAAGCTTTTCTGTGGCTTGCAGTATATACAATGTTCATTCTTTTTGGGCAGCTGTTTCATAAATACCTTTACATATCTTTGTGTAGGATGTATGTAGAATGGACCTAATTTATTGCCAAGTGTGCTCACATATTAAGCTTTAAAATATCCAGGGTAGTGTGTGTTTTTCTTCTTATTAGTGTTGAGACTGTTGTTATTTCAGTGTAAGGATTTCAGCATAGAGATGGTAATGGCATAGAAATAGAGGTGGGTGGTAACACAAAATCAGGGTTCATTGGTGTTTAGCAGTGTTGACAGACACAGGCCGTGGAGCGCTATAACACAGTTAAGCTCTGAATGGAGGTGTTAGCTGGTGCCTCCCCCATTAAAGAGAGGGTCAGCCTTGCTTCACACAAGCCTAAGGCCCGGGGTCAAGCCTCCCGTCTCAGTTGCTTGGCAACCGTGAAGAGGCTGTCAGTCAAAAACCGACATCACGAGAAAAATAGGGTGGAGTAAAGGATAATAATCGCATATCATTGGCCA
This sequence comes from Alosa pseudoharengus, assembly GCF_046254945.1. Taxonomy (NCBI): domain Eukaryota; kingdom Metazoa; phylum Chordata; class Actinopteri; order Clupeiformes; family Clupeidae; genus Alosa; species Alosa pseudoharengus. Next base: position 22,146,601 of record NW_027468837.1, read on the forward strand.
AGAAAGATGATTTGACCCACCATCATCACCTCTCGCTACATATTTCGCTGTCTTATCCAGCTTCTTATAGTGTAACAGAGGTGACTTTATTTTGTGCACTGGGACCTTTGCACAAATGTTTACATTTTGAATATCAGATGGGTGGAAGGACCAGTCTGTTAAAGATAGCCCGAAGGTCCAACCAATTTTGAGCTGTTGTTGTTTATCACTAAGAATCGTTTTTGGTGGGCAGACTGAATTCTGGTATGTGAAGCTGTTATATTTTAATGTATATTATAATTTAGAATTTATGTCATGTTGAGGTTTTATTTTTTAATCTTTGTAACTCACCCTTTACAAATACGAATCATCCAAAGTCATGTTTGAGACTACCATGTGTAGAGAGCACACCCCACCACATCACATCCTAATGCTTGGAATAGTGTATTCAGTGAGTGGAGACATGGAAGTGGGAGTAAAAAAGGGAATTGAAATTAACATTTGTGTTCAGGCCTGTCATGTCAGTAGGGGCAGGGACAATACCACCATGTTTCTGCAGTTCACCTTATGACAGGTAGAGGGAGCATTTGCATCAGTATTTGTAAGCACAAAGAAGAATGGGCACTGTTTGTGTGTTCTCACCTCCAGAAGTGTATGATGACTATAAGCATAGTTCTCTGAACTGCTTTCATGTCAGGCCAGAGAAAAGTTCATGGCTGGTACCTTGATGCTGCTACGGCAAGGGATTCGTTAGACAGTTGAAGGCAGTGAGGCAGCTGCCCTCCATTTCGGTCAGTCCCAAAGTCTGATTCCATTGGCAAACACACAGACTACAGATGATATTGTGATGCTACCTTACATCTTGTCTTCTGCTCTAACTTGTCTTTTTGCTCTCCTCTGTCTTTTTTTTCTGTGTCTCCCAACTGTCTTTGCCCTTTTGTGGACATTACCTTACATTAATCACAACTTCAACTTTTTCACCTCTCCTTCTAACCATGTCCCTCTTCCTCTTTTCTCTCTCTCCCTCACTCCACGCTCCCTTCCTCATTCCCCCCTCTACAAACCCACCTTTTCAAAGTAGCCATTTCCTCTTAATCAACTCCCCCAGTCTTTGCTCCTGTTGTCATGTTATCTCCTCTCTCTTTGTGTCTTGTTTGTTTTCTTCCATGTAATGCATGTTTCTATGTATATGTAATTGTAAATGCATCTTTGAGTGAAATTGAAATTGAATTAAAGTTGACTTGATGATGAGTAGTATTATCCTTGTTTTTTTTACGCAAACCTGGCCAAAAATTCTGATTGTGTCCTCCGCCATCTCTCCGTGTGTCCAGGTGATCCAGCAGGCGCTGCACAGGCAGCCCAGCACGGCGGCGCAGTACCTGCAGCAGATGTACGCGGCGCAGCAGCAGCACCTCATGCTGCAGACGGCCGCCCTGCAGCAGCAGCACCTCAGCACCGCGCAGCTGCAGAGCCTGGCAGCCGTGCAGCAGGTGAGGACCCACCGCCTCCTCCGCCGCCACAACCACAACCACAACCGCAGCCACAGCCACAGCCACAGCCACAGCCACGCCAAAGCACCACAACACCAGATAACGCAGCAGCGAAACACCGACACATCAGAGCAGCAAAACACAGCTGCACAGCAGGTGGGGAGTGACCAATCAAAACTGAGACGGTTAAACATGGAGATGTAATGTCTTCTTCCCCTCAGGAACTGCAGTAAAGCCAGTAGGCTATCTTATTAAGGGGGCTGTCTGGGCAGATATACTGTGTAGAAACACACAGACTGTCTGATTGTGTCTGCAGTTATGAGTCTGTGTAGAATAGATAGGCTTTTAGAGTTCAGGCAAACTAGTGAGCACATTTTAAGTGGACCAAAGCCACTGAATCCTTTTCAAGGTCAGCTCTGGTTTAAAAGATTTAGTCAAAGTCCTCACAGTAGTGAAGTGATGTAGCAGACCTGTGGGATATGTGTGTGGGAGAGAGTTATGGATGAGAGGAGTTTGGTCTGGAGGGTAATGTGTGTGAAATGTTTTTACTCTTTTACTGTTGACACACCACACCAGCAAACAGCATCCAACTGGTCTGTGTCCTCTTCCTCCTCCGTGAGTGTTGATTTGTTGAGTGGAGTAACAGAATGACTAATAAGGCTCATAGAAGTCCTGAGGCCACTCCGGGGACCTTATAAACATGGCCGCCTTCCGGGGCCACAGTTGGCCTGAGACCCACTTTATATGCAGGAGGTTGAGGTGAGACATTGAGGGAGAATGGATAACTTCAGCACACCCTGGCCGATTTGACAAAACTGCACACAAACGCATGTAGGCTGGAACAAGGACTGGACATAGACAAAAACTCACGCAAGCTTTTGGACACTCTAATTGTCTCTTCTCTCACACAGCTGCAGTATATAAACACAAAAAGTCAAACAATGGTTTCATTTTAACAACAGTCTCATTGTCTTTTCACTCCATGATGGTCATTTCATCACAACAAAGAAAGAGCTTGGACTAAATAAACCTCTTGAGGCACTAAAAATACCGCCAGTGTACTTTTTAGATAGAAAAATCAACATTCATTTAGACATGGGCCCATGACAAGGGTGTGGTAGATCCAGGAGGAAGACCATTTTCTGAAGCTGATCTTATAATATCTGTTTTTTTCTGTCAGGAAATGGAGTGCATATATACAGTGAGTAGACAAAAGCAGTGTGTAAAATGTATATTAGCTAACCATCATCCTGTCTCTGTCTCTCCCTCCCTTTATCCTTTCATCTTTCACTCTTCCATTTCTCTCGTCTCCATCTCCCTCTTCTTCACCCCCTCATCCCTCACCTCTCTCTCACTCCCTCTCTCTCTCTCTCCCTCTCTCTCTCAGGCCAGTATTGCTGCAGGGAGGCAGAGTACTTCATCCCCACAGACAGGATCCTCTCAGACCACAGTGAGTCTACAGTAAATCAGTGATTCATTTGGATGAGTAAGACATAAACAACAACAAAAACATCATGTTTTTAATATTGTTTTATACTAACAGGCATAATTAAAATTATTAATTAATGCATAATACATCAATAGCAACTACGGCATGGGTGGCAGTTGGGATGTTGTTTTTTAAATCATAGTTTTGATGTGACATAATGTGGGAATGGCACAGATAAATCTTGACTTTTATGGAAACAACTTCATAAATTCTGACCATTTTCCCTCTCTCAATCTCTCTCCTTCTTTTTCCTTTCCTCTATCACTCTCTCCTTTCTGTCCCTTCCTCCTATCCTACTGTATCTCCCTCCTTCTTTTTCCCCTCACTCTATCTTTTTCCTTCTCGCTCTGCCTCATTTCTCCTATCCATTATCCCTTTCTCTCTCTCTCTCCTTCTCCCCCTCCCTCCTCATTTCTCTCTCTCTCTCTCCCTGCTTCCCTCCCTCCCTCCCTCTCTCTCAGATTAATCTGACCACCTCTCCTGCGGCTGCCCAGCTCATCAGTCGAGCTCAGAGTGTGAGCTCGACTCCGGCGGGGATATCCCAGCAGGCTGTGCTGCTAGGCAACCCCACAAGTCCCACCCTCACAGCCAGCCAGGCACAGATGTACCTGCGGGCCCAGATGGTAAGAAGCGTGCACGCATGCACGCACACACACACACACACACACATCCACACCTACCCCTTTCTGAGGGAAGAACATTACACAGTGGTCCAGAGCTCCAGCGTGCCTAGGATATTTCAAACATTTAAATGATAAATGAAGTAAGGACAGAGGTATACATTTGCACTGAACTTGCAAGAACAATGAGAGATTACATTTGCGAAAAATCCGGCGATTTTTCTCAAAGACCTCCATTTCTCAAGGTCACTGAGCACTGTCGGTACGAAAAAAACTAAAAAAAAATCGTTTTTACCGGAGATCTTTGTGAAAAGATTTCCCCTTTAAGAATTCTGTGCTGCATCACTGTCTCCATATACTCAAGTACTTGTGTGAGCAGTTATGAAGATTGCAGGCACATACATGTAGTCAGGCACAAAAAGACACACATAATCTCTCTTTCTCTTTGTCTTGCTCTCTCTCTTTCACATATACACATACACACGGACACAGACAAACAGTAAGTGATGATACCTCTCCTTGCTCTCCTTTTGTTCTATACAATGAAGCACAGTGCAGTTCTGACAGGTTCAGACTGGATAGCTGTCAGTCTGCCCAAAGTACTACAGCAGTTATAACTGTCATTCTGACAGCTCATTGCAGACTCGTGACTCAGTCATTTTCCACTCATGTCAAAAAACAGCACCTGTGCTCACAGACATGAAAAAACAAACCTGGAATCTCAAAGCGCTTATGTCTTCCAATAGTCCATAAATATTGTGCTCACAGGGACAGATGTGTTGTTTTCAGTAGTACAACTAGTTCTGTTATATCCAAATACTTTCAGCACACTGTGTGCGCACAAGTCACATATTGAATAGCATTGCATCTCATGCTAGCAACCATCATGATTGTATAACTTAGAAGATCATGGTGTTTAGAAGTTATTACTGATTTTCTGATTTTCAGACACTGCTATAATGCAGCTGTCACCATTCTCTCACCAACAGAGCTTAATCTCTGACTATGCCTGTTGTCTTAGGTGTTTGACATCTAAGACAGTGCTGTAAAATGTATCGATGTTCCATCTCTAAAGGTCTGGTTTATTTGACTGGGGACCATTATGGCAAAACTCTAGGGTGCTGTGTGTCGGTACCAGGCACTTAAATTCTTGAGATCTATATTTATGGTTTAACCTAAATAAAATACATACAAATAAACCTTTATATATTTAAGGTTTCTTTGTAGAGAAAATCACTGACTGTCCTTTCTCTTTTACATACAGTTTTGCAATGTACCAAGTTATTGTCAAATACTGTATGTCTTTGATGTCTTGATCTTGATCTATTACTGTCCCATATAATGTGGTGTTTTCACTGGATGTTGTATCTGTAACACTCTCACTCTCAGTCATTGTCATTGTGCTGTTGAACGTTGCAGTGATTTGCCCCTAGGGTCAGAGGCAGGTGTTTTGTTGTTGATTGAGGCAGCCCTCCGTGTTGCTGTGTGATTTTCAGGCTCAGCAAAGTAACCTTGTGCAAGTAGCTAGGAGCCTAGGCCGTGCTGTTCCTTTGTCCCCCCAGCTCATCTTCACCCCCACGGCCACCGTGACCGCCCTCCAGACCGATGGGGCAGCGCAGCCCGCCTCCGCACAGGTGGGTTGGCATGCAGACAGGAGAATGCTTGTGTGTGTGTGTGTGTGTGTGTAATCAGGTGCATAATTTGTGTGTGTGTGTGTGCCTGTCTGTGGATGTACAGTATATGTGTGTACATGTGTCCATAAGGCAAAGTCAAAGTCAAAGTCTGCTTTATTGTCAATTTCTTCACATGTCAAGACATACAAAGAGATCGAAATTACGTTTCTCACTATCCCACGGTGGAGACAAGACATATTTACCAATTAGGTCCACAGACAAACATAACATTCAAGTAAACAATATAAAAAGTAAAAATAAGAAGGCACATACAATGAAGAAAATAAGAGCAGCAACATTTGAGTTGAAAATGTGCAATTGTGCATACAGTAGACAGTCAATATAATAGTGCAAAAGTCAGGCCAATAAATGGCTGAGGTAGTTCTGTTTGACCTAAGTATGCAAGTGGCATAGTGGTGCAAGTTATGTAAGAGCAGCAGAAGTGTGTTCAGTGTTATGAAAAAGTGTTTTCAGGACAACAGGACAACAACAAGTTGCAAAGTGTGCAAGTGTACAAGTGGAGTAGTGCAAGTGGAGTAGTGCAAGGCAGCCATTGTGGGTCCAAAGTCCAGGATGTTATGTAGCTGAGGGTGGAGGGGGGAGAGGGGGGAGAGAGTTCAGCATCCTAACAGCCTGGTGTATGAAGCTGTTGGTGAGTCTGGTGGTGCGGGAGCGCAGGCTTCTGTACCTCTTCCCAGAGGTCAGTTGATCAAACAAATTGTGAGCGGGGTGACTTGCATCACTCACAATTGTGGTCGCCTTGCGGGTGAGGTGGGAGGTGTAAATGTCCTTCAGGGAGGGGAGTGAAGCACCAATAATCCTTCCAGCTGTGTTCACTATGCGCTGCAGGGCTTTCCTGTTGTATTCAGTGCAGCTTCCGCCATAAGGCATATCTGCCAACACTCACGTTTTTCACAGGTTTCTCCCGTATTTCAAGGTCATCTCCCAACGTCCTCCCATTTTGTTATTTCCCATTTGGTTGGCAGGTATGCCATAAGGAGGACAGGGTTAAGACCTTTGTCTTGGATTCACACGTGAAGCACACAACACAAAAGCTGAATATTTTGGTAGAAAAGACTTCGGTACACTGTATACAAACAATAGGTCATGCCGTCTCCTTATCACAACAACTTTCATCACTGAAGCATCTTATAAGTCTACTTTAGCATGGATTCCATTTATGGAGCCATATTCAGAGCCCCCTCTCTCTGTTTCCTTGCAGGTGCAGAACCTGACCATTCGTAGCCAACAGGGGGCAGTGTCCTCCTCCTCCACTTCCTCCTCCACCTCCACCTCCACCTCCTCCTCCTCCACCCTGACCCAAACCCAGGCGCTGCAGGCCCTGAGCCTGAAGCAGACCCCCATCTCAATCCAGCCCGCTGCCCTCCTCAAGACCCCAACGCCAGGTGTCAAACCCACCCCCGCCACCGAGGCCAACCACCAATCGGAGGCTGTGAAGAAGAGCGAGGGTGCCATGGTGACGGCGGCGCGGGCCGTGAACATGAGCCGGAGTGTGGGGACTGTTGGAGGACACCCGCTCATCGCACCTGGTAGGAACACAGGGCACACCACAGCACACACACACATACACCATGGCAACCTCGCACACACCAGCTCTGTGCATACAGGGTAGAAGGACACAACCACAGCACACTCTCATACTGTATACGCATACCATCTCAGCACATAACATACAATACACACACATGCACGCACACACAATTACGGCCTCTACACACAGCTGCGTGCGTTGCAGTGCTGGAGATGCATCCCATTCACTTTACATGGGCTTACGTCATCCGTTGCCGAACTGAATTGTGGGTCCGTTGCGTCGCGTTTTTCCCGTCGCTCGCGTTGAGAAGTTCAGCTGTTGCTGCACCGACAGACGGCACCGGCCAATCAAGCCAAATGACGGACGGCACCAACCAATCAAATTACGGTTATACTTCAAGTCATTTGCATAGCTACCGTTGGGAACACCCACTGGCATGCGTTGACGGAACGCAATTGTGTGTAGAAGCCGTTACATAAATGAATACAAATCCATATATGCACTCTCCCATACAGTGATAAGCATTGCTGACACGTGCTCATGCACACACACATTACATGTACACTACAATCACACTTGTATGTGTACACCTACACATACACAAATACATGCACACATGTCTGAGAACCCATCATGCTTTGAATATGAATGTTTACAGTATGTCATATATCTTCACAAGTTGTCACAGAGGGAAATGCTGCTGTGTAATTAGAATGAAATAGATAAATAGTGATCAGCATCAGTCAAGCCTTTGTTCTTATCTAGGCCATCAACACTGGAATTCACCTAGTTTATCTCTGCTTACACAAACAGCATCACTATGCCCATGGGGGCTGTACTCTGTGTTGACTGACATGAACAATGCAACTCTCAATGCTTCACTGGGTTCAGTCGTAGCTTAGCGACAATCCCCTGGTGATGCGGAGCAGTCCTCTGGCATTATGGGTAGTTTCCCCTGAGTCCCATCCTATCCTAGCCCTCAGGCAACTTGACAAACAGACAGTGCCCCAGTCCTCTGACACACACACACACAGCCAGAAACTTTCAAGGACACAAGAGCCTTTCTTACCACATTTGCATTGCCTATTTGTTTTGTTTTTAAAATAACACAATTAGGGTCATAATGCTGTACTATACTTAAATAATTTGACACTTCTAACCAGAATTAAGAGTTTGTATAAGTATATAAGTATATATACTCTAAGTATATGTACTCTTTTGATCCCCTGAGGGAAATTTGGTCTCTGCATTTATCCCAATCTGTGAATTAGTGAAACACACTCAATACACTTCTAACCAGAATTAAGAGTTCGTAGATGGCTTGATGTCAGAGTTTAAGATGAGAACATTGTGTTCAAAACAAACAAGTAAACCTCATGGTTTACGGAACATCCCTGTACTTTGCCATATTACACAGCCATGCGTGTACAATATGATCCAGAAAGGGAAGTCAGGTTGCAGCTCAGATCAGGGACAGATCTGTGCCATAGTCTGCAGTGCTACTACCTGCCTTCCTACTGCCTGACTGAACCCGAGTCCAGGGTCCCGTGATATAGGGCAGGTCTGGGCTTGCCCGAACCCTGATGAAGAGTTTGATTTTGGGGATTATGATTAACCATGATTAGCCACCACTTCTCTTGAAATAGATGAGTGGCACAACCTGCCTGGCTCTTTCCTTTCTCATGCGAAACAGACAGATGAGACCCGTTTTTGTTGTTATTGTTTGTGAGGTAGTCAACAGATGGCTGGACGTGGTATTGTCAATGGACATGGACAGAGTCGCCCGGTGGCTAGCTGTGTGCCTATGATGTTGGAGGGAGGGTGGGCGGACAGTTGGAGTGGCGTTGTGTGTGTATGTGTATGCATGACTACTTGTGTGTGTGTGTGTGTGCGCATGTATGTGTGTCTGTGTGTGTATGAGTGACCATGTGTTAGTGTGTGTGTGTGCACGTGAGAGGGACAGGATTTCTTTCATTCGATAATGAATTCCAAAAAAAAAAAAAGGGCTGCCGAATCTCGGGATCTTGGGCCACCCTGAGCAGTTTAGCTATTGATGGTTGCCATGGAGCAGGAGCCAGGTGTTTTGAATAGCTGGGAGTTGGAGGTCTCTCTCGCTCTCTCTGTAACACACACTCTCTTCCTGTGTGTGTGTGCATGTGTGATGATAGAAAGTGCTGAAGGCAACTGCCATAAACTTTGACTGAGACAAAATAAGGAGTATATTATGATTTTTTGAGAGAGAGACAAGGGATACACTAAAAACACAATTACTTATACAGGCACTGAAATACATGTGAATCTACAGCCAATATATTGAGGTTACAGTAAGTAGATTACCTTAAAATAATTAGCCTGTGTCTTATTGGGTGTGGTTCATCTCTTCAGTGAGAATGACACTTAATCATCTTGACTTATTCAAACTATGTGTGACAGTAACTGGTCCCATTTCCCTTTTTTCCGTATCTAACAAGAATACATTTAGCAGCCAGATAGAAGCCTGGAGCTCTAGCCCCACAGGGAAATTATTGTGAAATACAGTTGTGTAGCTGGGTAACTGTTGTTTTTGCATCATGGGCCTCAGGGAATGTTTATGCCTCTGTGTGTACCTGGGATATTCAAGATACTCACACTCACTCACACAGATGTGTAAACACACAAGCATCCCACTCAGTCTATCTCTCTTTCTCACACACACACACACCTAAGGGGGAGAGCATGTTCAGTGGCAGGGTGCCCGAGTTAAACTCAGAGAACTCAGTCTTCCATCTGACATGAAAACACAGTTCTCAAAGGCACTTTTTACAGTCAGCCCCAAATGCACACACGTTTTGCCAAACACTGTTTACCTTACTGATAATCTGTGTTCACATCATGATGTATGATAAATCCTTACTCACTTGCTCATGCAAACACAGGTGTGTGTGTACACACACACACACACACAGAGAGAGAGAGAGAGAGAGAGAGAAAGTATGATTCAGTATTTTTCTTTCACCACTGAGATCCCTTGGCCTTGTTTCAGTGAGCATAAATGCATCCTGTCAACACATCCGTGTGAATTCTCAGCAGGATGCCACGGTCCACATGACACAGTTGCCCGTCAGCTGACTTGAGCTGAACACAATAAGACCAACATGAGACAAAGGGTGCGAAGGGCGATGTGCATGCTGGTGGCACAAGTTTGATTTCAAGGTGTGTAGGTCAGAGTTGAGGTGTCTGATTTCACTATGGGGTTTGCAGGTTAACAGGTTTGGGTTTCTAAAATTTCATTTTGAAATTTGAGAGTGATGTGTTTGATGGTTTTGTGATGCTTAAGAGCTTCTGAATGCCTCTGTTGAGTAGCTGTTGTTCTTATTCCAAGTCACACTGGTGTATAGTTGTAACCTGGCATATCAGAATCCTATTACAATGATACTATACAAAATGTAACAATTCCTCACTAAACACTAAACCTGCTGTCACAGACTTTGAATGAAAGAGTGAGTGAGGTGTGTGTGTGTGAAAGAGAAAGAGAGAGAGAGAGAGAGAGAGAGAGAAAGAGAGAGAGAGAGTATGATGGCAGTGTTGAGATGCTGGGGTGGAATCTGGAAACTCAGGGAAATTCCAGGGCAGGGCCAAGGCTGTGGATCCTCTTGGGTAATAGTCATCGACTCCTTTTCTCACACACACACACACACACACACTCACATGGGAACATCAGAAGAAATGAGAAATAAAGAGAGAGAGATTGAGAGACAGAGAGAGAGAAGAAAAGAGAGAGTTGTGTAAAACGTTATCACAGTCCCAGAATTGTAAGTCAACTGTGAAGACTTTTCGATGCTCATCACTGTAGTACAAGTCTGTTTAGTGCCAGAGCCTGCGTCTGGTAGAAGTGTAGGGATGTCCCTGTGGTGTGGAGTGTCTTTATGACAGATAGCACACTCCATCTGCACATGATGGTTACAGCTCCGTCTGTCATTTTTATAAACCCAGAGGATGTGGCTGGCTGGCTGTCTGCTGCCGTCTCCTCCCTGAATACCCCGAGCAGCAAGATCCTGGATCAGCGACACCACCAGCAACACCAAAACGAAGAAATAAAAAAGGAGACATTTTTTTTCGCGGCTCAGGGCTTAATGACATTTGATTGCGCTGGCCTGAGAGAAACGTCACCCATTTCCACCGCAGCCCAGAACCCTGCCTCATTCCTAACAGCACTGCTCACATTCCTCACAAACAATCTGCACAGGAAGACCCAGGAATATACAGAGGCGGCACAGGGGAGAAAGTCTGCAGATTTCTGGCACCCTCTCAAAGAAATCGTGGGTGTGTGTGAGAGAGGGAGAGAGAGAGAGAGAAAGAAAGAGAGAGAGAGGGGGGTTTGTGTGTTTTTGTGGAAGTATGTGTAGTGTGTGTGTGTGTGTGTGTGTGTTTGTCTGCTTATGTGAATGTGACTGCATGTGTGTGGGAGAGTATTGCACAATGTCTTTACATTCTCATGCTCTCCAATATGGACAGGATTCAGCCTTCCAACAGGGACTACTGTAATGTAGAAGGAGCATTCATGTGAAGTTCTCTTGAAAAGGCTCTCTGCCATCTTTATGGCTCAGTGATATAGACTAAAAGCAAGTCAAGACTTTTCGTCAGTTTGTCTGTTCATATATCTCTCAAGTATCAGGTCACGAAACACAGCTCCCCTAAAACTGTGAGAGCAAGACAACCAGCAATGGACCAGATGTTCTCTTTCTCACCAGCCGCTAGCTAAGCTTCACATGTTTTGTGTTAGTGCAGGTCTGGACAAGTTCATTAATGTTTACGGTAAAAGGCTATATTGTATGGGACGTGGGGGGTGGTTTGGGGTACTCTGGTTTGCTGAGTCACACGAGACAGTGGTTCTCCATATGGCGCCAGACGTCCCAGTCACCCCCTCTGCTCTTTCCATCCAGGAGTTTAGAGGAAACTTGCCCATATTTGTATTTCTTGTGTTATGCTTCAAGATCCACAGGAGCCTGACCCCCTTTTCTACAGATGTCTAGGCCCCCCGGGTCACGATAACCCATAAATGTGCAGGAACCAAACATGAGCTTCGGCCCTATCTTTGAGTCCTAATGAGGCCCCATCTTTGAGACCTAATGAAACCTGGATTAGGCCTGTGGTTATGTCTTTGCTCTTTATGAGGGGTTTGGGAAAGGTCTTGATGGATGTTTGATTGACATGTTTGAATGTGAGCATTATCGCTGAATCTGGGAGGTTTAACAGTACACTGAGCTGCCTGTTGGGTGATGACTGACATCATCGGTGCAAGGTGTTGAGAGATAGAAGCAAAGAGGAGCTAACAGTGAAAACAAAGTTGTCTCAGTGATTTGCAAATACTTTTCCCATCTGAAGAAGGGCAAAGTTGTTTGGGGAAATTCAGTTCAGGGAACAGAGGAAATTTCAATTTATTAGAAGTACAAATGCAAAAAATAATCCTTATGTGAGTGTGTGTGTGTGTGTGTGTGTATATGTGTCTTGTGTTGTAATGAGGCAAAGCCTTCCTTGTTGAAATTACATTATGCACCTCAGACAACTGTGTGTCTGTGTTTCTCCCACCCTCCCTCTCTCTCTCTTTCTCTCTCCCTCCCTCTCTCTCTCTCTCTGTGTTTGCATAGCACTTGTTCGGTTGCTGGAGGATTGCAGAATTTGGTTATGTATGGGTGTTACTGTTTGTTTCTATCAAAACATAAATAAATAAATGAATAAATGGTGGTGTTTATTTTGGGGAAATAAGTGTTTATTTAGTGTAGCATTTTGATTGCTGGTCAGTGTAAAGTGTGCTGAATCTGTATCTGACCGTTCCCTGTCTGTCTTTCTCTGCGTCTGTCCCTGCAGCCTATGCCCACATCCAGCCTCACTCACTGGTCAAGCAGCAGCCGCAGCAGTTTGTCATCCAGCAGCAGGCTGCCCCTGCGCCCCAGAGGACCGGTGCCCCCTCCGCCACCACCACCACCCAGCTCCTGCAGACCGCCTCCATCCAGCCCCACCTCCACGCCCAGCCGCTCACCGTCCACACCTCCCACGGCCCCTCGCCCGCGGGTCAACCAGGCCCGGTGCCCGTGCTGCCCAAACCGGCCTCCTCCTCGCAGCAACAGAACCCGAGTCACAACCAGCCCCACCACCAGAGCAACCCGGCGATGCCCACGCAGCATGCCACCATCTTCCACTCCACCGTCAGCCCCCACGCCCTGAGCCACCACCAGGGCCATGCCCACGCCCACGCACACCCCCATACCCACGCCCACGTCCATGCCCACGCTGCCCTCAGCCATGCCAAAGCACAGCCCGTCCAGCTCACCGCCATCAACCTGCAGATCCACCCCACACCCAACCAGGTATTCACACATATGACAAGCATCAAGTCACACTCAATTAAATGTCAACAAGATACACATACTACTGTGTATTGTAGTGAACATTTTAAAGGTCAAACAGATTGTAGCGAAGGGAGAGAGCAGTCACCCCACCCGGCCTCAAACCCGGTTTTCCAGGGTACTAAACCTGCAGCTTGACGGCGACAGTAAAGAGTCAGGCTTGTTGGTATGGCAGTCAGAGCACATACTTAACCGTAGTGACAGCAGTCTGTCACACAGATACTCACACAGTACAACATGTGCTCATCATAAAAGTGCCATATGAAGTCTATTTTTACTAAAAAAATGTAAGTCTTTTATAATGAGGTAATATTTTGCATATCTAGTGTATTTGACAAGCACGACTTTCCAGCTTTCTCTGTGAAACTGTCTAACTTTGTTTCCATGAATTCAGTGTTCAATGCTCATTAGCTGCCTAGTTTAACTCCAGCGGAACACCTCCCAGCCACAGTGAATATAGAGGCTGTGGTCGGCCCATTGTCAGGCTGCATTAGTGATGCTCCTGACAACTTCAAATGAATCTCTGTGGTATTCAGACCACAGTCAGTACAGTAAAAGTATGCACGGAAACTTAAGGCAATTCAGTGTGTTCACATTAATTTGGGTTGAAAAATATGTGTTGATCTAAAAAGCTAATTTACATAACTATGTGCTCATTTGAAACCAACAACCATTTGAAACCAACAACTATGATGAATGCTAATGATTGGAAAACACATTGATTTCAACATAGAACTTTGTTATTTCCAGTCATGGAAAGGAGTTGTGTCAGTTGTGAGTCTATGACTGGATGTTGATTGTTACAGTAGATTTTGTAGTTCATAGATGCATGAACGGAGCAAGGGAGTGGCAGTGACAACACCCTGAATTTAACTATGGTGCACAAGTGAAATGCTTTTATTACTTTAACATATATCTTGATACCTTGATAATGGTGCACTTTGGATAAGACCATCTGGTAAATATTAAGTATAAATTGTAAATGGTTGCCTGCTAAGATGCTTGAGGTTTTTTCATTCTTATTATGTAACCAAAATTACACCAGCTGTGTTAACAACTTCCTGCATGTCCTGCCATTGCCAATAAAACACTTTCAAATATATAATTTAAGCTCAACTTAGTGCACACTCAACATTTTCACACCTAACTCGCTTTCTCTGCTCAGTTCCCCCACACACACACAAAACAAAACAAACACACACACACCAACCCCGAAACAGATATAAAGGTGATTTTCAATCAGTGAATTGCATGCACACAGACACACAAACACACACACACGCCCATTGTCAGGTCTATTCCCTGCTGCTGACGCTGACAGCTGTCTCCTCTGTTGTGGTCCCGCGCAGGCGTCACGGCTGGCTCCGGAGTGTAAGGACAAGCCCACGTCCCTGGTGGTGAGAGAGAGCTGCCCGCCCCACAGCTCCCAGCAGCCGGCCAACGCCTCCCCTCAGGGGGCCAAGCCTGCCGAGCAGCCCAAGACCGACACCCCCACCACCGCACACCAGACACGAGGTAGGCACCTACGGTGGGGAAGAAAGGTGCTTTTCCACTAACCACTAAAAACTCTCTGTCTTCCTTGCTCTGCCTCACTCTCTCAGAATGTATGTACAGTAAGTGTGTGTGTGTGTGTGTGTGTGTGTGTGTGTGTGTCTGTCTGGTCTCTCTCTCTCTCTCTGCCTGCTACTATAGTGGAGCAGATTTAGTTTTCCACGGAATCACCATATCAGTTTATCAAGTTGGCACTGTATTTCCGATCCTAGTCTTAGTCGTTAGTGTCCATACTCAGATAAGAGGCAGATTAATTGCCGGTGATACATGGGTCATCTAGTAGTGTCAAGTGCAATGCCTGCGCGGATCTATTCAGTAGAATCTCCATGCAGTCTGAGAGGAGTGGTGTTTGCTGGACTTCCTACACGACTCTGTGTTTGGTCTAATTGCAACAGGCTTTGCTTGTACCTGTGATAAGTCAAGCACCTGAAATTCAACTAGAACATAGTGTTCCGAAAGTCAAAGTCACCCTCGCCTTTTCCCACACCCTAAATACGATTTAGACCTTCCTCACTCTGTATGTTGCTTCAGGGAAAAGTGTACGCTTTAGAATTAATTGTTAAGTAAATATAGGTGGAAGTGTTTGGAAAAGCCTTGAATGGATGTCAGACAAGGGACCAATCCTCGGGCTACCCAGTCTGAAGGCTTTATATACAAAGACTGCATAGTAATGATATTCTGTCGAGTAAAAATGTTTAGTAATGTACTCTTATGCATTCAGTGGCGCTAAAGAAAAGAATGATATGAAGATTATATTAAAAAGAATAGAGAAGCAGGACGCTTCGTAAATATTTATGACATGATCATGTTATGAATGAATGCACTATCAATTAGAAATGACTTAGCATCACAAAAGGGGGTGATGGGAACCGCTAACACGATGTGTTTTAAATGTAGCCGACTCTACAGAAGAGCAATCAGGTTACACTGGCCAGTGTGTCACAGCTGTTGGTCCTCAGCTATTGACACTATGTCTGATACATAGCCTACATCTCAAACAGCTGCACACAAACTCTGCTGTGAGCACTTGTGTTTTTATGCCATCGTTTTCAATGTTTTTAACAGTGCTGTTTGGACATGAATACATAGTCAAGCTATGCTCTTCATGGGTGTTAAACATAAAGTTTGTGTCTTTGATGACTAAAAATAGACACAAAGAACCCAGAGACGTATTGCTAGACCTGATTTTATTCCCAGACCTCCATATGGCCCCAAAAATAGCTGTAAAATCAGAACAGCGTGTTATGACATAGATTTACAGTTTCCTTTTGAATCACTGCAACAGCTTGACGACAGCCAGTAAAAAACGAGAGTATTGTGTTTTGCCTGTTGTCAGGTTAGTTAATAACAGTGCTGTAATGGTATCATTCAGTGAACATCATAAAAGCACCCGAGTGATTCACTCAAAAGTGAGGTTACACATTTCACTCATTGAAGTTAATTCTGGTAGTGCTTCCTCTGGTCGTGTAACGTGCTACCCTCCTCGTCGAGCGTGAGAATTGCAGATTGTCCTACCGCCAGGCTTTTCTGTGTCACCGCTTTTCCGGAGATGTGGGAGTTTGAGGGGGTGGCGTACGTTACTCGAGTGTTTTATTCTCTTGTTGCACACACATCAGGAAATCTGCCCGCCTCCAGTCTTTTAGGAATGAGGCAGAGTAGGCGAGCGACTCAATGCCATAGCCGTTGCGTCGCTGACAACGCTGTAGGACTCAGTGAGACTTCATTCAGTTCATTGAAGTATGAAGTAGGCAAACCGTTCTTGCTAAGAATCGAGGAGAATAGGTAAGCCTGTTATATTATGTTGATAATCCTAAAAAAAACGAATACGGGAATGAGTGACCTATTCGTAATTTTGGCGAGGTGTGTTGGTTTCACTATTGCCATTCTAAAACGTAGGTTACGTTACGTTAATTACTGTAGATTTGGAACTCAACAATGAATTTAAACCGTGCCCAGGCTATACATCGGTGCAGAACATAGAGTTATACCTGTTAAAGAATGCTCTGCGGGGATACTAATCCTAGCGTTTTCACACAATCACTGGCTGCGAACAGGGAGGTGTGTTCCATGGACCGCGCATCTACCATGGGATGCGTGTGCTCTATCTTAGTTTATAACTGAGACTACAAATTCAACAAAGAATAACTATCGCTGTAGATGCCTTGAATTAGCTTAATGTATACTTACTCCTAATGAATATATCCGTTTACTCTCAATGCGCAAAGCAATTCCTGTCACCAACAGCGTTGTATGGTTCATGTAAGTTTGTGTTGTCATCAGCAGGAACCCCAGAACGGGTTAGCACCTCACCAGCAACGCCCCCACCAACGATGACTTCAGGAAATGATTGCGAAGCCCCTGCCGTAATTGGCAGCACGGCGCAGAACGGGGAGAACAAGCCCCCTCAAGCCATTGTTAAACCCCAGGTCCTCACGCACGTTATCGAGGGCTTCGTCATCCAGGAGGGAGCGGAGCCGTTTCCAGTGAGTATATTCTCAGCATCCTTTGAAGGTCAAAGGACCGCAGTTCAATTAGGCATGTCAAGTTCACACTGACACATACTCAACAACCATCTTACTTGTATCTGTTATATGTCTTACTTTTATCTGTTTATATGTCTTTTAGACATCACAGAAAAGACCCATTGAAGTATGTCCACTGCCGTTTATGCAGCCCTTTATGCAATGGTCGCTATGTTTGTCTACCACTGTAAAAAGGGTTTTCCGGTATCCATACTAGCAACAAACACTTAAAAAACTGTTTAACCGAAGTGGGACTGGGTTTAGGACATTTAAGGATATGCTACCCCCTAGTGGATAATACAGGAAGTGACCAAGTACAGTTGTCAAAACAGTCTGATCAAAACTTACAAGACGGTGCAAGTTTCTGTCACACCTGACTGTCACAACAAGGCATGCTGGCATGAAGAGCATAGTTTTTGTTTTGTTTTTTTGTTTTGCTGTAACAAGGGTAAAATGAGTGCACTCCTTCAAAAACTTATACAGTCCTGAGTCTTCATATTTACCTCTTTTCATACAACATTTGCCTGTTATTTACTTTTTTCAGATGGAGAGGCCTCCCGTTCAGAATGACAGCCCAAAGAAACCAGACCAGCAGCTTCCATCTGACCCAGAGAGGTCCCCGGTCCATAACCTGGCCAACAACACTGATTCAGAACCAGAGGATACAAACCAACAGGGTGAGGGCGACTTCTTGCCATCACCAACAAAGGCCCATGACACAGTCAGAGGAATACTGTACTCACAGGGTTGATTCATTTATGCAATGTGCAAAACGTACCTTTCAGCAATAGAGCATGTTTATGAAAGTCAGATGGTGTCTCTTTAACACAGAAAATATGCATGCAATCTTTTAAGATATGAATGAATCTGTTCCGTAATCAGTTGCTGGTCTCATATGTTTCGCCCATGTGTTCTTTTTGTTAGTGAGTTAGTTTATTTTTATTATATGTCAGCTGTCTTTAAGAACAAAGAAAATGTATGTTATTCTATAGAAACCATGAGAGAAATAAGAGATTGGTGATTAAATTAGAAAATATGTGTTGCAGATATGAAGGATCAGGAGGAGGAGCCAAAGTTAACCTGTGAGTTCTGTGGCTGGGTAGACTTCGCTTACAAGTTCAAAGGCACCAAGCGCTTCTGCTCAATGGTGTGCGCTAAAAGGTAGGTCTGATGAAGAGCTTTGCCATGATATTTAACTCATGTGTTATTCATATATTACATGTTTACGCTTTTACAGTCAGTATTCGTCCAAACCTGGATTTAAGGCTGGATCTGCCTCTGTATTTTGTGAGCACCAAGGGTCTACTGGTCACAATTGCTGTGACACCTCTGATAGCATGGATAGAATGAAACATTCTGTCCTATGCATTGGCCTATATTTAGTCGTGGATATCAAGTTATTTATTTATTTAAGATTAAAAAAATTATGGAAGATTTACATGCAGAAACTTTTGGAAGCAGCTGCATTGTTTGTAGTGTGTATGTTTTCAAAGTGTCACTTATTCATGCGTTGATGAAAACAGGAACAGCCAAAGCACTTCTCAGTTTAGCCATCTGCATCAGGGGGACACCTGTGGGAGAATAGCCATAGCAACAGTGTATTGTTTTGGAACAGGTATAATGTGGGATGCACCAAGCGGATTGGTCTCTTCCACCCGGATCGAACCAAAACAGCGAGTCGCTGGAGACGTAGGGCCCACAGAGGACGCCCGAGCTCAGATGCCAAGAAACAGGTAAGGCAGCACAAGCCACTCTCCCCTCTTCGCATGCACCTTTTACATTAACCAGGAAACAGTTTTGGCACAGTTGCTAACACAGTTACCCATTATCCGAAGGTCCTCTGCCATGTTTATGTTGGGTAAAATGAACACATTTACATGTTGGTAAGGCAGTGTTATGTATGAAATACCTACAATATGGGAAGCAGAACATGAGAAATGTAATCATAAATAAAATCTTGTGGCTATAATAATGATTTTTAACAAGTCATAACTGTCTGTCTGTTTAGCCTAACCTTTTCTGCCAACCCGTATGTTATGTAATAGTTTATGAAACTGATGGTCAGTTGTTGTTTCTGTGTTTCAGAAACTGTCGACCCCTCAGCAGATGCATAGCGGCTCCATCTCGTCTCCCATGCCTTCCCAACCCAGCCAGGGTGAGTCCAGTCCCTGCTCCGACATGTCCAGCTTCGAGGAACCCCCCTCGCCACTCTCCGTGGCCAGCTCGGGGCCCCCAGGGCCTCAGAACGAGCCGAGCCCCGACCAAGAGGGCGTCCGCGGTCGGGAGCTGCCCCTGCTGCCCCAGCACTTCCTTCCCTGTGACCCCACCAGGTGGAACGTGGAGGAGGTGTATGAGTTCATCCGCTCACTGCCAGGTGAGTGGCGTCACCTATGGTTGACTGTTGGGATTGCATGACGTGGTAACTGGTGAAATGGCCATACCAGTCTAGTTTAGATGGGAATCACCTGATCGGTATGCATTACCTCCTGTGGGCAGCCACAGGAATGACACCTTGGGGTTAGAGTGGGAAAGAGGAACTGTCAAGTATGATACATTGTAGCTATGGTTCAGCACCTACTGTTAGTCAGGGTTTCTGCTGCATATTACAGTCTCATGCTCCTGTAACACTGTTTGAGCATGCACTACTTTGACCACATATTAGTCCACTTAACAATTGTACTTGGGTGCTGAAAGATGGGTGGGTGACATTGTCCTCTCAAAAGTCTCAATGGGGTTCCAATTAGAACTTTAACATTTAGAATTTTCCAAAACAACCTTTCATCAAAGAATGTTTAATATAATTTTGGGAAGGTACATTTGTAGGTTTGTGTTTATGAAAAAGGCTGAATTTAGTGACTAATTATAAATTAAATGATTAAGTATAAAGTAAAATTTAACTCTGACTATTATGTTACTTAAAGATATTTATAGTCAGAAGGCTAGAGGATGTAGTGGGTCTGTGTTTTTAGTTCTGTGTTACTGTACTGTATTACTGGGCAGTTAATTGATCTCACAGTACAGGCCTCCTGCTGTGTCTGTCCTGGCAGTTTGTAAAAACTTGTAATTAAGTCATGAACATGTATGAAGAAATCAATAAATATTGCTCTTATCTGACAGGGCTGGTACCTACATTAAAAACAATCACTCAACTGGAAAATTGACAACTACGAAGTAGATTCTAATTCATATTAAAAGTAGGGCAGCACAAATACATGGAGTTACTGATTAAATTTGCACAAAGAAAATGAATTGCTAATTAATATCATATTCAGTATCATTCAATCATTCAGTCATTTCTCATCACTCATGATCTTGGTGACTCATTGCTTGTTGTCAAAAGAATGTGCTGGAAACGAATCATTACCTTATTATAGCCCTGGGTGTTTTGAGCATTTTTGCCATTCATGGTGGTTTTGGGTGTTCTCAGCCATAAGTAGTTGTTTTTGTCATCCTCTTCCAGGCTGCCAGGAGATAGCAGACGAGTTCCGCTCACAGGAGATCGACGGCCAGGCCATGCTGCTGCTAAAGGAGGACCACCTCATGAGTGCCATGAACATTAAACTGGGGCCGGCCCTCAAGATCTATGCCCGCATCAGCATGCTCAAGGACTCATAGCCCAAGAGTGTGTGTGTGTGCGTGTGTGTGTGTGTGTGTTTGTATGTTTGTGAAAGCATGATGGTATGACTAAGAAAAGGCTCCAAGCCTTTGTATGTATCTGTATGCATGTGCATGTATGAGAGTATGTTGTGTGTGTGTGTGTGCCAGTGTGGATGTGGATGTGTATGTCTGTGTGTGTGTATGTCTGTGTGTGTGTGTGTGTGTGTGTGTGTGTGTGTGTGTGTGTGTGCACGTATGTGGGCTGGAGATGCCTAACAGAAGTCCTGTGAGCGGGCGGGAGGCCAAGGCCCAGCAGCTCTGTGGAACACGACTGCACTATGACTTTCTCTCTCCCCACCCTGCCCACGCCTCCGGCTGGCTCTGCTCCCGCGGGTGCATTAACCGTGACCCCCCGCTGCCAGGTCATGGACACCCACTCAGAGAACCCGCTTCAGAAAAAAAAATACCCTTAAAGAACCGCCGATATGGAACCACCCTTGAAGAACTCCAAGTAAAGAATGACACAAGAAGTCCATCATATGTGGAGAATGTTGTGTGCCTTGTCCTGTGAACTAAACGGATCTGGTCCTAGGCAGGGGCATGGGAGGAGTGTACTGACCCATATGGGGAGCAGGGAGGTGGGGGGCTACTTTTAGCTCACGTCCTCTGCAACTATGTAATGTTAGGATGTGTGTGATTTGCATAAGTCGATTTTTTTATTCACTCAGTGCTTTTCTATTATAAATAAATTATTTGTCTGTGTGTGAGTGTGTGTGCCTGTGTGTGTGATGTGTGTGTGTATGTATGAGAGAGAGACAGAAACAGAGAGACAGAGAGCGTTTTAAAAACTCAGAGATTGGTGCTACCTAAATATTTTGAAAGTACTGCTTACTTGATTCACACTCGCTACATCATTGGGCGTGTGTCTTACTTCATTTAGGTTTGAAAGGAAAGGCAAACATGCATTCCTGGTAGAAACCACATGGAGTGCAGGCAACCAAATGCATATATTCTCCTTGTATTTGACTTGGCAAGGTGAGGCTCTTTCGCCACGCTCTCCTATCATTTCTCTGTGTTATGTGCACTTAAAGACACGCACACTTTATCCACATACTTATTACAGCATACCTAACCATCTAAATGCGAGAATTATGAGGGGAAAAAACAAAAGCTTCATCACCTCAAAGGCTTTTTAAAAACTCTTTTCCTTAGTGTTCTTTTCTTTCCCACACTTACTGGTCCACTCCCACTTGTGAACTCTGTCAGTGGGAATCTACAGCGGGACTTTTTGTTTCTGTCGGGCCCTCGGCGATGAGAAGTGCAGCAGCGGAAGAGCCGCACCACATCGTATTCCCAGACACTGACTCACCCAGCCAACACTCAGCCCCGGTACACACTCCATTAGGCCAGCCCTGAAGACAAATTAGCCCCTTCTGCTAAAGGAGAAGCCATTACAAGTGTGTGTGTGAGTGATGGTGGTGGGGGGGGGGGGGTCATGTGCCTTTTGCGGTGTGGCTTGACTTTTGCTTGAAGTTTCATCAGAGGAATGTGTGTAAGTACAATGTACAGATCGCTTGTGAGAAAACTGAATTGCTCACAGCATTCAAATCACATCAGAGAGTATGTGCATTTATTTGTGTGTGTGTGTTTGTGTATGAGAGAGAGAGACAGAGTGAAAGTCTTTCTACCTATTTTGTTTAAATTGTTTTGATGTGCACAGTCATTCTTTCCTATTTGGTATGCTAATGTTTTGATGTCCAAACTTGTATGTAAGTAGATGAGCTTGTGATTATGTAGAAAATAATGTCTTTTGTTGGCTATGATGCTTTGTGAATTGCTGATATTTATCAAACTGAATTTGTAATATAACTTTTTCATTGAAACAATAATTCTGAAAAAAAACGGTGTTGAGTTTTTGTTGTGTTGGGGATTGTTAGAAAAGAAAGAACGAAAGAAAGAAAAGCCTTTGACTGTACTGATGGCACCCAAACTTTAAGATTAGTTCAGCGAAGCCTCCAAGGATGCTGCTGGCTATCTTCAAAACATCTCACATCTCCAAAGATGTGTCTAATATTGAGCTGTTCCATCAGCCACTAGGTGGTGTCTTGTTCCTGAAATAGAAATGCTGGGCTGCCCATGTCGGGACGATGGAGATATAAAGTTGGGACGGCGAAATGTTAAGGGCTTCATATTTACCTTTGGTAAAATCCTAAGATAAACAACCACGCGTTTTCTGCCAAACACTAAACTTTTCATCTATAAAATCGTTTTGTTAAAGTTAGAAGTTCAGTACAATGGGATTAGGTTTCAATTGCATACACGAACCTAGATCTTCTTTGTGTGGGTATCGCGCACTATTCTTGGATTTGCCCTGTGATTTATCCTTCTCGCCCGGTATAGAAAAGCGTAAAATGGTAGTTCCATTAAAAGACTTATGATTCACGAAGACAGTATGAACAGAAAACACACAAGAGGATTGAACAGGTTACAAAAAGTACACAAAGAACCTAGTTCTAAACCCATGCGACATCCTCCTAACCCTGCCTCCATCCAGTGACTCCTTTCATTGGTCAACAGTTTGGAATCGGACTTGCCGATTGGATCCATCGCATGCCACACACTTAACCCTTTTTTCCGCTGGGCTTCGGTTCATCATAGTTCACTAAAGTCTCTTCGGAAACCGTTTTGATGGTGGAGTTAAACTAACCTGGAATGGCACCTACTACGGTAAGCTATAACATTATTTTGTTTTCCGCTACCTGTTGCATTCAATGGACTGTTTGGTAAGTTGTATCTGCTCATTTTTAGTCATCAAGCGTTGCCTAAACATCAGCGATGCCTTGTTGCTTGAGAGGCTGGTCAACGTTGTGAGGATCCCTTCAAGTTTAGTCGAGATGCATAACATGTGAATATCCTATTTTGGGATGGTAGGCTACATCAACATTTCACTTTTAAAACTCGCAGACAAACTGTGATTTGATACCGTGTTCCGTTTCAAACAATGAATGTGTCAATTTAAGTGATGTATGAGCGATTGAATTATGGAATTAAGGCCTATATTCTTGTATTCTACCTGTGGTGTTTGTTGTCATAGTCTACTGAGTTTTATAAGGGATTCATGTCATACGTTAATTAATGTTAACGTTTCAGATTTACCTTTATTACCCACGCCATCAGCGGTGCGTCTTTGTAGCAAGTTTTATTCCATCTTCTGAATATTGATGGTGTTGGTTAGAGAAGGCAAATATATCAGTTTTCCTAAATTATTATCCTGTAATCGACAACAGAGTTAATATACTTTAATGTATCAGTTTTGTAATGCTGTTCTTTTTGTTGAGTATTTTGGGTTTCTTGCTTAGTAAATGTGTAGCCTAATATAAAATGCAACAATTATTGAAACACCCATTAAATCATCCTGTCTAGACATGACTGATATGTAATGAGATGTAATAAACTAGAGAAGATAGGCCTACTGGTAGTTAAATAAATTGGTCCATGTTTCTGTGTATGTAACACCGTGCACTGTATCAGTTGTATTCGTGTCACAGCAAGAAATCTGCTTAAGAGGACCTTGGTGGTGTAGCTTAAAGGAGGCCAGGGGATTTCAATAATTAGCTCTTGACATCTGTTTGGGTGAAGCGGGACTTGGGGACAGCCGCTCCGGGACGATGACAGACAGCCGGGGAATGTTAGCCCCATTTTGACAGGTCACTGAGCACTTCGATGCAGTCTCCTTTTAATGAGTGTGAAATAGATTATTTATTGGATAAAATGTGTGTACAGTTACCTTGTTGCATAGGCCTCTTAAAGAGCAGTCGAACCAGACAACAAGGATAAAGGGATTACAACCCCCAGAGCCCTTTCCAAGGGAGCTAAATGTTAAACAGTGTGGGAATATTTGGTGTTCCCAGGCTGTTGCTGTGGATAACAGCAGCCTTTTCCTAAGTATCCTATTTGGAAAAAGGTTGCAGCTCAGCAGTCAAAGAGACTCAAAGAAGCAGGACAGAGGCTTCCAAATGGAGGATAAGATGATGTTGGATGTACAGAGCAGGTACTATTAAACCCTTATTTTTCATTGATTGCTGAAGTCGATTTTCTCATAAAAATAATTGCAATGTATAGGCTATACCAAGCTGTGAGGCCCTGCAATCTCCCCACAGGTCTGAACAGCTGATAGGCCCACTGAAACGGGTCTGGCCCAAGCTAAGTACACTGTACATGTGGGAAACGTCAGCTCTTCTCTATATGAAGCCGTTCTCATCCAAACTCTGTATGAAAGCAGTTACGAGTGGCTGTGAAATTAGCGGGATTTAAAAGGAGTCTGGGGGCGGATCAGAGTTGT
Organism: Alosa pseudoharengus; assembly: GCF_046254945.1. Lineage (NCBI taxonomy): Eukaryota > Metazoa > Chordata > Actinopteri > Clupeiformes > Clupeidae > Alosa > Alosa pseudoharengus. Next base: position 22,171,802 of record NW_027468837.1, read on the forward strand.
AATTAACACTGTTCCCATGGTCAAACCACAAACCACCAGTGTGGTAACAACAACAACAAAAAATGTCTCTGTGAACATAGTTGTACTTGTACATGTGATGGTTGACAGATCAAGCTGTTTGTAAATGTACTCAGATCACGTGCTTTTGCTCTCAAGACTCCCTTTTCTGGCTCTTTGAATATCTGTCTCATCAGAGATTTCCAAAATCACTCTTGGTACTCGCTGTGTCACTGGAGCCTGTGGTGTAATTCCACATGCCAAAGTCAATATAGCCCTCGGCCTCGTGAGAGTCGGTCGAAGCTGGGAGGGCCAGTCAGCGGTCTGATGTAGTACGGTAGCCGAAAAAACTCTCCAGCCGCCTCCGAGGCCATTATGCAATGCGCCGAGTGCGGTCCCCGAGTCCCTGACAAAGTGGAAAGTTTGGCAAGCAAAGTGACGCGACGTGCCGGAGACTGAAACACCTCAGTCATTTGAGGCTAAAAGTTGAGGAGGGCCATATGGACCCAATCACTCCGGCAGCAGAGTAACGGAATAGACTAACATCAGCTCCTCTTGGCACTGTCAGCTAACTAGACGTGGCATGCCTCATCAGATCCGCTGAGAGACTGGAGTTGCCTTAGTCAATTATGAGAGAGAGAAAGAGAGAGAGAGAGAAAGAGAGAGAGCGAGAGAGAGCACAGATTTAGTTTGGGTACATTTTGTATCTGTGATTCTCGTAGTGTCCATAAAGGATTTCTTTCCATAGAGTTGTAAAATGTCTGAAATTGAAAATGTCTTACAGCATGTACTTGTTACTGTCAGTTTTATTTATCACCCCCTTACAGCTGGCATGGGCTCAAATATAGGCCTACCACTGTGCAGATAAGAGGATGAAAAAGTTAACAGTCAGTTTGAAGCCCAAGGATCTCAGTCCCTTTTAACTGCATGTGTGTGTCTTTACTTTTGCCTGTTTTTAAGAGATGCTGTCTCCCCCTTTGAACTCGATATGAATCTGGACCCTGTGGCTAGACGAATGTTGCCTTTCCCATCAGTGCGTGAGAGTCCCAAAGTGACAGCGCTCACTGGAAACACCAGCCATCATGTGTTGGTTGGTTGTTGCAGTGGTGGATGTATGAAGTGCACGCCGCAAGCATGTCAACAGAGTCAGTGCAGCACCAAGAAATGTGTGCGTGCGCTACAAGTGACCACAACTTATTTCAAACACTAAATAAGATGTCTCTCCTCTATCCAAGATATAATTGAGAGAAGCATACCCAGGCTTGACTGGCGTTTGATATCAAAACTACTGGGGAAACTCTCTTGCTGTAAATCGCTCTGGATAAAACAGTCTGCTAAATTAATACATGTAAATGTACCAGTAAATGAAACTATTGACACAACACTCTGGTATTTCTTAGAAGGGGGAATGTATTTGTTTCTAATGACTACGTATCCCAGCGTAGGCCCACATATATATATAACATAGCATCTTGAGTGCATTAGAATGAAATTGGCGATGAATCTGAATATGGTATGAAACAAAGCATTGCAAATCATTCTCAAATTTACTGTAAGGCCTTGCAGACGTTCGTACGGCTTTTAGGAATAACCCGTTTCATATCCCCTTCAAGGGACCCTCTTCCTCTTTAATGGACTCGACCTCTTCCTCTTAGACTGTGGATGCAGTGGCGTCTCAATCTGCTTTCCATGTGTTGTGGTGTGTAGGGAAGAGGACGTCTAGAGGAGAGAATAATTTACGAGCCTGTGAAAGGGAAAAAGCCCAACAGTCATTTGTTATGCATGAGGAATAGATAGGGCCTGCTTGGTGATGGGCAGTCTGATGATGAGGTCCTCTGCTGAAGTTAATGTAGGCTACTGCTCAGCCAGTGCCCTCTCCCACAGGAAACATTATCAGCACATTTAATCAATAAATCATTTTGATAGTGTCCCAGTTTAAACGAACCTGGATCCAGATTTGGTTGGAGCTGAACATATTTTTGGGACTCAGACTCGCTCTCTCTCTCTCATATTGGTTTCATATGTTTATAGTCATAGAATTATTACTCTGATAGTCGACTCAAAGCATTAGCTGCATATTTTGTCAATGCGTTAGATCCATGGGATTGGAACACATTTGTGTGAAGTTGCTGCTACTGAGCTCTGTCTGCTAACTCACTGGAACTTCAAGCACACTCAGTGGAACCTTAATACAACTTCTCTCTTTTGCTTTTACTTTTGGGCGCCGCCTACATGCTAGGCTAGAGGTTTCTTTGATTATTCCTCTTAGTGGATCTCTAGCCCTAGGTACAGTGTATAGATAGATAAATAGATAGATAGATAGATACTTTATTGATCCCCAAGGGGAAATTCAAGACGTATCAAACTAGGACTACGAGAGATCAGAGAAGAGCATGCTCATTAATTAGTGTGTTACATTGTAGTTATTGGTGCAGTTTCTGCGTATCAAGAGCTTTGTAACCATTTCATCAAAAACTTTCTCTCTTCTTAGTACCAGTGTACATTTGCCATTGAGGCAAATGTTCAAAGCTAGGCCGATATAAATACAACACAGTATAAACACACAATACAATATATACACAATCAAGTCAATTGATTGCATTGTTCCTGTTGAATATGATATTGTCGTGTCATGTCCTACTACGTGATCTGGACATACGGATGATTGTTTGTGTCCGGCCTTTGCCCTCAGGAGTCCAGGATGAACATGGAGAACCTGAGCAAGGCCGAACTGCTGATGCTCTTCAGCGTCCTGGAGGGAGAGTTGGAGGCGCGCGACCTGGTCATCGAGGCCCTCCGAGTGAGTCTCCACAGAAATACATCGTCACATGACCTTCTAGCGTGTGTGTGTTCCTGAGCTGTTTCTTTAAATAGCCATGCGGGGGGCAAGCCTCTTAGCCTATCCACGCGACTGGTTTGTCTACACTTCACTGCCACACAATGACTATGAGCCTTTAGCAGCATTTTTTATGATCACTCACATTTACATTAGTTTAAATACACAAAAACAGTATATTATTTAATTTCCAATATTAATAATTTGTACAGTGGCATTAACAATAGACATAAGGCTCTAATTGAAATGGCAGGGCAATGTGTAAAGTATCAACCAACCAAGTTCACGTGCATGAACTAAGTTATCATGAGGCATGTGGGAGCAGTTTGCAGTTAAGGTCTCGCCCACGGTATGAAATTAGCAAATTGATTTTGCGTAGTTGATTATATTAGCTTTTGTTATACTTACACTTTGCCCATCTCTCAAATTAGGGCCCATAGTCTCAAAGCACTGTAGAGAGCCCCAGGCTTGAATCCCTTAGAGTAATCATCAAGAAAATCTCTGTTCTTTGATGAAAGAGACTTGAGCAGAGCCCAGCTGAAGTCGGAATGGGGGAACCCATCTGGTTGAGGCTTACCCGAGAGAGGGATTGGGGATGGGGTAGTTATTAGTGCAGTACAGTATGTGGTTGGGTTGACCACGCAACATCATCAAGTGACTCAGTGCGTTGGCTGTAGTGCATTCGCCCCTATGCAGGTGCACTGGAGCTCTGGGCTGCATTAAAGACTGGATGTGGGCGACGGGGTGGAGCCGAGGTTTTCTGAGCTCAGCGTGGCACAGCGCCGTGCCCAGGGGAGAAATTAGCGCCGTACCACGCGATGGGAAGCAGATGTGTATCGGGCACATACCTCAGCTGCCTCGCTCCTGCTCGGAGCTGGCCTAGATCTGGCCCAGATCTGCGTCCACGCCAGAGCCAGCCATTATCAGGGATGCTTGTCTCACCGCTGTTGCATCCTGTTATGTAAGCGCATAATGGGACCAAGGGTCGTTTTATGCTAGGTTACAAAGATAAGCGACTGGGGCTTTAGCCTGGTGGCAATGATGGCGGCTGGTTGAAGTCAAGCATCTTGGGGTTGTTTTGAGTAGGAACATATTTGCGTGGTTAACATTACCGACAAACAAGTCTCTTTAGGGAATGTTGTTTGCTTCTGCTTCAAAACACCTTGGTTTACAGTGTCTTGCACACTTACTTCTTACTTTATACCAAACCTTTTGAAAACCTAAACATTTTAATCATCATCTCCAGATTGTTTGGGACTGTTGCTTATTTTCGCAGCCGGAATGTGATCCATTCTGTGTCGACCCCCAAACCCCCCCCCCCCCCTTTTTCTTTTTTTGTTGAGCAGCAGTGAAGTACCCCCTCGTACATTCCAGAGCGGAGTCTGGCTCTCTTCCCACACTCCTGGCGGAAACTGGCCTTCCAGTCCTCCAGCCTGAGCTGATCTACAGCGGCCAGAGCCTGCCAGCAGTCAGGGAGGGAGAGAAAGAGAGAGGGAGAGACACACAGAGCAAATGAAATAAACTGCAGGCCTAGCTGGTTCTGTGGGGATGTGTGTGTGTGTGTGTGTCAGTATGTGTGTTTCTGTGTGAATGAGCGTGTCTGTGTGTGTGTATGTGTGTGTCAGCGGTAGACTTCTAATTCGTTCTATATTTATCTGGCCTAGTGTTCATTGACATCAGGATTAGACTTTAAAATAGACAGACTCAACTCTGCAGCAAAAGCCGTTACTTTCCTACTTCCTACAATTCAGTTGTTGGTAAGACCGTCATGTAAAGAGACATGGCAATGTTTTTGGCCAAATGTGGATGGAATGAGAATGTGTTCTGTGATTCTAACCAAGTTCCATCCAAGTTTTTAAATCTGACCCTTCCCACCCAAGTAGAACGGAAACCTGCGTGCCCGTCATGGTTGTTTGTTTCTCATGAAACGAATGACCTGGTTTCAGAGTTACCGCTTGCAAAATGATGGACAGGATCGAAGCATCTGCGCTGTCTCCACAGTGGAAAAAACTGGCGACCCGGGCAGGGAGCATGTCGCTGCATGCAGTCCCTCTATTCACTGAGGAGGTTTTAACAAGCTGGAGGTACAGCGAACACTGGACCTTTCAATGAGGAAAAAAAATGGGATAGAACTCTTGTTCTTTCTTTCCACCTCTATACTTAAATGCTCTTATTCTCCTATTCTCTCTCTCTCTCTCTCTCTCTTTCTTTCTACCTCTTCATCATTATACTTAAATCCTCTAATTCTCTCTCTCTCTCTCTCTCTCTCTCTGTCTCTCCGTCGAGGTTCAGCTGAGCAGCTGGGCTGAGGGCTGTGGGCTGAACATGCAAGTTATTTTCCCAGAGTCCAATTTCATTTCACCCCCCCCACCCCACCCCCCCACCCCGATGACCAAGTTCTGTGAATTTGACACTGGTGTCACTTCAGCATGAAGAGATCATTGTCAGCTCTTAATGTGGCCCCATCCCCCTCCCTCCACCACTGGGGCTGTTGTTATCCTCTGTGTGGCTGAGCACATGAAGTTAAGTGCACTGGTGATTTGCTGTGCCGATGCTATCTTTTGCGCTTCGTGTTTGTGAAAGCACAGTGTGAGAAAAAAAAAATTTGACCTCTGCTTAGGATGAGAGAGGGAAAAAAAGACTTTGGCAGGAGAGAAAAGAACAGGCCCCTGCTCAGAGATCCATAGGCAGATAGGGCCAGTGCTATTGTCACGCTCCCTCATGAAGCGTGGGAGCAGACGTAGGTCCTGCAGAGCAAAGCAGCTGGGCTGGACTTGAGGTCCAGCGCCAATCCAGGTCTGGGGCACATCTGGGCTAGAGACCACTGCCATCTCGTTATTTGGGTTACGTGGAGGGGAAAAAAAAAACATTTAGAGACGTGGCCACTTATGTAGACGATGTCCAGGTCTGTCCATTTCTGCAGATTCCCAGTCAATTTAGAGAGGATTCTCTGGTGTTGTACTCCATGCATGTGGAGGCCCCCATGAAGTATAGTACGTGTCCGTGAGAGCCATTTGCTTTGAAAGGACCAAGCTGCATAAGTGAGCACTGTTTGTGGTTTCTGGGTGGCCATTCTTCGTTGGTGACTCAGACAAATCTCCCGTCAGTCATGATGTTCGCTCCTTCCCGGCAATGAGCTCATTAGGGACGTGTCGCACAGCTTCTCCCCAGACCAGCCCTAGACTAGATCTGGCCCAGATCTGGCACTCATCTCCCGAATCAGCACCAGGTTCAGGCCGGACCTCAACCAGAACCAGCTACCATCTGGTCTGACTATCTTAGTCAGCATGTGTCAACTTGCATCAGATCAGCAACTACAGTGAGGCATTGTGCAGTCACTGTGTCACTCAGTTTGTACATGTCTTAACAGTGAGGCATATTGCATATTTGAAGAGTTTTTTTGGTCGTTTTATGAATGGTCACAGACTGCAGACTTCACCGTCATTGTTTTGGCTGGCGTTGCCAGTTTGTGCGGTTGCCAAAGCCCTGGTAGGTTCCGTTAGTCACTGAGAAAGTCTGGTTTTTTAATCTAGTCTTTAAGTGCGCAGATTGTGGAGGAAGTTTGGATTTGCGAACTAAGTATGGACAGACAGAGAGGAAGTGATGCTCAGGTTTGGCTTTGAATAGCCCCAAAATGGGAAATGGAATTATCCAAAGATCCTGTTAGAGCAAAACAGAGCTTCATAGCAACCATGACTCATAGATTATGTAAACACAGCAGATCAATTGATGAGAGAGACTGTTGTAGCCCATGGAGGAGAAAAAACATTTTTAAATCAACTTTATTTACTTTCAACTTTGTGTTTGTAAAAGTAGTATTTATTGTTACATAAGGGTCTCCCCTGCGGTTTAGCTTGAATGTTAGTTCTCATTTGTAAGTCGCTTTGGATAAAAGTGTCAGCTCAATGAATAAAGGACCTATTACTAAAGTATCTTTTTACCAATCATTTTTCAACTTTTGTGTGGTTTCTCAGTGTTTTCCCAATTGTGGGGACACCAAATCACTCTGTACCAATTTAGAAAGTTGACATCCCGAGTGCATCTTTTCTTATATTTTACATTTTAACAAACCTTAATCCAGTAGTTTTGTTTTCACACATGAGGTCAGCCCAGTAAATAATCTTTATTTGACGTGAGTAGGGGGAGTGTGGCTGCAAGAGTAAGGTGGGTCATTTGCCACTCAGAAGTATCTTTGCAGGCCATCAGTCTTACTGCTGTATTTGGTGCCAACATTCTTCTTGTCTGTAAGCTCTTCCAGGTTTGGGAGGAGAGGGCCATCAGGGGACCATGTCAACTGATAACCGCTCGACTCTGACAGCCTGCCATAGCTGCCCTTATCTGTCCCTGGATGGCTAATCTCCTCAAGCACTTGTACTCCAGCTGGCCTGTGAATGCTCACCCATTGGCCCAGATCTGGCCCTGATCTGTCTGTTTCTATCTGGAGGGTAACAACGCTTGGGGAGATTATTCCGCTACTTCAGACTGTCCAACGGTTTAACTGGCCAGTGCAGGATTAGCGACCAAACAATGAGTGCCATCTCAGAGCGCCATCAGTAGATCAGTAGTTCTCTGGGACGGTCGCCATCAGGCTCTTACACTGATGGAGACTCCAGACTTCCTGGTCAACAGAGACAGAGCAAAAGGCAGTGGTGGCTTCTTGGGAGCGTGGAGAGCCTTTGTGCCACAAGCCGTTCGTTGCCCCTTATGTGTTGTATCTTAGTGATTCATCTAATTGTGTTAAGTTGCAGAAAAGCTACATTTAGAAGCTTGTCGCTGAAATACTCAGATGTGAGATCGTTTCGTTTTGAAAAATGTGTTGTGTAAATGCATTGAACCACCACAAAACTGAAGTACTTGATGACGAACTCAGAAATGGAGAGCTATAAAACACATAAATACATGGTTCCAAACTGTAAAATGTGTATGTGCATATAATTTGCTGAACAGTACCAATGCACTGAAATAAAAGTCTTGGAAAGAACATAAATGATTTCAAAGCACATTGAGTACTATAATGCCATAGATTTCGGTTTTTTCAACTTTGACAATCACTCAAACATATTGGCAGTTGACTCTAGAATAGTCTAGCGTTTATCTAACATGGATCACACAGGTCTTCCAGCACCACTCAATCTTAAATCCAGTCTTGTACAGCTAGCCGATATTTGCTTTTTCTATCTGACTGTCAGTCTAGCCGGATTCCCAAGGCAGCTTCTGAGTGTGGTATCTTTATGTGAGTGAACCACTCTCAGTTGAGCGTATTGGGATTTTGTGGTCCTGCTGTTGTTTGACTATTTCCTGCCACACAAGGCACACACTGTATGTGAAGGACTTTATGTCCAACTCAGAAGTAAAATGATTAACCATGGTTGACCATTCAGTAAACCCAGTGTGCGGTAAATAATATAGTTGCTCTCCCATGATAGTTTTCACTGTGATAATGGTAATGGATATCTGTCTAGGTTAGGATAGAAATTTCCAGGATGGCGTGAGGAATGTTTTAAACTAGTACTGATGAGTTATTCACAGCTGTCTCACACTGATAGCACATTTCTGTTTGGGTCTAAGTGCTCTAGCATGGTTTACTTTTCCCACACCTTTGTACTGCTTCCACGAGACATAATACAGACTGCCCTGCCCCCTGCCCTGCCCTCCGTTCTACTTCAGTCTGGAGTCTATGGAGTAATCGGACCTCATCGGGTTTCTGCTTGAACTCAAAGATATTCGCTCGAGCACAGAAGAATGTTCTAGCGTTCCCAAACACAAATTCCCTCCTCCTCCAGCACTCCTGTGTTGGTTGACCCATGGAGAAGTCGAAAAGCCGCTGGTCATGTGTCATGGTCTGCATGGGCCAGTGGTAAGGGCCAGTTCCAGAGTGAAAAGTTAATTTCATTGGCTGCCTTCTCAGTTGGTTGATTCCTGAGGAAGGAAGGGTTTCCCTGGAAGGCCTTGGTTAACTCTGGAAATTATTATCCTGCTGTAGCATTTCTGCTCAGCGATTGCTGATTGTTGACTACCAACAGTCAGCAGTCTGCTTAGT